>NC_135804.1:60260595-60564956 GCF_964213995.1 Mustelus asterias | reverse complement strand
AATACTCTAGCAGCAGCCTAACGAGTGATTTAGATTGCTCCAAAATAACCTCCCCGATCTTAAATTCTCTGCTTTGGCTAATAAAGGCAAATATCCCATTTGTCTCCTTAACCATCTTATCTACCAGTCCTGCTGCCTTCGGGGATTTTTTGGCCATGTAACCCCAAGGTCCGTGTGGTTCTCTGTATTTCCTTGTGTCCTACTGTTCATTGTGTATTCCCTTGCCATGTTGATCTTCTCAAAATACATCACCTCACACTTTTCAGGGTTAAATACCATTTGCCACTGTTCTGCCCATCTAACCAGCCCGTCCACATCACCTTGTAATCTAAGGCTTTCCTCCATGCTATTTACAACACCAACAATTGTCTTGTCATCTGCGAGCTTACTTATCATACTTCCACAATCACGTCTAGATCATTAACGTACACTATACAGAGCAAGGGACTCAGCACTCATACCTGCGTACACTACTGGATAGAGGCTTCTTCTTCTTCTCCATTTGCTCACCTCTTTTCTCCTCCCTTCTCTTCTCCCATTCCATCCCCTTCTGTTTCATCTCCTCTCCATTCCCAATTCCCATCCCTCCCCATCAACAAACCCAAAATATTTGATACTGAAGTTGAATTTTCATGACCTGTTGTGAACGTTGTACTGTGCTAACCTCATACAGCTGCAGTGAAGCCAGTAGATATGAAAACTGGGAGGAGTTTCTAACAGGTCACTGATGCAAATTGCCTATTTTGTACAGTCACCCCCATCCCTCCGCCTGCTAACCTTGAGTTTGATCCTGATTACTGTTCACTGCCAGTAACAAACCAAGGTCCGATTTCTGGCAGGAGACTATCCCCTCTTTTCGCCATCGTATAACAGAAGCAAGAGTCCAGTGGGTTGAACAAAGGGACAGCCAGCTTAAAGGGGCTTGATAGTATGCTGAGGTGAGTTAGTGCCATTCAGCAGTTTATGAAATAACTATGCTGGGTGGACTCTCAAGCTTTAACAAATTGTTGTTTTCCACCAATGCTCTCCGCTCCTCTCGATGCTTGCTGGGTTCTGGCTTTGTATGTACAATTTGGTTAGTAGTTATTGAATTCATTGGATATACCCTGGGAATTTAACTAGATTTATTTACTATTAATGAGTAAAATAATGTTTTTTCCAAATGTTTTATACCGAGGCTCCAGTGAAGACACCAATCAGCAAGGTCACTGATTTCTAATTTTCATGGAAAGACAGATTGTATCATGGAATACTCTTCCCTGAGCAAAGTTCATGCAGAATTTGACTTATTCATTCATGGTGAATGTTAATCTGAATTCTCTCTGGAAACCACAGTCATATACTTGCCCAGCAGAGATCTGCAAGATTTCGGAATCACAAAGAGAAAAGAGAGTTTTACCATAATTCACTCCCATCCTCACTCAATCTCCACATTCACACACACCACTCACACACGGTACAGCCCAATCCTGTTCCCACGCGATGTCCCATCTTTATACCCAGCGTGACACCATCATGTGGTTAACTGTAATACCACCCCATGTTTACCAGCAAGATGCTGTTGCTTGGTTACCAATGTGACATCACCCCATGGTTACCTGTGGGTTTTTAAAAATTCATTTATGAGATGTGGACGTCACTGGTTAGACCAGTATTTATAGCCCATCCCTAATTATCCTTGAGGAGGTGGTGGTGAGCTGCATTCTTGAACCACTGCAGTCCATGTGGTATAAGTACACATCCACAAGAAGGGAGATCCAAGATTTTGATCCAGCAACAGTGGACAAACAGTGATGTATTTCCAAGTGAGGTTGGTGAGCGACTTGGAAGGGAACCTCCAGGTGGTGGTGTTCCCAGGAATCAGCTATTCTTGTCCTTCCAAATGGTAGCGGTCATGGGTTTGGAAGGTGCTGTCCAAGGAACCTTGCTGAGTTCCTGCACTGCTTCTTGTAGATGGTACACACTGTTGCCATTGTTCGTCAGTGGTGGAGGAATTGAATGTTTGTGGAAAGGGTAGCAATCAAGTGGGCTGCTTTGTTCCGGGTGGTGTCAAACTTCTTGAGTGTTGTTGGAGCTGCACTCATCCAGGCAGGTGAAGAGTGTTCCGATATGTTTTGACTTGCACTTGTAGAAGGTGGACAGACTTTGAGAATTAGGAGGTGAGTTACTCGCCACAGGATTCCTTGCCTTTGACCAGCTCTTATAGCCATTTTACCAGTAGTTACCAGTGTGACATCACTCATGGTGACCAGTAGTTACCAGTGTGACATCATTCTTGGTTACCAGTGGTTACCAGTGTGACATCACCCCATGGCTACCAGCGTGACATCATTCATGGTTCCCAATGGTTACCAGTGTGACATCACTCCATGATTATTGGTGGTTACCAGTGTGACATCACTCATGGTTACTGGTGGTTACCACTATGACATCATTGAGTGATGGAGTGTAGATCCATTTCCCAAGCTACAGGGCACCAGGACCATATGAACAGGATAGTTAATGGAAACTATTTGGGTCTCCAATCCAGTTGTCAGAGGTCTCCTTGATTATACAAATAACTGGTGGGGGGCTTATAGAAACCAATGTTCTAGACAAACTGTCAGAGACCTTTGTTTGCAACAGTTGTGCAGTTAGGTTGCCATTGTTTGATGAAACTTAACACGAAAGGAGTGCAAGAATGCTGACCCATGGGCACTCCAGAGGTAATGGTGCATGGGAGGGAAGAAAAGCCACTGCAGGAGATTCCCTGGCTATGACTGGATCGGCTAAAGTAGAGCCAGGTGAAGGCAACACCACACAGCTTCCCTAGGAAGGCGAGGCATTGGAGAAGGATGGTGAAGTCAACTGTGTCAATGGATGCACACAGGTTGCAAATGATGAGTTTGGGTAGTTTTCCACAGTAAGAGTTCCAGGATGTACTTGTGACCTTGATAAGGACTTGTTCAGTACTGTGGCAGGGGATGAATCCTAATTGGAGTGGTTCAAATGTAGAGTTGCAGGAAAGGTGGGCATGGATTTGGGAGTTGAAAGTATATCCAAGGAGTTTGGAGTGAAAAGGAAGGTTATAAATGGGGTGGTAGTTTGCAAGGACAGAGTGATTGAGGGTGGTTTTTTTTGAGGAAGCGGGTGATTGCAAGAAATTTGAAAGGAAGGGTGATGACAGTACCTGTAAAGAGGGGAATTGCTTACAATATCAACTAGTATGGGGGTCAGAAAAGCAAGTTTAATGGTTAGCAGTTTAGTGGGAACACAGGAGGAGGAGATGGGTTTGATGGATAAGAGTGCAGGAGGGGAAACAGGAGAGGAATCCAGAGTAAAATGTGAGCCTTGGGGCTAGAGCAAAGAGGGGGAACTCGGGGAAAGTTTTGGCTGGGGGACTAGAGGATGGAAGGATGTGGTATAGCCACCTGAACAGATGGTAACCACCTTACCAAGAAAGAAATTCATGAGGTTCTCACACTTCCTGAGGCTGAGGGTAGAGGTGGAAAATGAAGAGAGGTTTAAGCAGATAGTTGCTATTGAAGAAATTAAGTCAGGACGGGAAGCGACCATTACATTCCAGCATGATCCTGCAGTAGTGAGCAGTTTTGGAGGAGGGGAAGCTGGATCTGATAGTGTTTGATGTGATCCAGTCAGATCCAGCTCAGTCAGATGTTACAATTGCATGATTACCATTGTGATAACATACCATGGTTACCATTGGTTGAAAGGATATACAATATGAACACAACTAGGCAAAACACAACCAGCAGGTAAATTCTCTTATTTACTTTTTATTTATTAGAGATTTAAAAAGAGATCCAGGAAAGAGAGCAGAGGAGACTAATTTTCGGATAAACGTGGATGTTATGGAATGCATTATGGGTATTCAAAGCTGAGGCCAGGTCAATATTTAAGAATTGGTTAAATAGATGGCTAAAGGAAAGACAGATAAAAGAATACAGGAACCAGGCAGGGAAATGGTAAGGACTGCTGCTATGTGGAAGATAAACACCAACTCAAACAGGGTGAGCCAAATGGCCCGTTCCTTTGTTGTAATTCCTCTGAAGTTCTATTAGTTGGACTGTCTCCCCAATATTACATGGCACATTTTCCACACAGATATTTTTCCACTCCTCTCTCGGTGATGCAGCTACACACCTCAAAGGGTACTGGCACCTTGACTGAGCCTCCGGGATATTTGACTATCGGGGCCATCACTGCACAGACTGATCCTCTGTTTCTTTGCACGTGTGCTTTCCATGGGTGGTGGGGGGAGCGGGGCGGGGTGGGGGGGGCGGTGTGGTTGGGTTGGTGGTGGTGGTGGTTGAAACCTCTCTTCACATCCTGAAGCTCTGAGTTCAGTGATGGCTTTTGATGCTTGGCTCAGGTGAGGTTATTAGCTCCGGCTGAGAATTGTATGTTGGGCCTGCATAACCCAGCAACACACAGTGAACCATCGCTTTGTTTTTCTTAACAGTATTTATCTATTTTTTTAAACTTGGTTTGCACAGACAATTTAACAAATACAAATTTTGGTGGGCCCTCCCAAGTTTAAAATTATTTAAAGGTCTCAACTCACCCGAATAGCATTAACATATTTATTCTGCAGCTGCTCCAGTGCATCCTGGGAAATCAGGGGGCCCGGTGAGGCAATGTCAACATCAGGAGAGAGATCAGGGTGAGCTACTTCTGGACTGCTGGGGAAAAGAGACAAAACAGGAAAACAGGAAGCAAAGTTGTGATAACACCATTACAGGAAAAGCATCACAAATGATTAACGTTCCAAGGCAATCACTGGAAGTATTTACTGTGGCTTCTTCTGAGGTGGAGCTCTTCCTCTCAATAGTCGGAGGCTTCCTGCCAATGGTCAGTAAGATTATTTGATGGTGAGATGGGCAACATGAGGGAGGGAGACAATTTATTCAGGTGCATGAGAGAAAGGATGACTTAAATTATTGGTTCTTTCAGCCCATTGTGTTTGTACTCACTTTTTGAAAGGGCTGCCCAATGTTCCCAGCTTGTCAGAACAGCAACTTTTTCCTTTTCAACTATTCCCTTTCGAAAGGGCAGCACGATAGCACAGTGGTTAGCACTGCTGCTTCACAGCTCCAGGGTCTGGGTTCGATTCCTGGCTTGGGTCACTGTCTGTCTGGAGTTTGCACATTCTCCCCGTGTCTGCGTGGATTTCATCCGGGTGCTCCGGTTTCCTCCCACAGTCCAAAGATGTGCAGGTTAGGTTGATTGGCCAGGTTAAAAAAAATTTCCCCTTAGAGTCCTGGGATGTGTAGGTTAGAGGGATTAGCGGGTAAAATATGTGGGGGTAGGGCCTGGGTGGGATTGTGGTCGGTGCAGACTCGATGGGCCGAATGGCCTCCTTCTGTACTGTAGGGTTTCTATGATTCTATGAAAGTTACTATTAAATCTACTACCATCCTATATGGCAGGGCAGAAAATGTGACCATCTTGGTCAGGAGTACTAATGGAACAGCTTGAAAATACTTCTTGCCTTTAAAAAGTAATAGGAACATAGGAATTAGGAGCACAAGTAGGCAAATTCCGCCCTTTGAGCCTGCTCCGCCATTCAATCAGATCATGGCGGATCTCTCCCTAGTCTCCACCTCCCCACCTGTTTCCCATATCCCCTTATCCTTTTTTAAAATTAGAAATGTATCTATCTCCTTCTTGAAAACATTCAATGATTCAGACTCCCCCACGCTATGGGGCAGCAAGTTTCACAAATTCACCACCCTCTGCGAGAAGCAATTCTTCCTCATCTCAGTTTTAAATCTACCACCTCTCAACCTATATCTGTGACCTCTTGCTCTAGATTGCCACACAAGAGGAAACATTTGGTCTACATTTACTTTATCAATCAATCAACCTCGATCAGATCCCCTCTCATCCTTCTAAATTCCAGTGAGTACAAGCTCAAACTGTTTAATCTCTCCTCATATGTCAGCCCTTCATCCCCAGAATCAATCTGGTGAACCTCCTCTGAACTGCCTCCAATGCCACCACATCTTTCCTCAAATAAGGAGACCAAAACTGGACATAATACTCCAGATGTGGTCTCACCGACACCCCCTATACAATTGCAACAACACTTCTCTACTTTTATACTCCAGTCCTTTTGCAATAAATGCCAACATCCCATTTGCCTCATTTATTACATGCTGCACCTGCATACCGACTTTCCGCCATTCATGAACATAGATACCCAGATCCCTCTGCCTGGATGCATTTTGAATCTACTTTCTATTTAGGTAATAATTTGCCTTTCTATTTTTTCTGCCAAAATGGATAACCTCACACTTATCCACATTAAATTCAATCTGTCAAATTTTGGCCCATTCTCCTAGCCTATCTATATCCATCTGTAAAATCTTTATATCCTCTTCACTGCCTGCTTTCCACCTATTTTAGTATCATCTGCAAATTTTGCTGTGTTACACTCTGTCCCTGCGCGCAGATCTTTTATACAGATTGTGAACAGTTGAGGTCCAAGGACTGACCCCTGCGGCACCCCGCTAGTTACATTTCACCAGCCAGAGAAGGATCCATTTATCCCGACCCTCTGCTTTCTGTCAGTCAACCAATCCTCAATCCAATCTAGTACTCTACCCCCAATCCTCTGCGATCTCACCTTCTAGATCAGTCTCTTATGTGGCACCTTGCCAAACTCCTTCTGGAAGTCTAGATATACCACATCTACAGGTTCCCCACTATCCACCTTGCTGGTTATGCCCTCAATCAACTCAAGCAAGTTTATCAAGCATGATTTACCCTTCATAAAACCATGCTGACAATGGTGGATTGAGCTTTGTCTTTCCAAATGTTCCATCATCTCCTTAATGATAGATTCCAACAACTTCCTCACCACAGAGGCCAAGCTAACCGGCCTATAGTTTCTTACTTTTTGCCTCTCTCCCTTTTTGAATAGGAGTGTCACATTAGCGTGTTTTATATCCACCGGGCCATACCAGAATCCAAAGAATTTTGAAATATCAACACCAATGCATCCACCATCTCCGTTTGTCACCTACTTTAATACCCTAGGGTGCAGGCCATTAGGTCCTGGAGACTTATCTGCCTTTAATCCCATTCGTTTATTCAATACCTTCTCCTTAGTGATGGTTATTGCACCAAGTTGTTTCGCATTAACTACAGTTTTTGGAAAATCTTCATTATTTTCTACCATCAAGACAGGGGTAAAATATTAGTTTAGTACCTCTGCCATCTCTGTGTTCCCCATTAATGCCTCACCAGTATCATAGCTATTCTCTTCCTCTTTAAATACTTACATAACATCGACATTCTTGAAGTGCATGACTGCAGGAGAATGCAGTAGCTAAGCTTTCTTTAATTAATTAATTTGCTGCCAATGTGTATTGGCCACCCCTAATTGCCCTTGAGAAGGTGATGATGAGCCGCCTTAAACAGGGATGAAACCATGATCGAGTAGGGGACAGGGCTGTAGCCCATTGTACTTGGGGAGTGCTGATGCCTGTGATGGTGATTTGCCCAAGCTAGGGTAGAGTAAAAGGATCAGGGTAGCCAATGAGGTTAAACCGAGGCATCACCTGATGCAATTTTTCAAAGCCATCTCAGCCTTTTGGCTAAGGTGAAGTGCATGACTGCCGGAGAATGTAGAAGCTAAGCTTTCTTTAATTAATTAATTCACTGCCAGTGTTTATTGGCCTCCCCGAATTGCTCTTGAGAAGGTGATGGTGAGCGATGGCCTAGTGATATTACTGCTCGACTATTAATCCAGAAACCCAGATAATCCTCTGGGGACCTGGGTTCAAATCCCACCACGACAGATAGTAGAATTTGAATTCAATAAAAAATATCTGGAATTAAGAGTCTACTAATGACCATGAAACCATTGTCGATTGTTGGAAAAACCCATCTGGTTCACTAATGACCTTTAAGGAAGGAAATCTGCTGGCCTACATCATTTTTTTGCTGTCATCTGAACACTAAGCAGCTGGAGCTGACCTCCCTGGTGACTGCCAATGACCTGTTTTAGCCAAACTAAACAGCAGGCTGCAAGTCACATTCCCCACCAATCTCTGGATCTTTCACTACAGGCTAAACAACCTCGTCCTCCACTCTTTCACACCATCTACATGTACAATTGCCAAGTTTGTGGATGACACAAAAATAGGTGGGAAGGCACGTGGTGAGGATACAGAGGGATACAGACAGGTTAAATTAGTGGGCAAAAACTTGGCAGATGAAATGTAATGTAGGAAAACGTGAAGTTATGCATTTTGGTAGGAAGAATAACGAAGCTGAGTATTATTTAAATGGAGAGAGACTGTGGAAAGTTGCAACACAGAGAGATTTGGAGGTCCTCATGCGTGAATCACAAAATGCTAGCATGCAAGTTCAGCAGGGAATAGGGAAGGCGAATGGAATGTTGTCCTATATTTCGAAGGGAATGGAATATAAAAATAGGCAGGTCTTGCTAAAACTATTCAAGGCACTAGTTAGACCACACCTGGAATATTTTGAACAGTTTTGGTCCCCTTATCTAAGGAAAGATATACTGCTATTGGAGGCAGTCCAGAGAAGTCCAGATTGATCTTGGGTAGAGGGGTTTTCTTATGAGGAGAGGTTGAGTAGCTTGGGCCTGTACTCATTGGAGTTTAGAAGAATGAGAGATGACCTTATGTAGACATATAGGATTCTCAGGGGACTTGACAGGGTAGACGCTGAGAGGTTGTTTCCTCTTGTGGGAGAGTTTAGGACCAAAGGGCATAATCTCAGAGTACGGGGTCGCCCATTCAAGACAGAGATGAGGAGGAATTTCTTCTCTCTGAGGGAGCGAATCTGTGGAATTATTTCCCAACAGGACATAAGAGGCTGAGTTATTGAGTATGTTCAAGGCTGAAATAGACAGATTTTTAATCAGTAAAGGAATCAAGGGTTATGGGGATAAGACGGGAAAGTGGAGTTGAGGATTATCTCTTCAGATCAGTCACAATCTCATTAAATGGCAGAGCAGACTCAATGGGCTGAATGGCCTACTTCAGCTCCTATGTCTTATCGTCTGAGGAGGTCATCAATTCAAACCAATGGAGGGCTGGAAAGCCAAGTGGTTGGGCCAGACAGTGCTCATTTCACATGGGCCACCCCCCTCATTACTCAGGGATCTCCAATCGGAAAGTACACAAGAATAGGTGCAGGGGGGTGGGAGGGGGCGGGGGGTGGGGGCATTGTGCTTATCAAACTGATCCATTCAAAAAATGGTCACCTTTGGTGCTGTACCCATTCTATTGTTCTAATGTTCCCATCAACACAAGTGTTGGATATTAACAAAACCAGCCATTCAGAGGGCCGATTGGAGTGGGGCTGGAGTCACATTTGGTGCAATCAAGAAATAGAATCTCACAACAACCCAATGGCTGTGCAGTCACTTTATTTTCATTGAAATTATCTTTTTTCCAAAGAACGGAATTAAGATTCTCAAACTGGCATTGTGGAATAGATCTAATCTTCTCTGGATTACTCATCATGTAATGTAACCTCTCTGTGATTGTATAAGGCACAAGTCTTCAGTACTATTGCTGGAATATTGTCAGGGCCCATAGCCTTTGCTGCAAGAGCATCAAGCATTTCTTGGTACCACATGGAGTAAATTGAACTGGCTGAAGACTGGCATTTGTGATACTGGGCCCTCAGGAGCAGACATACGTGCATCATCCACTTGGCAATTCCAGCTGAAGATGGCTGTAAATGTTTCAGCCTTGTCTTTCATGCTGATGCGTTGGGCTACCCCATCACTGAGGATGGGGGTATTTGTGGTGCTTCATGCTCCAGTTAGTTGTTTAAATGTCCACCACAAAACATAACTGGATGTGGCAGGACTAAAGAGCTTTGACCTGATCTGTTGGTTGTGGGATCACTTAGCTCTGTCCATCGCATGCTACTTCGGCTTTGTAGCATGCATACATAAAAGAATATAAGAATATAAGAAATAGGAGCAGGAGTAGGCCATCTAGCCCCTCGAGCCTGCCCCGTCATTCAATAAGATCATGGCTGATCTGAAGTGGAGGTTGGCATCTGATTTTTAGGAGGGCCTGATGCGGCTCCAGGCATGCCCTCCTGCACTCCTCATTGAACCAAGGTTAAACTCCTGGCTTGATGGTAATGGTAGAGTGAAGACTATGCCGGATCATGAGGTTATAGCTTGTAGCTGAGTACAATCTTGCTGTTGTTAATGACTCTCAGTGCCGTATGGGGCCCAATGTTGAGCTGGTAGATCTGCCAAAAATCTATCCTATATAGCACAGGTGGCAGTGCCAGACAACACAATGGAGATTATCCTCAGTATGAAAACAGAATGTTGACTACATAAAGACTGTGAGGTGGTCACTTTTACCTATGCTGTCATGGACAGTTGCATCTGCATCAGTTAGATTTATGAGGGCAAGCTCAAGTAGGATTTTCCCTCTTGTTGTTTCCCTCGCCATCTGCCAAAGACCCAGTTTAGCAGCCACGTCATTCGGGGCTTGGCCAGCTCAGTCAGTAGTGGTGCTTCTGGTGCCACTTCTGGTGATGGACATTGACGTCCCCTACCCAGAATACACTCTGTGCCTTGCACTTCTTTCAAAAGGTGTTCAACATAGAGGAGTACTGATTCATCAATTCGCAAGAGATTTGCTTGGCCATGTTTGACCCAATGCCATGAGAATTCATGGTTCTGGAAGCTTGAGGACACCCAGGGCCACTGCCTCCAGAAGACTGTGTGTCCTGTGCTGCCATTTTGATGAGTCTGCCCTGTTTCAGGAAAGGTGGAGAAAGAGTCTGAAATGTTTGAATGGTACGATTCTATGAGCATGACTAGACTGTGGGACAGCTCTTCCAATTTCACCACAAGTTCCAACATTTTAGTGAGAAAGTCTTTGCAGGATCAATTAGGCTGGGGAAGTGGCTTCATCATGTCTGTTGCCTAGGTCGGAATCAAGTGGTCTGTCTGGTTTTCTTCCAGCTGTTTGATACAACTGAGTGGGCTTTCTAAACTATTTTATAGGGGCAGTTAAGGGTCATTTTGGGGTCACATAGTGGGTCTGGAGTCACATATGGTCTAGATTGGGTAAGGACGGCAGATTTCCTTCCATAAAGGGCATTTGTGAAGCAGAATGAACTTTTATTCCATATTGGTTTATTGAACAGAATTTAAATTTCCTAGCTGCCTTGGAGGGATTTGAACTAATATCCTTGGGTCATTAGTCCAGACCTCTGGGTTGCTAGTCCAATAACGTAACAACCATGCTACCATACATACCCTTAATCATAATCATCTTAATTTTGTGTACTTTTGTTGCAATGTCAGAGACCATCACTATTCATAACAGAGGTCTTGTGGTGCAGTAGGTAGCATCCCTGCCTCCGAGCCAGAAGCTCTGGGTTCGAATCCCATCCCAGGACTTAATGGCTTTCATAATATGAGCCAACAGGTTGGGGCAACCTGCAAAACCTTCCTACATAGCTATAGCTGGCAGTAAGAGCGGGTGAGATTCCTGGTCAGCTGCGCTTGTTGTGGAGTAGTGCCCCTTAAGTTATAAGCCCCTGGTGACAGACCAGTGACCTGCTGCGTGAAATACTAGCTATGGAAACGGATGAAAGTCTACTTTAGTGCACCACCATGTGCAGGAAGAGAATTGGGAATTCGAACTATTCATAACTCACCATTATCAGTAAACTCTCCATCAGGGGACTTCCTCATCTATAATGAAAAGGTATCTCAATTCTCAAGCCACTCTTCCCAATGATAACTCTTCATCCATGACTTAGAGAATGCATCCATGTCCTTCCTGTAATGGGATGCTCCTAACTGCCCATGACACTTCAAAGAAGATGTTGGACATGTTCAGCATTCCATTGCTCAGGAGCTGGCTTTGAGAAATTGACACTGACTTCTCCAGATTAATGTTTCCTCAAGTCCTTTAAATTGTGTTCAATATTGTAGACTCTACAATGCATATGACAGCAGAAGGCTTTTAATGTCCTGTTCCTGTCTCCCTCTTTGAATGAGTTGGAGTGAGCAGGGGAAGGGTTCATATCCTCCACTCCTCTGGCACAAATTTCCTTTCAGAGGACATTTTGGAAAATAATAGCTAAGAGCCAATGTCATTGTTTCCGTAGCTTCCTTCAGAGATTCTGGGATAGAAACCATCTGATCACAGCGACTTGGCTGTATTTATTTTCAGTCACTTCTTCAGTACCTTCCCCTTCTGAAGATTAGTTACCACTCACTGTTTGGCTCTCAGCTGTAGCTCTTGCCCATGGGGAATGATCTTCTGGACAAGGCACCATGGAATCGCTACATCAGAGGTGAAAAAAGATGTATTCAAACTGGACAAAATGGGAAGCACCACTACCCACTCCAGGCCCATTATCTCTCCCCAATGTGCCTGACATGAGAGTCTTTATTAGATTCATTTCATGGACATAACACCCAATTGGGATACCAATAGAGAGCTGGTACTATAAGGTGTATGGTGAAGTTTTACCAGATTAAAATGTCAGTCGTCTTCGATTAGCTATCACATTGAATTAACAACTCTAGGCTTGATATCTGATTTGATTGTGTTAAAGGCAGACTAATTCTGTGAGACAAACAGGAACCAGATACCAGGAACCACAGCCACTCAGAGCCAATAAAAGGGCCAAATCTAAAGGAAGATGAAAACTGGAAGCACTATGGATAAGATTCCTGAAATAGCAGTGTTAAGATACAATGTAGGAGGGACATGGCAGAGTATCTTCATGGATACAGTGTACTGGAATATTTACAATGTTCAAAAGAAATTGACTTTAATACAAATTGGGGTGGAAATCTTTAGACAAGATAAATGGGGTTAAAGCAAAAAGATTCCCTTGAGATAGATGATATTGATCCCAAATTATTAAGAGAGACATGGGAAATGTTTGTGAGGCAGAGAATTGCGTGAGGAAATAGTGAACGCAGCTGGAGATCCAGTGGATTGTAAACAGGTTAATGTGGGACACCTTTTCAAAAGGGTCATAAAATAAGCAGAAAATTTTTTTTTTCATTATTCCATCATGGGATCTGAGTGTCGCTGGCTAGGTCAGTGTTTATTGCCCATCTCTCATTGCCCTTGTAGAGGTAGTGATGAGCTGCCTTCTTGAACTGCTACAATCATGGTGGTGGAGGTACATCCGCAGTGCTGTTAGGGACGGCACGGTAGCACAGTGGTTAGCACTGCTGCTTCACAGCTCCAGGGTTCCGGGTTCGATTCCCGGCTCGGGTCACTGTCTGTGTGGAGTTTGCACATTCTCCTCGTGTCTGCGTGGGTTTCCTCCGGGTGCTCCGGTTTCCTCCCACAGTCCAAAGATGTGCGGGTTAGGTGGATTGGCCAGGTTAAAATAAATTGCCCCTTAGAGTCCTGGGATGCGTAGGTTAGAGGGATTAGCGGGTAAAATATGTGGGGGTAGGGCTTGGGTGGGATTGTGGTCGGTGCAGACTCGATGGGCCGAATGGCCTCCTTCTGCACTGTAGGGTTTCTATGATTTCTATGATTTCTAGGGAGGGAGTTTCAGGATTTTGACCCAATTAATCCTGCTTCAATATCAGGTCCATAATCATAGAAACATAGAAACCCGACAGCACAGAAAGAGGCCATTCGGCCCATCGAGTCTGCACCGAACACAATCCCACCCAGGCTCTACCCCCATATCCCTACATATTTACCCACTAATCCCTCTAATCTACGGACACTAAGGGGCAATTTTAGCATGGCCAATCAACCTAACCCGCACATCTTTGGACTGTGGGAGGAAACCGGAGCACCCGGAGGAAACCCACGCAGACACGAGGAGAATGTGCAAACTCCACACAGACAGTGACCCAAGCCGGGAATCGAACCCAGGTCCCTGGAGCTGTGCAGCAGCAGTGCTAACCACTGTGCTACCTAATATCCAGATATTATAATGAATAATATCAGGAGTAAATTTGGGCATTATCTTGAAAATAACCTGCTTTGCAGTAGTGGGCATGGATTGAGAAAGGAAAGTTCCCATCTCCCCAAGTTTCCACAATTTCCTTGAGAAAGCGACATCCTAACTAGATTGTGAATATCCCTAATACATAAGGCAGTAATAGTAGCGGATTTTAATCACCCAAGTATTAACTGAGATAGTTTTAGAGTGCAAAGTAGGGAGGGAGGAAAATTCTTCAATTGCATCTACGAGAACATTTTTAGCCAGTAGAAAGCCCAACAAGAGAGGGGGTAATTCTTGATTTAATATTCGGAAATGAGCCCAGACAGGTGGAAGGCGTATTAGTAGGCAAGTGTTTTGGAGATAATGATCATAATTCAGTTAGATTTAGGATAGGTATGGAAAAGGATAAGCTTGGGTCGGGAATAAAAGTTCTTAACTGGGGAAAGGCTAATTTTACTAAAATAGGATACAAGTTGGCCCAAGTGGCATGGGAGCAGTTACTTGCAGATAAAAATGTGTCAAAGCAGTGGGAGACTTTCAAGGAGTAGATAACAAGAGTACAGGGCAAATACATTCCTGTAAAGGCAAAAGGTGGTGGGACCAAGACCAGAGAAACCTATATGTCAAGGGACTTAATGGTCAGGATTAAGAAAAAATGGGAGAAGCTTATGATAAATACTGAGGGCTCAACATGCAGAGTCCCTAGAGGAGCATAGAAAGTGCAGGGGGAAACTTAAAAAGAAAATTAGGAAAGCTAAGAGATTGCATGAAAAAGCTTTGGCTTTTCCTTTGAATAAAGGAAAACCCAAAGAGGCTTTTTAAATACATAAAGAGCAAGAGAATAACCAGGAAAGAGTAGAGACAATTAGGGACCATGTAGGTAATTTGTGTGTGGATCCGGAAGATGTTGGTACAAGTCCTCAATGAATATTTAGTGTTGTTCTTCAGAATGGAAAAGGACAATACAGGTGCAGACATCAGGGTAGAGGACTGTGAAATATTAGAGGAAGTTAACATAGGGAGAGAGGAGTTACTAACACGTTCATCAGCCTTAAAAGTGGATAAATTCACAGGCCCAAATGAGATGTATCCCAGCTGTTGATGGCATGAGGTATCAGGAGCACTGGTAGTAATTTTCAAATCCTCTCTGGTCACAGATGAGGTACCAGAGGACTGGAAAATGCTAACATTGTCCCATTATTAAAAAAGGGAGGTAGGGAAAGACCAAGAAATTATAGGTTAGTCAGCTTAACCTTGGTGGTGAGGAACTTACAAGAAAGAATTCTGAGGAATGGAATATATGTGCACTTGGATAGGCATGGATTAATCTGGGATAGTCAGCCTAATTTGTTAAAGGAAGGTTGGGTTTGACAAATGTAATCAAAGTTTTTGAGAAGGTAACCAGGAGTGTTGATGAGAGTATTGCATTTTGATGTCTGTATGTTTATATGGACTTTAGCAAGGTTTTTGATAAGGTCCCTTGTGGTAGACTGGTCAAGGAAGTAAGGGCCCATGGGATCCAGGCAAAATGGCACATTGTATCCAAAATTGGCTGAGAGGCAGGAAGCAGAGGGTGATGATAAAGGGATGTTTATCTGACTGGAAGTTTGTTTCCAGTGGGGCTCCGCAGGGCTCGGTGGTGAGGCCCTGGTTATTTGTGGTATACATTGATGATTTGGACTTAAATGTAAGGGTACAATCAAGAAGTTCGCGGATGACACAAAAATTGGTAGAATGGTAACTAGTGAGGAGGACAGCCGTAGACTGCAGGAGGATATCAATGGATTGATTTGGTAGGCAGAACAGTGGCAAATGGAATTCAACCCAGAAAAGTGTGTGGTAACGCACTTGGGAAGGCTAACCATGCCTGGACACTGCCGGGCAAGGGGGCTTCCATTGAGGAGGTCTGTGGGGTGATGGTTCCTGTGTCAGGGGGGGGGGGGGAGGGGGATTTACTGGAACTGGGTGGGGGGGTAGTTGGGTGGATCTGTTTTTAAAAATTTTTTTGATTGAGGGTCACTTTTAAAATGGTACCCCAATTTCTTGAAAGCCATGGTTGCTGGAGGAACGGGGTCTGAGCATGATGTTGTGGGACAAAAAATATGTTGGGAAAAGCCAGCAGTGGGGTTGATGAGATACAAATGGGGGCAATTCTCCCAAAGAAATCTCTAAGTGTCGAATTTGCATAAAAACTGGAGTAAATCACACTTTTTTTTCAGCGGGACTTTCAAAATGAATCTCCCACACCGTGTGCACTGCAGAGTGCTGCAGCATAGATCAGCCCAAAAATCAGTGGGCGGGGCCTATTCCCACTGGAGAGGCCGACAGCATAGCACTGAGCGGGCCACCGCGCATGTGCCGATCTCTCAGTGCCGAGATCAGCACATGCGCAGTAACCCCATACTGCTGACCTCCCGATCTCTGGCCAGCTCAATCGTTGGCCAACCCCATGATCCCTGCATTACTGGCTATGTGACACCCCCCCCCCCATGGTCCGAGCGCGGACCCCTTGGATGTGTCCAGGCCCACCCTGGTCACATGGGATCGTGGGATCTCCCCCCACCCCACGATCTCATGAATTCCCCCCCCACTGGCAGCTCCAACCTCCTGGCGGGGGGAAGACGCTAGCGGGCTGGGAGATTTCAATCCCCGGCCCACTAATGAAATGTAAAATAGATGGTAATGAACATTTGCATAATTTCTTTAGCTCCACTCCGATTTCTGGCTCGGAGCTGACGGTGCTGGGGACTCGCAATAGTTTCAAGTTTTGTGTCATAAAGAACAAAGAACAAAGAAAATTACAGCACAGGAACAGGCCCTTCCGCCCTCCAAGCTTGCACCGACTATGCTGCCCCACTGAACTAAAACCCCCTACCCTTCCGGGGACAATATCCCTCTATTCTCATCCTATTCATGTATTTTATCAAGACGCCCTTTAAAAACCACGACCGTATCCGCTTCCACTACCTTCTCCAGCGGTGAGTTCCAAGCACCCACCATCCTCTGTGTAAACAATCTGCCTCGTCCATCTCCTTTAAACCTTGCCCCTCGCACCTTAAATCTGCAAATTTTGAAATTGTGCCCTATGCGCCCAAGTCTAGGTCATTATAATGTTCAAAGAAACGCAGTAGTCCTAATACTGATATCAAAGTTAAAGGAAACAGCAGGAGTTGGACAAAAAGTGAAAGGGGCAGAAGAGTGACAGATGAAATATAACGTGAACAGTGCAAATGAAGGTCAGAGACACAGATCACACTGTTCACCATGAATAGGAACTTGAAGGAGACCTAGTCACCTTAACACTCAACATGTATAACCAATACAGAGCAGCAGTCAGCAAGGCAATAGGATGTTTGATGCATTGGAAACAACGGAATGTAAGTCAGAGAAATTCATTATCAGATTGCACAGTGCTTTCATTAGCTCATTTCTTGAGTATTGCATCCAGTTTATGTCACTGAGATACGAAGGAGCAAAGCACCGAAGGTGATGCTGAGAAGAATCACAAAGCTGTTTTCTAGGGGTGGTATCTATGGAGACAACAGGGATTTTTCCCACCAGCTGGAGAGCCAGTGAGAGCCACATGTCACTTTCTACCCCCACCACATTAAATGCGAATAAAGCACTTCAGCGGAAAGCAACGGGCCTTCCCTGGGATCAAGGACGCGCGCGGAAATCCTGTCCACCAGACAGCACCAATGGGAGCAGTGGTTGCTGTTGGTACTACACCCTGATGTGGAGATGCCGGCGTTGGACTGGGGTAAACACAGTAAGAAGTCTCACAACACCAGGTTAAAGTCCAACAGGTTTATTTGGTAGCACAAGCCACTAGCTTTCGGAGCGCTGCCCCTTCATCAGGTAAGTGGGAGTTCTGTCCACAAACAGGGCATATATATTCTCTTTAACCTGTGCTTAACCCTCTCTCCACTCATATTGTCTGTACCTTTAAGACTTGATTACCTGTAAAGACTCGCATTCCAACCATTATTTTGTAAATTGAGTTTGTGTCTTTATATGCCCTGTTTGTGAACAGAACTCCCACTTACCTGATGAAGGGGCAGCACTCCGAAAGTGGCTTGTACTACCAAATAAATCTGTTGGACTTTAACCTGGTGTTATGAGACTTCTTAAGGTACTACACCCAGCAGAGGCACAGGATCACTGAGGGACCCTGGGCCAAAGATGGGTTGTTGGTCATGGGGTGGGAATCCTGTAGAAGGTAGGGAGAGGGTCACCAACAAGGGCAGCAGCTTGGCTCTAGCAGGTCGCCAGTCCCAATTCTGGATCTGTTGGTGAGGCACTGAGTTCCTGATAACAAGGGAGCCCAGAAGCAAACCCAGCAGTGGCAGGATGCGGCATTAATTGCCCACTTATGGGCCTCAACTGATGTCAGGACAGCCTTCCACCCCAGACTTAATTGGGGCAAAGGCAGGAAGGCTGCCTGGTCCCAATCTGTCAGCCTCCCACTGGCTTAAATACCCCGACCCCCATCCCACCTCCAAACTCGCCTCACAATCCAGATGCCTGTTTGAATAAATATCCTCTCATACACCCTTATGAGGACAAGTTGAAATATGAGATTACAGGAACAATGCCCTTCACCCCAGGCACATGGACTGGCACATTATTTGCTCAAGCTCAACATTGTCAGAGTGAGGACGAAACAAGTGAGGTCCTGATACCTAAACCTCTCAGATCCCAAGGTGCTGAGACAAAATTGTATTTCAAAAAAATAACCTCTATAAAAAAATATTTATTCACCACCTTGTCAGTTTAACAAGTCAGGTAGATCTTACCAAAACCATTCCTAGATCTTAACTTCCTGCATCTAACATTACAACATTGTTCACCAAACTAACCCTTCTGAAACACTTCCAAATGCCATTCCAATTCAGGTCAGACTGCTGTGCAGGTATGCCACCTGTACCCTACCACCTACCTGTGATAGATGTGGCGTATCCAGTTCAGCACTGTGTAAATCTCACTCTTCTCTAGGTCCCAAGAAATGATATCCTGCAGATGTCCTGAAAGACAACTATGGTGTAGCAACACATAGGTCTGAAGAATATTATAGTGGGGAGGGCAGCACTGCACCATTAAGTGTTTTACTACTTCCAAATCATTCTGAATATTGTTCTGCAAGGCTGCTAGATGATTGGCCAGTCCTGGTCCTTTTGTGTCAGTTTGCCTTGCTCTGAACTGTGCTGCAGTCGACTGCTCAATAACTTTAAAAAACATCTGTCGCAGATTTTTGGGCCGTCCGGGGGGGAGAAACATATGCTGGTTTTGGCTGTCCGCAGCCATTTGGTCAATCTTCTCTTCTCGCTCGATTATACGAACTGCTGAGACAAACAGGGATGGGTCCTGTTTAACCAGGGTTAGGCCACAGCTTACAACATCCCAGAGCTCCTTGGCAAGGTCTTCGTTAAGCTGACCGACAGCGCTAAAGTACGACAAGACGATCTGCTCCCCTTCTGTGTTCTGTCTCCCAGCTCGGTACAGTTGGTGCAGAATGTCATCACGCCAGCACTCCATTGCCATCAGCTTGCTGTGGGCCTCCAGCAGCTTCCTGTCCTCAATCAATTGCCGTGTCTCAGTCACAACCTCAGGGACTGCAATGAAATAGATCAGGTTTGGTCAGTCAGTTCATTGTCACTTTGCATTCTAAACAGTGAGTTTTGATTTTTACTTAATCTAAGTTTTATCAGAGCTACAAAGCTCATGTACTTTGATCCCTGTCCTATCCCTTTCCATCGATTCTCCACTTCCTCCCTGAAAGACTAAATTAAAACCTTTCCTAAAATAACCAATTAGACCTCCCAGTGTAATCAACAAAAATTCCCCCTTTTTAGAGGCACAAATAATCAAGAACTTTGGTAAAACTAAAATTCAAGAGACTCCTATAACTTTAACAATGTTGTCCCCAGCAACCCTGATATTAGTGTACTGGCAGACACCACATGCTCCTTCCTCATAGCCAGTCAGACAGAAGAGAGGCAGGCAGAGCAACTACCTTTACAGACCGCACCCAACCTGAATGTGTATGTGGCCTCCTCACAGAACAGGACCACAGACATTACATTTATAGAGATGGAGTTGATAATTAATTTCTCTATAGAAGTTCTTGCTCACTATCAACTGGAGTGTGAGTTTGTATGCACAACATCTGATCATTTGGTACTGTCACTTTATTTAGCTGGTATCACCCTTGCTTTCAAATCAGGAGATTCTGGATCCAGCTCCATTTCAGAATTGCATGGAATCTTATGGCTGAGAAGGAGGTCATTTGGCCTCCTTGTACCTGCGCCACAAAAGGCTCTCCAATTAGTCCCATTTCCTTGCTCTTTCCCCATAGCCCTACAATAATCTCAAAGCACATAATCCAAATTGGCATTCTTAGTCATGCCTGTGCGGCTGCATTGCCAGAAGTGCCATTTTCAGATGGGTTGTTAATTCAAGATCCCGTCTGCTTGAATGGAAGTAAAAGAGGCCAGGGCACTATTCAAAGAAGAGCAAGGAGTTCTCCCCAGTGTCCTGCTCAACAGCACTCCCTCAAGAGCATCACTAAAGCAGAATCATTGGTCATTCATCTCATTGGTCACTCATCTTGCTGTGTGCAAATTGGCTGTTGCTTTCCCCACTTTACAACAGTGGCTCCATTTCAAAAACAATCAATAGCCAGGAAGTGTTTTTGGACCTCCCGAGGGCTTGATCAGGCATGGTATAAACAGAAATTCTCTCTTTAATGCAGTATTGCCCATGTTTGAACAGAAATTTGTTATTGGTTTTAGTTCATTGAATTGACACAAGTCCCTGTATTTTCTCATGGTCTTTGAATGATGGAACAATAAGCACTGGCTCAGACCAGGGGATCTAGGCTGTGAACAATGAAGCAGGTTTTACTGAAAACAAAGATTAAACAGCAGCAGCAACAGCAGGATGTTGAAACAGTACTTTTGACTTGTTACACTGGCCCTGGAATTCTGCCTGGTGATCAATTTCACAGTAACTTCATTGCAGTGTTAATGTAAGCCTACTTGTGACTAATAAATAAACTTTACATTATTTTTACTTTACTAGCTTCTTGATATAATTTTAGTAGGTAAGCTGAGTGGCTGAAAGTGGCTGTGTGTGCAGTTTCACTGGCTTTCTGCCCAGCGTTATGCCAAAGCTCTGGTGTCATCCCACACAATTCGAAGGACACAATTTGTAACTTGTACCTCCTCAAATAAAAATAACAAGACCTCTCATCACCCAATTGTTGCGCTGGTTTCCTGTTCTATTTTGTTACTTTAAGCAGCACAGTTATCCATTGTAATCTGCAGAATCAGAGCTTTGTCTTTAATAAGTTTGTGTTACATAATCCCACATGGATAATCAATCAAAATCATACAACACAATTCAGTATTATATGATTATTGTTGAGCTCAGATTCATTGTAAGAACTCAGGTTATCACTCTTCACACTTCCAGCACGACTACAGCAGTGGTTTACTCGAAACACTTGTACCATCTCTACCTAGGATCTTCACATCCATGAATACTAACTCTAAATTAAAATACATCAAAAGACACAGTGAAGATTTCAGATAACATGTTGCCAAGAGGACACACTTATGGTCATCTCAATCTCTCCCAATAATTCAAATACCATGGTTATGTGGTCCACTCATGTTCCTCAATCACTTTATTACCATAAACAGTGATGAAACCAACTCTAAAGACATGAATGAGTGACCTTTCTTCAACTAGGCCTGCATCATCTGCTGACTTCACAAACAATGAGGCACATGGGCCATGTGAACCCACATTCCTACACTACTTAGCAACATCAAACTTGGACCAATGTCCATAACTATAAACTTATTGAAAGAGAAAACAAAGACTTATTTTTATTTAGAGCCTCTCACAATGTCTGGACACCACAACCAGTTAATTAGTTTTGAAGTGTAGTTGCTTTTGTAATGTAGGAAACACAGCAGCCATTTATCCACAACAAGGTCCCACAAAATTTGATGAAATAAATAAACAGATCACCAGTTTTTCCTCTTGTCTGGGTGAGACAAGCCCTCCGTATACACAGGATCTGCTCAAATGAGGAGGATCGCAACAGACACCTCCAGACGCTGAAAGATGCCCTCATAAGAACAGGATATGGTGCTCGACTCATCGATCGGCAGTTCCAGCGCGCCACAGCGAAAAACTGCATCGACCTTCTCAGAAGACAAACACGGGACACAGCGGACAGAGTACCCTTCGTCGTCCAGTACTTCCCCGGAGTGGAGAAGCTACGACATCTTCTCCGGAGCCTTCAACATGTCATCGATGAAGATGAATATCTCACCAAGGCCACTCCCACCCCCCCACTTCTTGCCTTCAAACAATCGCACAACCTCAAACAGACCATTGTCCGCAGCAAACTACCCAGCCTTCAGGAGAACAGTGACCACGACACCACACAACCCTGCCACAGCAACCTCTGCAAGATGTGCCGGATCATCGAAACGGATGCCATCATCTCACGTGAGAACACCATCCACCAGGTACACGGTACATACTCTTGCAACTCGGCCAACGTTGTCTATCTGATACGCTGCAGGAAAGGATGTCCCGAGGCATGGTACACTGGGGAGACCATGCAGACGCTATGACAACGGATGAATGAACAGTGCTCGACAATCACCGGGCAAGAGTGTTCTCTTCGTGTTGGGGAACACTTCAGCAGTCACGGGCATTCAGCCTCTGATCTTCGGGTAAGCATTCTCCAAGGCGGCCTTCACGACACACGACAACGCAGAATCGCTGAGCAGAAACTGATAGCCAAGTTCCGCACACATGAGGATGGCCTCAACCAGGATCTTGGGTCCACGCCACACTATCTGTAACCTCCATGACTTGCCTGGGCTTGCAAAATCTCACTAACCGTCCTGGCTGGAGACAATACACATCTCTTTAACCTGTGCTTAACGCTCTCTCCACTCACGTTGTCTGTGCCTTTAAGACTTGATTACCTGTAAAGACTCGCATTCCAACCATTATTTTGTAAATTGAGTTTGTGTCTTTATATGCCTTGTTTGTGAACAGAACTCCCACTCACCTGATGAAGGAGCAGCACTCTGAAAGCTTGTGGCTTGTGTGACCAAATAAACTTGTTGGACTTTAACCTGGTGTTGTGAGACTTCTTACTGTGATAAATGTTTGCCAGGGCACTGGATTAAACCTCCATCTCCTGCTCTTTTCTGAATTGTGTGTCAAATCTTTTTCTCTTTGTTTCAGAGGGAAGGCATGGCCTCAGTTCAATGTCTCCTCCACCTCCAACAGTGTAGTATCCCTTAAGCACTGGGCTAGAATGTCAGCCTAGGTTATGTGTTCAAGTCTCTGAAGTCTTAGTTAGGTTTCAAACACCCAATGTCTAGGTACTTGCCTGTATCATGATAATTTGTGTTGGACTGACTACCTGCTGACCATTTTATACTGCAGAACCGTAGCTGTCGGCTACTGAGCTGTCTATCAATGAACTTGAAAGCACAAGAGCCATCTCTCCACAAAAACATATCATTACCTCCATTGCCTTTCAAGTAGGGAGTGAACTGAGGTAAAGGATATCACATGTATGAGAGAATTAGTTGCATCAAGAGTAACTGATTGCCAAGTTTTGGAAAGCTTGACTATTGGGATTTCTGACCAATTTACATTAAGACAAGGCTATTAAGTTGCATTGCACTCCACACAACCCGACCTGCTTCTGGAAATGTAAATTATTTCCTGTTTAAATGTCTGCCCAAAGTTTTTCTATTTCAGTCAAGGCTGTTAAGACGTCCCGGTGACTTGCACAGCTCATCATCATCATCATCGGGGTATCATTCTTCAATGGAATAGCTGCCAGCAGCTCACACCTGAGAGAGCAGTAGCAAGTTTAATTGGTAACTCAACTTGCCAATCCCTGGGCACAGGGGAACTGGGGAAGGGTCACAAGTCAAGTTTATGTTCAACTAAAGAAAAAGTGTAATTTATATTGGAGACATTCTCTTAGGGAACAGAAAGTTTCAAGAAATGCTAGTTTGACAAGTGAGCTTTACTGACTTAGTGTGATACTTATATGATTCGGATGACATCTTATATCATTTACTGGGAGATAAATATACAGATATACTTCCAGTTGTACATTCTGCTCTATATTTGCAGTATTTAATGTTCATGCCTTTGTAGAAGGACAAAAATAATTTAATGACGGTCCCAAGTTTCTCGCACACACAATGGTCTACCTTGCAACAAAGACAATCTGCTCCAGGAAAATATTTGTTTCTTTATTTTAAACAGGAAAAGGAAAGGAAGCGCTGTCACAATGGCAACAGATGAACTTTCGGCAATGAATCAGATAGGGCAGAAACAATTGTAAAAGAATTCAGAATCCCATGCAAAAACAGAAAATGCCAAAAGTACTCAGGAGGTCAGGCAGCATCTGCGGAGAGCAAAACAAAGTTAACAGTTGGAATTCCGACTGGCGGATTTGATGGCAGGTGAGTGTGGTGAATCTGCTGGGAGTCAAAAAGTCAGAAATCTGCCGGCATTAAATCCCATTGCTTTCTCCTAATGGCATGTTAATGGTGGGTCATTTACTGGAAGGGATGGATTAAGACTCCAGATGTGGTGGATAGAGATCCTAATGGGCACGGGCACCTTGTATGTGATGGGCTCATGGAGAGGGTCATTGAATTGTGGAACAGACTTCCTATTGAGGTTGCTAACCTGTTTCTTCTGGTATCTGAGATTCTGTATGGTCTGGTGAAGACAGATGGGTTGGAGAGAATGATTGGAGTGTGCTGAACTGGTATTTAAATATGCTGCCAGGACCTTCAAACCTGTCAGCTGAGGATGGGCAAACGAATCAGCTGCCAGGAGAGTTGGAGGGGCGTTTGCTTCATTGCACATGGTCCTGATGTTCCAGTTCGCCAATCGTGAGCTTCCAAGTGCAGAAATTGGCACGGATCCTCTTATTCTGGTCAGCAGGACCAATGTTGCTAGAACTGCCCTTCATCACACTTAGTCTCAAAATGGGAGAATTTCACCCAATGTTTCAGGTTAATGACCTTTTATTGGAACTGGAAGAAGTTATTAAACAGTTATAGAGGCAGGGATATAACAACGGTAAATGGATATTTGGTAATGGTTCTGGATCCTCATTTACAGTTCAATTGGACCCACCTTGTTTCTTTGTCCCATTACCACCTCTATTCCATTTGCAACAACACTCTCCAAAAGTGGTAGCGACCAACTTGTCTCCCTGGTCAGTCATTGCCCACTTCAGGTTGAGCAGCCCCCCCAACTTGCAAGGTGCTGACATACTACAATCCATCTGCTTCAATGGCTGCTTGGAGTTCAGAGTGTCTGCTCAGCAAGTGGACGGAATCCATTGCAACTGACAAGCAAACAAAACAAAGAAAAAAAGAAGACGCTAACTCTTTGATTGGCAGATTGGAACATCAGGACCACGTCCATGGGATTGTCGGATGACTTGCAACTGGTCGATAATGGGCGCAAGACAGTGTGATCAATATGGAACCTGATAGGCTGAACATTGACATAGCACCTCTACAATAGACCAGACTGACCAGGAGTGGGTCACTGACAGAAAAATGTGACACCTTCATCTGGCAGGAGGAGAGTTCAGCCAAAACATGTAAGGTGTAGGCTTCGCTGTATGGAATTCACCACTCTCGACGATAGACGCTCCACAAATGGTTCAGAATGTGTTCTCTCCATTTGCCTCTCAACTCAAACAGGGTCAGTTCACTCCCGGATATTTGTGCTCCAACACTCTGCTCCATTACAGAGGCAAACGATCAAGTCTATGAGCAGCATTGACACTACATCAGCAGAATCCCTAAGCCAGAACATCTTTACCTATTGGGGCATTTCATCAAAAGAGCAGACCATGAAGCATGGCCTTCCTGCGTCGGACATCATAGCCAAGGAAAGATAAACGATAACAGACAGAGACAACTTGAACCTTGCAGCTCCCATGAGCTTTCTGTAACTAACAATTTCTTTCAGGACACTCCAGATCAGGGCATTGGCATCAGTTGGGTTGGATCATCACGAGGTATGACTCTCTGAACAGCATTTGCAACACATGCAGCTAATACAGCACTGATTGTGATACAGATTACTCCATGGTGTGCACTGGGTGAGGATGCAACTCTTAAAAGTATTTTTCATTCAAAGCAGTAATGCCGTCTTTGCATCAACACCAGCCATACAGCCAACCCAGATAAATCCAACAGTTCTGTGACTCAACTGAACAGGCGCTTTCTGGCATTCCCACACAGGGAGCAGAAATGAAATGGAAAATACTTAGAGGCACCATCTACAACGCTGCACTCTCAATATATGGGAAACAAGAGCGGAAAAGTGCAACTGGTTCGAGGCTAACATAGCTATGATGAAACTTGTTATTGGAGCCCAGTGATCCACTCTCGTTAACTACAAGAGAGATCCGAGCAAGAATGCTCTGAATGCACTAAGAGCTGCTCAAAGTAAAATCCAACAAACCGCTCAGCATTGTGCCAGTGATCACTGGTTACAACTCTGAGAATATCCAGACATCCTTCAACACAGGAAATGCTAGGGGCATGTATGAAGAGATCAAAAAGGCAACAGATCCATCAGCAAAGAAAACAGTTCCATTGAAAACAAAGGCAGGGAGGGTCCTCACTGCGACTGCAATAAACACTTGGAGAAATGGGTGAAACACTAACTTAACTTGTACCCCAAGGAGAAAACTGTCACTGAGGAAGTTCCAGGCACCAGAAAAAGCCTGCTTGTCATGGCAGAGATGGATATTGAACCCACTGGAGGAGGAGTTGACCAAAGCTAATGACTCGCTTGCCATGAGCAAAATCAGGTGCTGATTCCACACTGTTTGAACTCGTCAACCACAGGAAGCCAGCACTCCTGTAGCATCTTCACAAACATCTCTGTCTTTGCAGGAGGGAGGGGCAGTGCTCCAGGGTGTGTGTGATGCAAGGATTGCGACCCTGTACAAAAACATGGGCGACCACAGTGATTGCAACAACTATTGACACAGCTCCCTGCTGAGCATCATGGGAAAGTGTTTGCCCATGTTGCCCTTATTAGATTGCAGATCCTGGCCGAACGCATTTACCCCAGATCTCAGTGTGGTTTCAGAGCTGGAAGGTCTACAATTGGCATGATCACCTCAGTCCAGAAGCTCCAAAAGGAATTCCGTTTACAAAGAAGACAACTATATATTTACCTTATCGATCTCACCGAGGTATTTGACGGTGTGAGCTGAGGCGGTCTATCTAAGCTGCTGGAGAATATTGGCTGCCATTGAAGCTGCTCAATGTGATCTCCTCTTTCCAGGACAACATGGTGGGTAAGGTCAGCAATAACAGAGCAACATTGGATCCCCTTGAGATCCGCAGTGGGAACAAACAGGGTTGTGTTCTTGAACTGACACTCCTTGGCATATTCCTCTCTTTGCTGCTGTCATAAGCCTTCAGGTCATTCACAGAGGGGTCTACATACATTCCAGAACTGACAGAAAGCTGTTTAACCTTGTCAAGCTGGGATCCAAGACAACATTGCACCGAATCCTCATCAAAGAGTTGCTCTACACTGACAATGCCGCACATTTCATACAGAGGAATATCTTCAGTAGCAAATGGACAGACTCTTTCACATCTGTAAAGGATTTGGTTTGACCTTCAGCATCAGGAAAACAGATATCACGGTCCAGGATGCTACCATATCACCATCTCTCAGCATTGACAATGTGACAGTGGAGATTGTTGATCTTTTCACATATCTAGGCTCCACCATCACCAGCAATCTCTCACTTGATGCTGAAATAAACACACACATCACAAAAGCTGTAGGTGTTATGTCTCCAGTTGGGCGGCACGGTGAAACTTTGGTTTGCACTACTGCCTCATAGTGCCAGGGTTCGATTCCTGGCTCGGATCACTTGTGTCTGCGTGGTTTATTCCGGGTGCTCCAGTTTCCTCTCACAATCCAAAAAATGTGCTGGATAGGTACATTGGCCATGTTAAATTCTCCCTCAGTGTACTCGAACAGACACCGGAGGGTGGCGACTAGGGGGTTTGCACAGTAACTTCATTGCAGTGTAAGCCTACTTGTGACTCTAATAAATAAACTTAAAAATTGAATAAGAAATTGTGGAACAGTAGCAGCCTGACTGAGAATGCCAAACTGTGAGTTTACCAAGCCTGCATTCTATTCTGCAGTAGTGAGACTTGGGCAACATATACTCAGCAGGACAAAAGACTGAAGTTTTCACCTCCACTATCTCAGGCGTATCCCTAGTATCTCTTGACAGGACAAAGTTACTAACGCAGAGGTCCTGGAGTTGCTAATTTCATAAGCACACACTCATTGCTAAGCCAATGGTGTCCGTGCTTAGTTCATCGGATGGATGATGGTTGTATATCCAAGACATTCTATATTGAACTGGCCACTGCCTCATGATAATCTGGACATCCATACCTTTGCTACAAGGACACCTGCAAGTGCGATATTGAGATGGATCATTGATACTGACAACTGAGAGACATTCTTTAATGGCCATGATCTCGAGACGCTGACTGTTCAGAAGGTCTTTGGAAGAGGTGAGCGGGAGAGGACTGAGAGGAAAAGGGCCAGTGAATTGTGCACCTTCTCAGTTCACTGTCTTCCTCTGCAGCAGGTACAGCAGAGATTGCTAGATTAGAGTGGGCAGGTAATGTTTAACGCAGATTTGACAACACGGCGCAAACCATTGTCTTACACGATGGAAGGCTGGCACCAATCATCTCCTTTGTCATATACTCTCATGCTCTCCACCCTAAACCCGGCCTTCACTTTTATTCTCCAACTCCCCTGCATCCCACCCCCAAGTGAGTGACTTGGACAGGAACTTGCAGGCGGTGGTGTTCTCAGGTATCTGCTGCCCTTGTCGTTCTCAATTGTAGCGGCCATGAGTTTGGAAGGTGTTATCTGAGGAACTTTGGTGAGTTGCTGCAGTGCATCTTGTAGATGGTACACATGGCTGCCATTGCTCATCAGTTGTGGTGGGAATGAATGTTTGTGGAAGGGGTACCAATCAAGTGGGCCACTTTATCCTGGATAGTTTTGAGCTTCCTGAGTGTTGTGCAAGCTGCACCCATTCAGACAAATGGAGGGTATTCCATCACACTCCTGATGTCTGCCTTGTAGATGATGGACAGGCTTTGGGGGATCAGGAGATGAGTTACTAGCCGCAGAATTTCCAGTCTCTGACCTCCTCCTCAGCCTCAGACAGTGGGCCTGCTCATTTGAATTCACCCCCATCGGAGAATGTATGTGTGGTATTCCCTGTAACAGGAGAATTAATTAGACAGCAACATGGACATTGTAAACAGTCCAGATAACAGTCCCCCTTACCTGAGAACACTTGTTGCAGATTGTGTACCGCAGTGGCCAACTGGACATGATCAGAAACTAGGCTGCTGAGCTGCCCCAAGCCTTCAAATCCATTGACTTTACTCTGCCAGTCTTCACGGACATCAACCAATGTGTGCCGTATGCTTCTAACATCATCAAGAGACGCCCTTAGCTGTCCAAGGCCAGTTCCAACCCCTTCCAGATAAGACTGAACAGCAGACTGTGGAGAGAGAAAGAAACTTTTATCTCAGTCTTCATTTAGACTTTAAGTTGGAAAGGCTGAAAGATTCCTCTTCTGCCAAGAGGTCAATGCCCAACGCTACTGTACTCAACGAGCTGAACTAACGAGTGACCAAATAGAGAACAATTAAATATGGAAATGTAAGAAGCAATGGCAGTCTAAACTACAGGCGCTCTCAGGCTATGTGGCATTCACACATCAAGCCCCTCCCCAATGTCATTGATTCTTACAGCACACAAGGAAGCCATTCTGCCCATCATGTCTATTCTGGCTCTTTAAAATAGCTGTGCAATTAGCCCCACTCCCCTGATCTTTCCCCATAATACAGAAAATGTTTTTTTCAAGCATATACATTTACAATTCTCTTTTGAAAGTTACTATTCAATCTTTTGCAGTGTATTCCAGATCATAACTTATGTTCAAAAAAACTTCTCTCCACTTTTGCCATTGATCCTAAGTCTGCGTCCTGTGGTTACTCACCCTCCTGTCAATGGAAACAGTTTCTCATTATCTTCTCTACCTAAATCCATCATAATGTTGAGCACTACTGTTTTTCCTCAACTTTCTCTGCTTTAAGGAGAATAATCACACTTTCTCCAATCTCTCCGCATAACTGTAGTTCCTCATTCCATTCCAGTAAATCTTCTCTGCCTTCCTCTCCAAGGCCTTGACATCCTTCCTAAAGCGATGAAGTCTTGAGAGTCCTGTTCATGGAGGTTGGATTGACATCAATGAGAATAGTCCAAGGACGTCTAAATATAGTAATTGTCTGGATTCCTGCTTTATAAACATATTTTATAATTAGTGATTAGTTTCAGAGCAGGCTCAAGGGGCTGAATGGCCTACTCCTATTCCTAACTCATATGTATGTTTGTACCTTGACATTGAAGAGATTTGGATTCATTTTTCCATAAATAGTCAGGAGGTGTGGGGATGTTGTTTGCTGAGACATCCTTCCTGTGGAAATATTTAAAATACTTCTTTTTGCAGAATAGATTTACCTTATTAATATGAGACTTGAAAACTCACATTCCTCATCCCTGTATTCGAGCTGTACAGTTGGCAGCAAACCAGGTCAAAGGTCGGAGATCACAGTGTGAGGGGGCAGGCCGAGCATTCCTTAAGCTGACCTCTCAGGACTGTGACAGTCTGAACATCTCCATGGCTACAGAGTTTTCAGACCAGCTTCTTCCACTCCAAGATACCAAAGGGACTAAAGCAATGATACAATAACTGCTTTTGCTCTTAATTGGAGTATTAACACCTTTTTAAAGCAATTAGTTTCCTTTTTCCCAAAGGCACTGATGGATGCCTCACTGAGTAGTTGACCCAATTTGCATGCTTATTAATTAAAGCAATATCATGCCTGTTCTTGAGAGGGTTCAAAAGAGTTTTACCAAAATGGCTCCACTGATGGTGGGGCTGGGAGTTTAGTTACAAGTTTTGGTTGGATAAATTGGGGTTGTTTCCCTTAAATGGGGGTGGGGGGGGGAGGGTGGTGGTGCGCGGTCCTGCCTGGGTGGGGCTACAGAATCCTGGCAAAGGAAAACCTGTTCCCATTAGCGATGTGAGAAAGAACATTTTTACTTGGTGAGCGTAATAACCCGTAACTCGCTGGATATGAGGGTGGTGGAAGCAGGAATGATGAATGATTTCAAAAGGAAACTGGGTAGGCACTTGGAGAAAATAAACTTGCAAAGCTATGGGGAGAGAGTGGGGAATAGGACTGACAGGACTGCTTCACAAAATGCCTGCATAGACTCGATGCATCAAAAGGGCTCCTTCTAGGCAGTAAATGACTCTATGACGTGATGACTATACTTTCCATCAGGACCAGAAGTGGGATATGAATTCTTGCCCTGTCTTTCTTGTCCCTGACCCAATGCTCGTTAAGCCCCATCATCATGTTGGATGAGAGCAACTAATTGGATACAGAGAACGATTGAGCTTGAGACCTCCCTGAACTGCAATGTTCCACCAATCTCAGGCTGCTTGTGTGTATTATTCCTCAGTTGGTACTGAAAATAACAGGAGTACTTGGCTTGTTGTTCACTATGAAATATTTGTTTTAAATGTTTCCATTGTTTTCCACCAGTGAGCAATTCTTCGTGAGTGAGCTTAGGTACTGGGGCTATCCTCGGTCACTTTGTTCATTGGAGCATCAGAGCCCAGTCCTAGTTCAGTTCATTTCCATACATGCACTCACAAACTCACAAACACATTTAAACACACACACACACACAGCTATATATTTAAAGGGTTGCATGGTTGCTTTAAGAACTGTTCACGTGATCCGATGTTGATGTCATTAGGGTGTTTGCAGAGGCTGCTGTTTCACTTTCAGTTTTGTACTCTGTGCAGAGCAGGGAACGTAGTTTGAATCTACATGTGCAAACAAAGTCTTTTCTTTCTGTGTAAAGCCCACAACCCCTAACATAGTTAGGACATTACAGAAAGAAAATTGGAGGTGAGTTGGGATTTTGTTTCAGCAAGAACATTGAGAATCCTAAGTTGAAGGAAAAAACATAGTGGCCCCTCACACTTTGAATATTAGAATGCTAGGGAAAAGCTAGGATTAAAGATTGAAGTGCCAGTGCAGGAAGACAAGTAAGAAAAAATGGCTCTGTGTGGTTTTAAAGAGGAGTTTCTCTGATAAGAAAACGGTGAGACTCCAAGCAGTATCTGCCATATCTGCAAAGTGGATGCTTTGCTGTATAGCTGGGGTCATTTGAAAAAAAATCAAGACAATGGTCTCCAAGATAAAAAGGGAAGACTGGGAAGACAGTAAATAAAAATATATACTGAGCAGTCTTGAGTCACTAGTGCCTGCAAAAGAAATAACGGGTCAATTAGGATCCATGGGCCCTTCCAGTGAAGTAAATGAATCATGGAGTCCCTATGCAGAACTGTTTCAGTGCTTTGTACAAGTGAACAAAACTGCAAACAGTTTTCTCTTACCAGTTTTTCTCAGTACAATAGGGAGTAAAACCTTCAATTTGCTACAGAACATGATTCATCCAGCAAAGCCAGGAACCAACGCCTTTGATGACTTGACAAAGATCCTTGAAGAGCATCACTCTCCAAAGCCATCGATTATTGCGAAACAGCTCAGGTTCCACCAAAGGAATCAAGTGGAAGGCGAAAGCATTGCTGAGTTTTTGACAACCTTAAAAAGGCTGCCACAATGTGAGTTTGGTCATTGGTCATTAAAAGGTTCTCTTCGAGGTCATCTAGTTCGTGGTCTCCACAATGAGGCTATCCAAAGAAAATTGCTTACTGAACATGCCTTGGCTTTAAAGACAGCAGTGGAAATCGCAGTGTCGATGAAACTGGCTACTAAAGAGGCTATACAATTTGGTGCAGGAATGCAGATCCACAAGTTGGTAACTGCCCGTAAGAACTCAAAACAGCAACAAGCACGTCACAGATGTGTCAAAATGGTCTAAACAGTGAATGAATGATGGAGCAAGGATAGTCAATGTAACAATTGTGGTAAAACGGGTCACATTGCAAAAACTTGTTGGGCTAGACCAGCTTCCCTTGAGAATAATATTAAGAGGAATCTGGATATATTCAAGAAGAAGAACAGGTTGCATTCTACAAAAATAAAAGTAAAAAAAAATTTACAACATGGAAGAAAAGAATTACAACCGTGAAGAAGAAAATGTCCAGAAATATGATGAAGAGCTCCAGCTGAAGGACTTATCTATACATGGTGAATCACATAGATTCTGGGTGATTCCGAAGTTATGTGGGCAACCTATTAGGATGGAGGTTGATATTGGTGCTGCTGTATCTTTAATTCCTGAGACTGCAGACCAGCAAAAGCTGAAACAAAATCCCTTAAAACAAGGTGATGTGATTTTAAGGAGAAAGACAGAAGAGGTCGTGCCATTAAAAGGTTACATCATGGTCAACATAGAGTTCAAAGCAAATAGTAGAGTTGCCTTTCCATCAGGTCTGTGGTAATTTTCCAGCTCTATTATGGAGATTATAGTTGGAGAAGATAAAGCTTAACTGGAGTGCTGTCAACAGATTGGTCAACACTTGGCTGAATGAAGAGAGTTGAACAGAAACTCAAGGTAAGGCCTAATAGTCAACCAAACAGTCTCAAAGCAAGACCGGTGCCATTTCAATTTTGTGCGAAGGTCAAAGAAAAATTAGTACAACTTGTTAACACTGGTGTGTTAGAAAGAGTTACAATGAGTGACTGGGCTCGCTATCATGAAATCAGATTGTTCAGTTCATGTTTGTGGTGATTTTAAAACAACTATAAATCCGGTGTTGTGTGTTGGTCAATATCGGCTTCCTTTAATTGAAGATTTTGTTTGCTCGGTTATCAGGTTGGCAGAAATTTAGCAAAATCGATCTTTTGCAAGTATATTTATAGATGAATGTATCTGCTGAATCACAACCATTACTTACTATTGTTACACATAAAGATCTTTTTTGTTATAAAAGATTGCCTTTTGGAATAACATCTGCACCAGCCCTAATTCCAAAGATCGATGTCCAGTTATCTGAGTGATATTTTAATTACAAGGTCCAGTGAACAAGGACACTTGAATAATTTAGAAGCACCATTGGAACGTCTTCAAGCACATGGCCTGCATATCAAGAAAGAAAAATGTGACTTCTTCCAAACATCAGTCCATTGATAGTAAAGGCCTATATAAAACACCAAAAAAAATGGATATTATTTTATAAGCATTGCAACCGACGAATGTGATGCAATTGAAGTCCTTCCTAGACAATTATGGCAAGTTTGTTTTTAACTTAGCTACATTATTGAAGCCATTGCATAATTTACCATGTGTGAAACAGTCATGGGATTGGACAACAGACTGTGAGAAAGCATACAAGGACGTCAAAGATGCTTTGCAAAAGTCTGAAGTATTGGTTCATTTTAATCCAAAGCTACCAACACTGCTTGCTGGCGACGCTTCACCTTATGGAGGGACAACAGCCTCACATATCATAACTCTGGCTAGTGCTGGATCTAACGTCTAACTCAGCTAGAAAAAGGAGCATTAAGTATAATTTTTGGCATACAAAGGTTTCATTATTTACTTGATCGTCATTTCACATTATTGACTGATTGTCGACACTTAACTATTATTTTTGGTCTGTATAATTGTAGGCGATTCCAAGGATGATCACTGATCTTATCTGCAAACTCCTATGATATAAAGAATCATCAATCAGAGTGCCATGCTAATGCTGATGCATTATCATGCTTATATTTACCTATTGAGCAGATACCACCAGCTAATTTTGCTACTATTCTTTATTTTTCGCCAGTAGATTATTTGCCTGTGACATCTTCTCAAGTTCAGAGACATACCAGAAATGATCCCATGATGGGGAAGGTGAGGAATATGGTATTGAAAGAAACGATAGCTAGAATGCTTCATGCCCATCGTGATATAAAAGTGTATGTGTCAAGAAAGCTTGAGTTGACTGTCCAAGTGGAGATCTGTTGTGGGGAATCAGAGTGATCATTCCTCCTAGTCTGTGTGGAAGAGTCCTTGAACAACTACATGAAGAACACTCAGGAATAGTCTGGATGAAGGAATTAGCACGTAGTTAGTTTTGATGGTTGGGTCTGAAGAAAAAGTGGAACATGTCAATTCTGTGTACAGATAAGAAATACCACTATTGTCTCCTTTACACCCTTAGGAGTGACCTAAAATGCCTTGGCAACAATTGCCTGTTGATTTTGCTGGTCCATTTAAGGGTTACACATTCATAGTCATAAATGATGTACACTCAAAGTGGCCAGAAGTTGCTATCATGAGATTTACTACATTTGAACAAACCATTGAAAAACTTGATGAAATTTTTGCAATATTTGCTAAACTGCAACAGATGGTTAGCAATAATGGTTCACAGTTTACTTCACAAGAGCTTCAGGATTATCTCAAAGTAAATGGTATTCAGCTTATAAAATCTGCCCCTTATCATTCATCAACCAATGGATTAGCTTAAATATTCATACAATCCATAAAACATTTTTAAAAGCTTCAAGAGAGCAAGGTTCATTATCATGTCATGTGAATAGCTTTATGGCATCTTATACCCAAAGCTCGCTTGCATTACGTGATATAGGCCAGGAGTGGCCAGGGGAAGTTTTGGAGGGTTTAAAAGTGCACCAAAGTATACAGCGGGCAGCATCGTAGCGGGCAGCAGAGTGAGTGGGAAGTTGAGTGAGCTGTCAGGGCTTTGGCTCACAGGGCTTGGACGAGCAGGGGTGAGTTTTTGTTTCCTTACATTCTTATTAACTTTTCACTGTCTTACTTGACATAAAGTGTCCAGTATGAGTGTGAAACCAATGTGTTGTTCCCAGTGTAGGATGTGGGAGGTCCTGGAGGCATCTGGCCTCCCGGACATCCACATCTGTGAGGGGTGTGTCGAGCTGCGGTTCCTGAGAGACCGTGTTAGGGAGCTGGAACTACAGCTCGAGGATCTTAGGCTGATGAGGGAGAATGAGGAGGTGATAGACAAGAGCTATCATCAGGTGGTCACACCAGGGCCACGGGAAGAGGCCAAGTGGGTGACGGCCAGGAAGGGTAAGGCTAGGGTGGTTGAGAGCACCCCGGAGAATTTGCCCCTGCACAACAAGTACTCCTGCTTGAGTACTGCTGGGGGGGACAGCCCGCCTGGGGGAAGCAGCAGTGGCCGTGTCTCCGCAGTGGAGTCCAGCCCTGTAACTCAGAGGGCTAAGGAAAAGAGGAGGAAGGCAGTAGTAATCGGGGACTCGATGGTGAAGGGGACAGACAGGCGTTTCTGCGGAGGTAGGCGGGATTCTCGCATGGTGGTCTGCCTCCCTGGGGCCGGGATCCAGGATGTCGCTAGTCGCGTCCCAGAAATCCTGAGGTGGGAGGGAGAGGAGCCTGAGGTAGCGGTACATATTGGTACCGCTGATGTGGGTAGGAAGGGAGAAGGGGTCATGAAAAGGGAGTACAGGGAATTAGGGAGACAGCTGAGAAAGAGGAAAGCAAAGGTAGTAATCTCAGGATTACTGCCTGTGCCACGGGAAGGTGAGGGCAGGAATGGAGTGAGGTGGAGGATGAATGTGTGGCTGAGGGACTGGTGCAGGGGGCAGGGATTCAGGTTCCTGGACCATTGGGACCTCTTTAGGGGCAGGGGTGATCTGTATACAAAAAACGGGTGGAACTTGAATCACACGGGGACCAATATCCTGGCCGGTAGGTTGGCTAAGGCTACTGGGGAGAATTTAAACTAGATAGGTTGGGGGGAGGGGAGCTAGAAGAGTTGACCAGGATCAAGGAACTAATTGATGGGGGGGAGGATGCAGGGGTAAGGGGAATTACAAAATTAATGGTAGAGGAGAGGGTGCAAGTGAATGAAGGCGGTAATTTAGATAAGGGAGTAGAGGGAGACGGTGTTCGCGACTCATCAAAGCGGATTCAGATAAAAGCTGGAATAAGGACACTTTGCCTGAATGCACGAAGCATTCGGAACAAGGTGAATGAGTTGATGGTGCAAATCAGCACAAGTGGGTACGATCTAGTGGCCATTACAGAAACGTGGCTGAAAGGTGACCAGGACTGGGAGATGAATATCCAGGGGTATCAGGCGTTTAGGAAGAATAGACAGGAAGGAAAAGGTGGTGGGGTCGCGCTATTAATAAGAGATAATATCAGGGTAGTACTGAGGGATGACATAGGCTCTGAGGAACAAAACGTGGAATCGTTATGGGTAGAGATGAGGAATAGTAGAGGGAGAAAGACACTAGTAGGTGTGGTATATAGGCCCCCAAATAATAATGTTGAGGTAGGGAGGGCTATAAACAAGCAGATAAGGGATGCGTGTAAAAACGGAACGGCAATAATCATGGGGGACTTCAACATGCACATTGACTGGCAGACTCAAGTCGGTAAGGGTGGAATGGAGGAAGAGTTCTTAGAATGCTGTCGGGATAGTTTCCTTGAACAGCATGTTACGGAACCGACGAGGGAACGAGCTATTTTGGATCTGGTATTGTGTAACGAGGTAGGTAGAATTAAGGATCTTATTGTGAAGGACCCTCTTGGGTCTAGTGACCACAATATGGTCGAATTTCTGATTCAGATGGAAGAGGAGAAAGTTTGGTCTCAAACCAGTGTCCTCTGTTTGAACAGAGGGAAATATGATAGGATGAGGGATGAATTGGCTAAGGTAGACTGGGAGAGCAGGCTGGCAGGTAGGATAGCTGAGGAACAGTGGAGGATTTTTAAGGAGATCCTTTTCAGTTCTCAGCAAAAATATATTCCAGCAAAAAACAAGGATTGTAAGAAAAGGGAGAACCAGCCGTGGATAACGAAGGAAATAAAGGAGAGTATTAAAATAAAAACAGCTGCGTACAGAGTGGCCAAAAATAGTGGAGAAACAAGTGATTGGGAAAAATTTAAGAAACAACAAAGAGAGACTAAGAAAGCGATAAAGAAAGGAAGGATAGACTATGAAGCTAGGCTAGCAATTAATATAAAAAATGATAGTAAAAGTTTTTATAAATATATAAAAAGGAATAGAGTGGCTAGAGTGAATGTTGGACCCTTGGAGGACGAGAGGGGGGAGTTAATAGTGGGAAATGAGGATATGGCTGAGTCTTTAAATAAGTTTTTTGTGTCGGTCTTCACGGTGGAGGACACAAATAGTTTGCCAAATATTAACGATAGAGGGTTGGCAGCAGGAGAAATACTTAATACGATTAATGTTACCAGAGAGGCAGTGCTGGGTAGACTAATGGGACTGAAGGTGGACAAGTCCCCGGGTCCGGATGGAATGCATCCCAGGGTATTGAAAGAAATGTCAGAGGTAATAGTGGATGCGTTAGTGATTATTTATCAAAACTCGTTGCATTCTGGGGTAGTGCCGGTTGATTGGAAAACGGCTAATGTTACGCCGCTGTTTAAAAAAGGAAGGAGACAAAAGGTGGGTAACTATAGGCCGGTCAGCTTAACGTCTGTAGTAGGGAAAATGCTGGAATCCATTATTAAGGAGGAGATAGCAGGGCATCTGGATAGAAATGGTTCGATCAATCAGACGCAGCATGGATTCATGAGGGGAAAGTCGTGCTTGACGAACATGTTGGATTTTTATGAAGATGTGACTAGGGCGGTTGATGGAGGAGAACCGGTGGATGCGGTGTTTTTGGATTTCCAAAAGGCGTTTGATAAGGTGCCCCATAAAAGGCTGCTGAAGAAGATTAGGGCACACGGAGTTGGGGGTAGTGTGTTAAAGTGGATTGGGGACTGGCTATCCGACAGGAAGCAAAGAGTCGGAATAAATGGGTGTTTTTCCGGTTGGAGGAAGGTAACTAGTGGCGTGCCGCAGGGATCGGTACTCGGGCCGCAACTGTTTACCATTTATATAGATGATCTGGAGGAGGGGACGGAGTGTAGGGTAACGAAGTTTGCAGACGACACAAAGATAAGTGGAAAAGTGAATCGTGTGGAGGACGGAGAAGATCTGCAGAGAGATTTGGACAGGCTGAGTGAGTGGGCGAGGATATGGCAAATGGAGTATAACGTTGATAAATGCGAGGTTATACACTTTGGAGGAAATAATAACAAATGGGATTACTATCTCAATGGAAACAAATTAAAACATGCTACCGTGCAAAGGGACCTGGGGGTCCTTGTGCATGAGACGCAAAAGCCCAGTCTGCAGGTACAACAGGTGATCAAGAAGGCAAATGGGATGTTGGCCTATATTGCGAGGGGGATAGAATATAAAAGCAGGGATGTCTTGATGCACCTGTACAGGGCATTGGTGAGGCCGCAGCTGGAATACTGTGTGCAGTATTGGTCCCCTTATATGAGGAAGGATATATAGGCATTGGAGGGAGTGCAGAGAAGGTTCACCAGGTTGATACCGGAGATGAGGGGTTTGGATTATGAGGAGAGGCTGAGGAGATTGGGTTTGTACTCGTTGGAGTTTAGAAGGATGAGGGGGGATCTTATGGAGACTTATAAGATAATGCGGGGGCTGGATAGGGTGGAGGCGGAGAGATTCTTTCCACTTAGTAAGGAAGTTAAAACTAGAGGACGCAGCCTCAAAATAAAGGGGGGTCGGTTTAAGACAGAGTTGAGGAGGAACTTCTTCTCCCAGAGGGTGGTGAATCTCTGGAATTCTCTGCCCACTGAGGTGGTGGAGGCTACCTCGCTGAATATGTTTAAAGCGCGGATGGATGGATTCCTGATCGGTAAGGGAATTAAGGGTTATGGGGATCAGGCGGGTAAGTGGTACTGATCCACGTCAGATCAGCCATGATCTTATTGAATGGCGGGGCAGGCTCGAGGGGCTAGATGGCCTACTCCTGCTCCTATTTCTTATTACGGTTCTTGATTTATTATTACCTCAGAAACTTCAGAGATAGTAGAGTGTCAACAACAATCTTAAGTTGCTAGATGAGAAGTAAAAGCAAGATAATGCTCATTTCAACAAGGAGATCGAGTGTTAACATGCCATGAGTGAGAAATGGGGACCAGCCATTGTTTTAGCAAAAACAGGTCCAATTAAACCAAAGATGAACTAGTTTGGCAACGTCATGCTGAGCAATTGTCATCTTCAAATGATTTCTCAGAATCATTTCCAGAAGTCCCAACTTCTTTAGTCCCTAGTGTTGTGAATACTAGTGCGGAAGACTTACTTGAATCTGAATTGCCTGGTGATTGTTTCTATGCTATTATACCATGTGAGAATGATGCAGAATTAGCTCCAAGAGGAGAAGTGTCTACTGAAGTTCAAAATTATCTTTCTAGGGTCAAGGATAGCCTAATTCCCTAACATCATATACAACCAAAGAGGAATAGACGTCCTCCTGATCGACTTTCTTATTGACTGTGTATAATGATTAATGATGCATATTACTGTGTCTAGAAGATTATTAATCTGATTATATAACACCATAGTGATTTGTCATTATGACCACAGAAGTAAAGGGGGAGGGATGTTATATATTTAAGAAGTTGCATGGTTGCTTTAAGAGCTGATCTCATGATTTGATGATGATGTCATTAGGGTGTTTGCAGGGGCTGCCGTTTCACTTTCAGTGCAGAGAACATCATGCAAATGCATTTAAATCGCCATTGCGCCATTTCGGGCGCGAATCGGATCGTGGCCATTTTTGGGCCTTGGTAAAGTGGGCATCTGCGTAGACGCGGGCGCAGATCGCGTTAATGGCCTCACGCCCGACTTTACCACATTTTCGCGCCCGTTGCAATGGTAAAATCGGGCCCACACTGTCTCTCACACGCACAAACAACCACACTCACACATATTTACACGCTTACTCACACACACATTTTCCCACATACTCACCCTTACACATGCATGCACTCACACACTCACTCACACACTCTTACATAAACTCACTCACATACAGATTCATAAATACTCTCACACTCTCACACACAAAATCATGCTCTCACTAATACACACACACACACACAATCACACGTGTACACTCTCTCACTTATACAATCACAGACTCTCTCATAATCCCATTCACACACATGCATGCATTCACATACACACACACACACACTCTCTCTCTCTCATATACATAATCACACACTCATACACAATGAAGGAAATCTTGGGTTCCCACTCGCTGTCTGCGAGATTGCCAGTGGGAGCTCAAGATTCAGAAGTCGCAGTTCTCGCTGGTGAGAACGTGACTTTGGATCTTCCCTGCCCCTTGCCCCATAGCGGGCATGAACATCCTTTGCATGCATTAGCATGCATTTCAATACTATTAACCCATCTCCCCCTGCCATATCTTGACACCCCCGCCATATATTGACACCATGCCGTGACACCATGTCGGCGTGGTTCACAGCAGGTTCATGCAGATGTGTGGGTCTCCCCGGGGGCGTAAAGGTAAGTATCACCTTCGGGGAGAGGGACAGGGCAGGCAGTAACACCCTGGCAGTGCCAACCTGTGCCAAGGGGCATGTCCCAGTGGGAGCCTCATGGAGGCAGAGTTACTGCTTCTATGCTTGTGGGCCGGGAGCGGTCTGACAAGCATATGTGGGCTGCCAGATGCTGGTGATAGCCATTGCGGATGGGAGGTTGGTGGTTGGGGGGAGGTTTATTGGAGTTTTGGGGCGCTCTTTAAAGATGGTGCCCTGATTTCTAAGCAACCAGGCTTTGCTGGCGTGTTTAAGTCCTGACTTAAACACGCCAGCACTCCTGACCTATGTCAGAGTGAATCACACCCCCTTGATTTTTTGACAGAGTGGCAGAATCTGGAGAGAAAACGGACTACTTTGCTGAAGAGAAACATATCAGTTTTCTTGCCAGAAACAACACCTTGCCGCTCTTTGGTAAGATTTCGCCAACACTCTCTCACACACACAATGACACACACTTACTCGCAGACTCTCTCACATAAACATTCAATCGCACTCACTCACACACAGACTTTCAGTCTCACATTCACTCACTCTCACAAACACTCTCACACTCACTCTTACATTCACACGTTCATTCTCAAAGATACGGTCAATGACTGTCTCACACTCACTCTCACACTCTCTCGTACACTCACACATTCACTCTCGTACTCACGTACGCACTCACCCTCACACGGATACATACACTCACTCACTTTCACACACACATACTCTCACACTCTTACACTCACTCACTCACTCACACACATTCACTCACTTTCATTCTCACACACATGCACTTTCACACTCCTTACTCACTCTCACACACTCTTACACTCACTATCGCACACACTCACTCTCACTTTCACAAACACACATTCTCACACATTATTACACTCACACACATGTACTCTCACAGTCACATACACACACTATCTCACATACACAGGCTCACACACACTCTCACCCACACTCACATTCACCCTCACATACTCATGCATTCTCACACTCACACTCACACTGACACTGACACACACATTCACTCTCAAAGACACAGTGAATGACTGTCTCACACAGTCTCACACTCATTTACTCTTACACTCACACACACACTCATTCTCACACTCACACACACACTCAGCCTCAAACACACTCTCACTCTCACTAGTGCATTCACACTCTCTCACTCACTCTCACACTCTTACTCTCTCACACACTCACTCACTTTCACTCTCATACACATTTACACTCTCTCTCATTCTTACACTCACTCACACTCACTGTTTCACTCTCACAGTCATTTACTTTCACTATCACATTCACTCCTTTAACAAACATACTCACTCTCACACTCACTCTCACACTCACACACTCAGCAACATAGATTTCACTGTCAGCGCAGTCAGCAAACACTGACTCTTTGAAGGAGTCAGAATGGGGTCAGTTCCCGAGGTCTGAGAACGGGAATGACTTTTCAGAAGCTCAACCTGAGTTCTGGAGCCCAGGTTGGGATGGGTTGGACATCAGCTAACCCCACACTCTCTTACAGTCCTGTTAGATACTTGCCTTTAATCTGGACTGAACAGAGGATGTTCTTTGCGTCTCCCTCTTGCGATACTGGCCCAGTCTCTCCAGTTGATCTGGGTGGTAAAAGATTCCTGAGGCCCATTTTAACGCAGCTCCTCGGGCCAACTTTTCAGCTTTCTCGAACTCTGGCCACATAGCATCTGAAAAATCAGAGTGGACAATGGTTTCAAAAATATCCCTCCTTTCTAAAAATAGAAATATCTCTTTCACATTTGAAATACTCGAATGATTATTCCGATTAGCCGGAGCGAGCAGACAGAGCAAGTCTTTCTTTCTTGCAAAAGCAGAACAAATATATCATCAGTCTTCAAGGTCATCACAAGCCAAGCCGTACTGCAACATTCAGTCATCACTCCATTGTACCAAGTGCCCAGAACCTCATGCACCAAAAATATAACAATGTAAAGTAACCAAAGGACAATTGTGCAATTTTCCTTAACCCTCTGTACAGCTTGAGACCCTTGAGTTCCATGAACAGATTTTGTTTTGATGATTTGCTTATTATGTATCCAACACTTATCAAAAGTGACATCTATTCACCTACTACCTGTTGGCTCATATTCAGTTTGGCTTCTACCAGAACCACTGAGCTTTAGTTCCCATTTCAACTTGATCCAGAACAGTGCTTCCAAAATGACCCCATTTAATGCTACCAACTTTGTGTGATCTCAGAGTGACAATCTGGGGGAAAAGGAGAAGGAGTACGCGAGCTGATGAGTTGGGCGGCGGGGGGGGGGTGGGGGGGGCGTGGTGAGGCTTCAGTTGTTGAGCAAGGTACGGGGGAGGGGGGGGGAGCTTTAGATCCTGACTGGGAAGATGGGCATGTGGGGGAACAGAAGCTGCGCATGTTGGGGGAGTTAATGAAAACACTGGCATTCTCCAATTGGCTCCTCTGTATTCAACCTCCTCAGCTGGTCACAACAAAAGGTTAAGTTTCTTTTTCATATGGATGTGCCTTTTGCAAATCAGAACGTATTTAACTATTTACACAGTGAGCAACAAGAAGCCAATCAAAGTTTTCTTGAGTCAAAAAAGAGTAAATTTATTAACCACTAAACCAGAGAAAAATAATTAAAACATGACATCAAGCATTCAGCCCTCATGCTATCATTTAGGCTGACACATATCAGAAGTAAGGAGTCCAATGTGAAAATGTTGAAAGAATATATGGTGAAGTGTCCTTTGATTGTCCTTCAGGCATTGATTTTAAACACTGTGGCTGATTTAGGTTAGCTGTTTTGTTTTGGAAGCAGTCTAATGTACAGGGTATTGTAATTATTCCGAGGTCTCAGTTTGTTAGTATGTTTCTTGGAGTGTTGGCTTCTTGAGTTGGGCAACACATTTATTCCAAAAGAGAGAGAGAGAGAGAGCAACCTTCAGCCTGTTCCCTTTGCAGAAAACTTCCTTGACACCACCGATGTCTCTTGCAATCTCTCTAAAGTGGCTGGGCAGCCTTGTCTTGAAATATTTCACCCATTTTTTATTTCCAAGAGGTTTTGGGTTTGTCTGTCTTTTAATATTCAGTGCTTTGCATTTTTAATGTCTCTCTTTTAGACAGTTACAAGTTTCGATGTGCCTCTGGATTATAGGCAATGTCTCTCCCTCCACACTCCCCTGAGTGTAGCGCTCTCTCAGTACTGACCCAATGACAGTGCAGCGCACTTTCACTGCTGTCACACCAACAGTGCAATGCTTCCTCAGTACTGGTTCTTCGACAATACAGTGCTCCCTCAGTACTGACTCTCCGATAATGCAGTGCTCCCTCAGTACTGACTCTCCGATAATGCAGTGCTCCCTCAGTACTGACTCTCCGATAATGCAGTGCTCCCTCCGTACTGACTCTCCGACAATACAGTGCTCCCTCAGTACTGACTCTCCAAAAATGCAGTGCTCCCTCAGTACTGACTCTCCAACAATACAGTGCTCCCTCAGTACTGACTCTCCAATAATGCAGTGCTCCCTCAGTACTGACTCTGACTCTGTGGTGCTCCCTCAGGACTGACCCTCCAACAGTGTATTGCTCCCTCAGGACTGACCCTTCGACAGTGCAGCACTCCCTCAATACTTACTCTCCGGCAGTGTGGTGCTTCCTCAGGACTGACCCTCCAACTGTGCGATGCTCCCTTAGTTATGACCTTCCGAATGTGCAGTGCCCCCTCAGGGCTGACACTCAAACAATGCAATGCTTCATCAGTACTGACTCTCCAACAAAGATGTGCTCCCTCAGTACTGACTCTTGAACTTTGTGGTACTCCCTCTGTCAGTGCCGGATTTAGACTTGGTGAGGCCCTAAACTATATAAAGCTTGGAGGCCCCTTGTTAAAAAGTTACACCAAAAGGTCTCACAAAGGTGCGTACCAAAACAGGACATTGGGTCACCACAAAAAATTGAAAACATAATTATGCCTTTTAATTATTTAATAGCAAGGTATTTAAAGTGAAAAATACAAATTATTTTCAAATGAATGCATTTGCTGATTACATATTTATCATTTGGCTGGCTTGATCTCGCTCATAGATTTTGGTAATTTTGTTAATTTTTTGAGTTGCTCTTCAAGCTGGTGCTTTCTTTTTCTTTTCTGGTATCCGCTCTTAAATATTCTCTTCATTGTAAACCTTCTGAAATTTTGTGAGGCCCCTGCGGATTGTGAGGCCCTAAGTTGTAGCTTGTTTAGCTTATGCCTAAATCCGGCACTGCCCTCAGTATTGACGTGCCAGTCTGCTTTTTTTCTAGCAAGTTAGCGCTTCCTCACAATGCCAGGGACCTGGGTTTGATTGCGGCCTTGGGTGAATGTCTGTGTGGAGTTTGCACACTCACTCGGTGTGTGCGTGGTGCTCCAGTTTCCACCCGCAGTTCAAAGATGTGCAGGTTAGGTGGATTGGCCATGGGCAATGCACGGGGTTATGGGGATTGGGCAGAGGGAAGGCCTGAGTGGGATGCTTTCTGAGAGTAGGTGCGGATTCAATGGGCAAAATGGCCTCTTTTTGCACTGTAGGGATGCTATGGTTCTACATTTCCGGAGTGGGACTTGAACCCACAACCTTCTGACCCAGAGCTGAGAGTGCTAGCCACTGAGACACTACTGATGTCAAGGAAAGACAGGTCAGTGTATTTTCCAATGGTGAGAAGCTAGGAACTGTGACTGGGCAGATTCAGGGGTGATGCGATAGAGGAAGGCGTACAAAATTATGACAGGTTTGGATAAAGTTGGCAAGGAAAAACTGTTCCCAATGGCTGATCATAGAAGTACTCAGGAACCCAGATTTAAGGTTTTGGGCATGAGATGTGAGGGAGATATGAGGAGGTTGTATTTATATGCAGTGAGTGGACATAACCTTGAATCGCTGACTACCAGTGTGTCTGAAGAAATGGAGGCAATCAATGATTTCAAAAGGAAACTGGGCAGGCAGTTGCGGGAAATAAACTCACCATTATACAGTGAGGGAATGGGATTGACTGGTTTGTGTGACAGAGAGCTGGCATGAAGTCAATGGGCAGAATGAGCTCCTTCTGTGCTGTAATAGCTCTATAAATCTTCTGTGTTCTGTGATCTTTACCATTCACCCAAGTAGGCAGACAGGACCGTGATTTAATGTCTTGTCTGATTGATGGATCCTTCTGGCAATGCAGAAGTCCCTCACTAGGTGTAAATCAGCTACTCGAGCCTGATCTTATTGCTCCAATATTCTAGCGATGGAAGCCCAAAAGGGACAAGCTGAGTTGTTGAGATCTCCGCCGAGTGAATCCCTAGAGAAAGCACTGTCCTTTGGCCTGATTAACAGGCTAAGAGTTAAAATGTGATTAATACAAGCATTTTAACAGCTTTGGGAGGCCTAGGTCCTGAACACAAAAACATCTGAAGATTTAATTTAAAATAGCAAACAAAAACCTCTCAAGCTATAGGAACAATAGTTTACAATCCACAGTTACCTCAACAGACAGGAAATCATATCTGGGCCTTTCAAAACCCAATTTAAAAATAATTCTGAATAACTAACATCCTCTCATTTTTCCCTTTTTTTATGTGTTCGCATCTGGACATGTTTCTTTTAATTTCCATATGATTATTTCTCTCTAGTTTCCTCCCTTCCTGAAGGCGCTGACTCATTTTCCCACTGCATTGAATCAGTGTGAAGGGTCAAGGCCCTTACCGGAGGACGAAGCAGGCAAGTTTGAAAGGGATGGGAGAGAGAATGAGACCAGTTCAGAAGAGGTGGCCAGGTGACACAAAGTTTGAATACCAAAATTGTCGGAAAACTGATGCCCATTTATAATGTGCTATCTCAACAGTGTTGCAGACTATTTGGCCATAGAGGGCACCACAACAGAGCCTGATGTGCACTTACCAATGGGGTTCATTGCTGAGGTATCAGGTGCAGGAACCCCGGATGAGTTTCCCCCTCACGTACCCAGAGTAATGAGGTTCATCGTCGTCCCCTCCCTCCCCTGCCCCAGGACACGAGCCAAGGCTCAGCGTAGATGAAAGCATCAAAATGTTTCTGCCTGTGTGGTTCAGCAGCTCCACTGACTGCCAGTGTCATCGAGCGAGGGGGATGGGAACCTCACATCACAGACTGTCTGGTGCCCATTTCTCACATGCAAACCCACAGTCGACACAGGGCTGTTGGCACATAATCAAAGCATTCAGCCTTGTTTCCTGTTGGTCTGTTATCTGACTGAAGTTGAAACAATGACAGCCATACGATAGGTCAGCTGAGGAGGCGGGTGGGTGAGTTAGGAGGAGGGCACTGGAGAAGAATGAACAAGCTCCATTCAACAATAGGAGAACAATGATAGAGAGACACACCAGGAAACAATGTTACTACCAAGCACAGCTGCGGAGGTCTGTGCAAGAAGTGCAAGGGCTCCTTGTCCCTAAAAGATCAATAGGCCACAAACTGGAATAACGCTCTGTCAGGTGAGATTCTATTTCACCGAATCTCACTCATACTCGGAAGGTGCTGATCCTCCTGTGGGAGGGTCAGGAATAGGTTTCAATGCACTGGTCAATCTCCACACTGCAGCCAAATGACCACTCTTTTCAAATGAATTTAGCAAATGGATGCCAGTAGGCCGACTGATGATAGGGGGCATCGTAGACAAGCCCATTCCCCCACTCCACTCAATTCAGGCCAGGTACCTGCATGGCAGTGCTTTCCAGCACGAGTCAGCAAATAATTATCATGAATTGCCTTGGCTGAGATCTCAGCTCTAACAACATCCCATTGCCCAAATATGGAGGCCAAGAGATATAAGGAGCAGCATCTTGAGAAAGTGGTGCTGAGCTGCCTTCTTGAACCACTGTAAGCCATTTTATCAGCCAGAATGTGGTGAATCTATGGAATTCATTGCCACAGAAGGTTGTGGAGGCCAGGTCATTGAGTATATTTAAGACAGAGATCGATAGATTCTTGATTGGTATGGGGGTCAAAGGTTATGGGGAAAAGGTGGGAGAATGGGGTTGAGAAACTTATCAGCAATGATTGAATGGTGGATCAGACTTGATAAGCCAAATGGCCTAATTCTGCTTCTATATTTTATGGTCTTCATAGAATCATAGAATCCCTACAGCACAGAATGAGGCCAGTCAGCCCATCCAGCCTTCACCGACAACAATCCCACCCAGGCCCTATCCCTGTAACCCTATGTATTTACCCTGCTAGACCCCCTGACACTCAGGGGCAATTTAGCATAGCCAATCAACCTAACCCACACATCTTTGGAGTGTGGGAGGAAACCGGAGCACCCGGAGGAAATCCTCGCAGACATGGAGAGAACATGCAAACTCTGCACAGACAGTGACCCGAGACCGGAATTGAATCTGGGTCCCTGGTGCTGTGAAGCAGCAGTGCTAACCACTGCGCTACCATGCCACCCAACAATATGGCCTTATGTGGTGTAGGTACAAGCACAGTGTTGTTAGGGAGGGAGTTCCAGGATTTTGACGCGGTGACGGAGAAGGGAAAACAATATGGTTCCAAGTTTGGATCGTGGGTGGCTTGGAGGGGAACTTGCAGATGGTGGTGTTCCAATGTATCTGCTACCCTTGTCCACCTAGGTGGTAGAGGTCATGGGTTTGGAAGGTGCTGTTGATGGAGCCTTGGTGAGTTGCAGCAGTTCATTTTATTGATGGCACATGGCTTCCACTGTGTGTCAGTAGTGGAGGGAGTGAATGCTTAAGCTGATGGATGGAGTGCTGATCAAGCAGGCTGCTTTATCCTGTATGATGTCGAGCTTCGTGAGTGCCTTTGGGACTGCATTCATTCAGACAGGTGGGGAGTAGATTCTCATCCTTATATTGAATCTGGTGTGAAATGAGACAGATAGTACATGGAACTGTCTGTCCTCAATCTCTGTAAAATAGGAAGAATATTGAATGTGGTTCGTTCACTCATGGTTTGATTCCAAAGGAAGCCAAGTAGAAATGGCTGACTCTGTCCTTATTCAATAACTTAGGATGCTCCCAGTCCTGTTCTCTAATGCATGAGAAACCACCATCGGCAATGTGCAGCTGGAGACATTGCTGTCCATAACACTGATCCCACATTGGTTTTGTATACCAGAATTCCAAGTGGTGGTATTCCCATGTGTCTGCTGCTCTTGTCTGAAGAAGGGGAGGGCCTATTATTAAAAACGATTGTTCAGAAGGAACAGTGCTTCTCAGGAAAAACAATAGTCTTACTCAGCTGGAGTAGGAGGGCCTGGTTTGATATTCCCATTCCAGTCGAGCTCTGCAAATCAGGAATGCCACTTGGCCTCAAAGTACTTCTGGGTTTTGTTTTGGTACAAGGGTTGTCCTGGAGCTTCCAGGAATTAGGATAAATCTTCTGGACACTGCTGCTGGTAACTCCGGGAGACAAAATGGTGTTTAAGAAATAGAAATAGAAATAGAAACACTACAGTACAGAAAGAGGCCATTCGGCCCATCGTGCCTGCACCGACCACAACCCCACCCAGGCCCTACCCACATAAACCTATATATTTACCTACTAATCCCTCTAACCTACACATCTCAGGACACTAAGGGCAATTTTTAGCGTGACCAATCAACCTAACCCGCACATCTTTTAGACTGTGGGAGGAAACTGGAGCACCCGGAGGAAACCCACGCAGACATGAGGAGAATGTGCAAACTCCACACAGACAGTGACCCAAGCCGGGAATTGAACCCAGGTCCCTGGAGCTGTGAAGCAGCAGTGCTAACCACTGCGCTACCGTGTCGCCCCTCTGAAAGTTTAAAAAACTTTCAGCTCACAGTTATAAAAAATATTGGAGATGAGAATAAGTTTTTTGACTGGAGTGGGGTAACTGGAGACCAGAGTCTTGTGATGTGATGAAATCTCTGAGAATTCCAAGTGGTGGTGTTCCCATGTGTCTGCTGCTCTTATCCTTCTAGATGGCAGAGGTCATGGGTTTGGAAGGTATTCCCTACACTCCTTGGTGAGTTCCTGCAGTGCATCTTGTAAATGATACACATGGCTGCCACTGTGCATCAGTGGTGGAGGGAGTGAATGTTTGTGGAATGGGTAGCAATGAAACAAGCTGCTTTGTGCTGGATGGTGTTGAGCTTCTTGAGTGTTGTTACAGCTGCACTCATCCAGGCAAGTGGAGAGTATTCCATCACACTCTTGACTTGTGCCTTGTAGATGGTTGACAGGCTTTGGGGTCAGGAGGCGAGTTACCCACCACAAGATTCCCAACCTCTGACCTGCTCTTGTAGCAACTTGATGTGTGGCATCTCCACATCATGACTACCATCGACACCGCAGGCATCTCCACAGCATGACTGCTCTTGTAGCCACAGTATGTATATGGCTAGCCCAGTTCAATTTCTAGTCAATGATAACTTCCAGGATATAGATAGTGGGGGATTCAGGAATAGTAATGCATTTGAATGTCAAGGGGCAATAGTTAGATTATTTCTTGTCAGAGGAGATGGTCATTGCATGGCACTTGTGTGGCCTGGATATTGTCAAGGTCTTGCTGCATTTGGACCTGGACTGCTTCAGTATCTGAGGAGACGCAAATGAAACTGAACATTGTCCAGCCATCAGTGAACATTCCCACCTCTGACCTTATGATGGAATGAAGGTCGTTGGTGAAACAGCTAAAGATGGTTGGGCCTAGGACACTCCCCTGAGGAATCCTGCGGGAATGTCCCGGAACTGAGATGAGTGACTTCCACTCACCGCAACCACAACCATCTTCCTTTGTGCTAGGTATGACTCCAACCAGCAGAGTGTTTTCACCTGATTCCCATGGGCTCCAGTTTTGCTAGGGCTCCTTGATGCCATACTCGGTCAAATGCTGCCTTGATGTCAAGGGCAGTCACTATCACCTCACCCTGGAGTTCAGCTCTTTTGTCCATGTTTGAATCATTGCTGCAATGAGGTCAGGAACTGAATGATCCTGGCGGAACCCAAACTGAGCTTCAATAAGCAGGTTGTTGCTGACTATCAAGTTGCCACTTGATAGCACTGTTGATGACCCCTTACATCACTTTACTGATGATTGAGACGGAAGATGGGGCGGTAATTAGCTGGGTTGAATTTATCCTGTTTCTTGTGTACAGGACATACCTGGGCAATTTTCCACATTGTTAGGTAGATGCCAATGTTGGAGCTGTACAGGAACAACTTGGTCAGGGGCGTGGAAATCTCTGGAACACAAGTCTTCAGCACTATTGCTGGAATATTGTCAGGGCTCATAGCCTCCGCAATAGGCAGTGCATTCAACCATTTCCTGATATTATGTGGGTGTATCAAATTGACTGAAGACTGACATCTGAGTTGCTGGGAACCTCTGGAAGAGGCTGAGATGGATCATTCACTCTGTATTTCTTGCTGAAGATTGTTGCGAATGCTTCAGCCTTATCTTTGGGCTCCTCCACCATTGAAGATGGGGATATTTGTGGAGCTTCCTCTTCCAACGAGTTGTTTAATTGTCCACCACCATTCATGACTGGATGTGGCAGGACTACCAAGTATAGATCTGATCTGTTGGTTGTGGAATCTTTTAGCTCTGTCTGCTTTAGCACGTTCTGCTTATGCTGCTTGGCATGCAAATAGTCCTGTGTTGTAACTTCACCAGGTTGACACCTCATTTTGACCAGGTTGACACCTGTTGCTGCTCCTGGCATGTCCTCCTGCACTCTACATTTAAGCAGGGTTGATACACTGGTTTGCTGGTAATGGTAGAGTAGGGGATAGGCCGGGCCATGAGTTTGCAGATTGTGACTGAGTACAATTCTATTGCTGCTGATGGCCACAGCGCCACGTGGATGCTCAGTCTTAAGTTGCTGGATCTGTTCAAAATCTGTTCCATTTGGCATAGTGGTAGTGCCACAAAATATGATGGAGGGTATCCTCAATGTGAAGATGGGACTTTGTCTCACAAGGAATCTGCGGTTGTCACTCCTACAGATGCATCTGAGGCAGGGATATTGGTGAGGATGAGGTCAAGTATGTTTTTCCGTCTTGTGGTTCCCTTAGCACCTGCTGCAGTCCCAGTAGAGCAGCTATGGTGGTTCAACATACATTGAAGTCTCCACCCTGAGTACATTCTGCACCCTTGCCACCCTCAGTGCTTTCTCAAGTGATGTTTAACGTGGAGGAATACTGATTCATCAGCTGAGCGGGACGTTACATGGCAATCAGCAGGAGGTTTCCTTGCCCCTGTTTGATCTGGTGCCATAAGATTTCATGGGGTCCAGAGTCAATGTTGAGAACTCCCAGGGTAATTCCCCTCCGACTGTGCCGCCACCTCTGCTGGGTCTGTCCTGCTGGTGATACAGGACATATCCAGGAATGGCGATGGTGGTGTCAGGGACATTATCTATGTGAGGCTGTTGCTTAACTAGTCTGTGAGACAGCTCTCCAAATGTTGGCACAAGTCCCCAGGTGTTAGTAAGGAGGACTTTGCAGGGACCACAGGGCTGGGTTTGCTGTTGTTGTTTCCGTTGCCAGGTTGATGCCAGGTGGTCAGTCCAATTTCATTCTCTTTTGTTGTCTTTGTAGCAGTTGGATACAACTGATTGGCTTGCTGTAGGGCATTTCAGAGGGTATTTAAGAGTTATTCATGAATGAGATGTGTTTTTACGACAATCATTGTTGTCATTAGACTTTGAATTCCATGTTTTTACTGAACTCAAGTTCCACCAGCTGCTGTGGTGGGATTTGAACCCGGGACCCCAGAGCATTACTCTGGGTCTCTGGATTACTAGGTTCAGTGTCAATACCACTGTGTCACCACTTCCTCCACCAGATGACTTTGCTATTCCCTTTTATGTTTCCTCTTTTGCTTTACGTGTTCCATTAAAATCTTTTGCCTTGCACCATCACCCCTTTTGTCATTTAATCTGTCCTCCCTTTCACTCTATCCTAGACCTTCCCTTTAGTTCCTTCCTCCTTTACCTGCATTGCCTACACCTTGAAGTATTTTCAACTTTGTCAAAAGCTTAAAACATTATTTCTGTTTCTCTCTCCACAGAGGCTGCCTGACCTCCTGAGTATTTACAGCAGAGTGTTTGTTTTATTTCAGATTTCCAGCATCGTTCATATTTTGTTTTTCTAAATATTTCCCCCCTTTCCTTCCCTGACCTTAGAACTGAGTTTTGATTTAGCCAATACACTTCAAATTAGTATTTGATGCTGAAAATATATTGTATATATTGTAACACAGGTCTGGGTGGTAATTTAACATGCTCAATGACAGGAGCTGAAGCATAGAGGGTAAGAGCACCACAGGCTACTTTCAGTCTGGAGGCTCTGTAACAGCGACATCCTGAAATATATTTATAGAAGATAGAGGCTCTGAAGCAAACATGCTCACATTACCTTACAATCAGAGGCACCTCATCAATCTTCTGAGCACTCAGTGCTGTCACTTATCAGCAAGCTCCATTATTCATACAACGTAAGATAAAGCAAACACATTCAGTTTGAGGTACACGCACCAAAGTCATTACTTAGTACTCTAAGCATAACCACCAAGAATAAAGAGATGATATGAATTCTCTTTGCAACCCATTGCAGGCTCTCCCATTCTCTCACTCTTGTTCCACTTCAATATTATTTTAACATGTTGCAGCAGCCTATGTCGGTAAGTTAATGTCAGCATCAAGTGAATCCCAAGTCAGCAACAGCATGGGTTACAACTGTTAACAACCATAAACAATAACTCGCACCTCCAAACAGAGCCCCACCTACTGCAACCCGGATGATATTTTTATTTCCTGCATCCCAGGCTGAAGTTTTTGTGGCCCCACGATTGGCAGGTTTAGGTGTAGCTGAGAACCGGGATAACAAGGGGGCGCTACATCAGAACAGCTTCCCAACACATTCCCAAACTGCCGGAGAAATTTTGCATGGGTGGATGGAGATATGAGTTAGCTGTCTGCATTATAGAGGCAGGTAGCCAATTAAACCAATTATGGGCAAAATTATGCCAGATTTTTTGGCTGCATCAGCATATTGCCACAGCAGAGCAACTGCCAGCCACAAGCAGAGGTTGCCAGCTCAATAGAGGCAGCTACCCCATGGAGGCTGGGTAACATTTGGAACCGGAGGCCCCAAGGCCTCAAAGAAGGGCCAGAGGGCAGAAAATGATGCACCCCACTTGGACTTCCCCTCTGCTTCAAAGGGCCTAATAACTTTGGACGTAACTGTTTAACCATTAGCTACCCGGCATGTTGAGGCCCCCATACGGTTCCCAACTTGCCTCAGCAGCACCCACCTCTCCCAGAGGTCCTGCTGAAGCTTCAGAATTTCAGTATTGAGTATTGAGAGCCGACCTGAGAGCCTTTAATGTTGACACCAAGGGTGGAGATGTCCAATTAGGAAGCCATTTCTGTGGAGATTGCACTGGTGGATGCGCTGCCAGTAATTGTGGCTCCGGGATCCCTATTTGGTCCTGATGTTGGGATCCCAAAGCCCATGAGAAAATCAAGCCCCCCTGATCCTCTCTGACCTCATTTGATTTGCGGCAATTTAGTACTGTGGGTCTAGGCCAACACGCTAACCTGACAGCTGCTTCAGAAATGATCCTTACAGAGGCAGTCAGAGGAAACTGCAGAAAAAGCAGAGCTTCCATACTCTGGCAAACAGGAAATTCTGTGTCATTATTTCAGACAGTTTTCAAAATAGCTGGAGTTTAAATGGATATTGTCTCCTCTTCCCAAATTGAGGATCACATATGAGGGTCTTTGAGACAAGATCACAATAGCCTATAATTAAGTGATTGCACTTTAACCCATCTCATTCCAAACAGACAAAATTGTGGCTTCAATTGCCTTTGGGTGTCAAAAAAGGCCAACGACTGGGGATCTCATTTCATACCTTGGGATAGATTTTCACATTGACCTGTGGTAATCTGGCAGAATGCATCTGCCATTATTAGAGAATGCACCGGGTTTTCATTCTACTGATTTCAACAGTATGAAAACCAGATCGTTCTGCAAGAGACAGTTGGTCCAGTCTGCTAAAGTTGTGAACATGAAAACCTATCCCCATACAGTGTCCAGTTAAATGTTAAAATATGTTAATAACTCAATATCCAGAGAAAAAAATCATGAGATCTTCAAAAGCACTTGCCTTAACATCAAAGTAACAATGGCCATTTCATTGGCATACACCACAATGGTGCTGTCCTGTGCTTCACATTGCATCTACAAGGTGACGGGGCTCAAGAGGACTCTATAAGGGTCCTCTCTCATGTGACTCCTGTCAAAGACTGCATCAGACACAACAAGAATAAAATTTTGGACTGTCTCTTTTTTAAATTAAGAAACAATTAAGTAAGATTGCCATTGTGCTTTAAATACATGACTGTGTTTTGCTGCTTCAATGGGTTCTTCAAACCATAAATATATCTGAATACTAATTTTAGCCTGTCAGGATTGCTCTTACAGAGTAGACATGCTGAGCATCTCACCTTATATGTACAATATGGGTTAAGATTTATAAATTTACACATCCAGGGCAAAGATTCATCTGCCGAGAGCTCACTTTGGGAATTTGAGGGTGGAGTTTTCCCATCCCGCTTGTGGCAGGTTTTGTGGTGGGCAGTGGAGAATCAAACAGGAGCCAGAAAGTCAAAAACCAACCAGCATAAAAACAGATTACAATTCTCCCAATGGCGGCTTAACGGCTGCTCGGTTTTCCTGCTGCCTGGTGACATGAACGCCATTTGGAATCATTTGCATCTCATCAATGCTCATTAAAATAGCTGCTTGCCAGAATCACCCCACACCTTCCAATCTTGAGTCACAGCAGCGGGAAATTATGTCAGCCACAAACCCGTTTGAGAATGAATGGCGTGCACAAGTCAGACCTCAGTTTGCTCGCGACTTTATCGTGAGTGCAACATACATAACCTATCTGCCAAAATGCTGCATCGCTCTCCCTATGCTGAACACCACGCTGTTGGGGCACAATGGTTAGTGTCCTCCAGCTCCATGCCAACATTGTCTGTGAGGACAGCTCTGTGCTGTGGGACTCATGCAGCCTTCACTTCAGACTCTGACCAGTATTACGCCTGGGGCTGGGGACAACAGTGGCCTTCTGCTCCCAGTACCTGCCACCATTGAATGCCTGGTTCTGTGGGGGGACTCATGCAGCCTCCACTCTGACCGACTTATAGCTCAATCAGGGCTGAGTACAAGATGAAGGTGGGGCTGATAAAGGGGACAGTGGGGAAGGAAGTCTTTGCAAGGACGGGGACAGTGAGGGTAGGGCAAACAAAAGGCGGGGCAATGGGGAAGGAAGGCTGAACACAGGCAGGGGGAGAAGGGCAATGGGGCATGACAGAAGACAGAGGGGCAAGGAGGTGGAGGAGGGTGATGACAATGGAAGACAGAGGGAAGACCAAGGGGTGGGAAGCTGGAGCCCAACAAGGCTGTATTAAAAGCTGACAAACAAGGGGATTAAAGGGAAACCACATCATTTACTGGAAGGTTATGCATGCAGACTGCGGAATAGTGGGGGGCTGAGAGGTCATTATGACGGTTACTGTTTTGTTCACGGGCTGGCAGACAGGAGCTACAGAGCGCAAAAATTCCTGGAGTGAAATGGAATGGAGTCACAGATGATAAACAATGTAGGGGCTATGTGGATCTCAGTCTGAAGTCAGAGAAAGGAGTCTGTGCAGAAGAACAGCGGACTTGCAGTAGGAGCAATCATAGGAAGCATGAATGTCAACCACAACAACAATGGGATACAGTATTATTGGTGGAGGCTGGAGAATAACAGAATCTTGTTTGCATAACGAGGCATCAAGTAGTCAAAGGCACATGGACAGTGAGGAAGGGAACGTTGAACTCGGTCCTGAAGTAGAGGTGTAGCAGCATCAGTTAAAGACCGCAGAGCAATAGCGTCCATTAAAAACAGAAGTAGCATTGATCCTGTCCAACAAAGAACAAACAAAGAACAAAGAACAGTACAGCACAGGAAACAGGCCCTTCGGCCCTCCAGGCCTGTGCCGCTCCTTGGTCCAACTAGACCAATCGTTTGTATCCCTCCATTCCCAGGCTGCTCATGTGACTATCCAGGTAAGTCTTAAACGATGTCAGCGTGCCTGCCTCCACCACCCTACTTGGCAGCGCATTCCAGGCCCCCACCACCCTCTGTGTAAAAAACATCCCTCTGATATCTGAGTTATACTTCGCCCCTCTCACCTTGAGCCCGTGACCCCTCGTGATCGTCACCTCCGACCTGGGAAAAAGCTTCCCACTGTTCACCCTATCTATCCCCTTCATAATCTTGTACACCTCTATTAGATCTCCCCTCATTCTCCGTCTTTCCAGGGAGAACAACCCCAGTTTACCCAATCTCTCCTCATAGCTAAGACCCTCCATACCAGGCAACATCCTGGTAAACCTTCTCTGCACTCTCTCTAACGCCTCCACGTCCTTCTGGTAGTGCGGCGACCAGAACTGGACGCAGTACTCCAAATGTGGCCTAACCAGCGTTCTATACAGCTGCATCATCAGACTCCAGCTTTTATACTCTATACCCCGTCCTATAAAGGCAAGCATACCATATGCCTTCTTCACCACCTTCTCCACCTGTGTTGCCACCTTCAAGGATTTGTGGACTTGCACACCTAGGTCCCTCTGTGTTTCTATACTCCTGATGACTCTGCCATTTATTGTATAACTCCTCCCTACATTATTTCTTCCAAAATGCATCACTTCGCATTTATCCGGATTAAACTCCATCTGCCACCTCTCCGCCCAATTTTCCAGCCTATCTATATCCTGCTGTATTGCCCGACAATGCTCTTCGCTATCCGCAAGTCCAGCCATCTTCGTGTCATCCGCAAACTTGCTGATTACACCAGTTACACCTTCTTCCAAATCATTTATATATATCACAAATAGCAGAGGCCCCAGTACAGAGCCCTGCGGAACACCACTGGTCACAGACCTCCAGCCGGAAAAAGACCCTTCGACCACTACCCTCTGTCTCCTATGGCCAAGCCAGTTCTCCACCCATCTAGCCACTTCTCCTTGTATCCCATGAGCCTTAACCTTCTTAACCAATCTGCCATGTGGGACTTTGTCAAATGCCTTACTGAAATCCATATAGACGACATCCACGGCCCTTCCTTCATCAACCGTTTTTGTCACTTCCTCAAAAATCTCCACCAAATTTGTAAGGCACGACCTCCCTCTTACAAAACCATGCTATCTGTCACTAATGAGATTGTTCCGTTCTAAATGCACATACATCCTGTCTCTAAGAATCCTCTCCAACAACTTCCCTACCACAGACGTCAAGCTCACCGGCCTATAATTTCCTGGGTTATCCCTGCTACCCTTCTTAAACAACGGGACCACATTCGCTATCCTCCAATCCTCAGGGACCTCACCCGTGTCCAAAGAAGCGACAAAGATTTCCGTCAGAGGCCCAGCAATTTCATCTCTCGTCTCCCTGAGCAGTCGAGGATAGATGCCATCAGGCCCTGGGGCTTTGTCAGTTTTAATGTTCCCTCAAAAACCTAACACTTCCTCTCTTGTAATGGAGATTTTCTCTAACGGGTCAACACCTCCCTCCGAGACACTCCCGGTTAACACGCCCCTCTCCTTCGTGAATACCGATGCGAAGTATTCATTTAGGATCTCCCCTATTCCCTTGGGTTCTAAGCATAATTCCCCTCCTTTGTTCCTGAGAGGTCCGATTTTCTCCCTGACAACTCTTTTGTTCCTAACGTATGAATAGAATGCCTTAGGATTCTCCTTAATCCTGCCTGCCAAGAACATCTCGTGACCTCTTTTTGCCCTTCTAACTCCCCGTTTGAGTTCTTTCCTACTCTCTCTGTATTCCTCCAGAGCTCCATCTGTTTTCAGTTGCCTGGACTTAACGTACGCCTCCCTTTTCATTTTAATCAGATCCTCAATTTCCCTGGTTATCCACGGCTCTCGAATCCTACCTTTCCTATCTTTCCTTTTTACAGGCACATGCCTATCCTGCAGCCTTATCAATAGTTCCTTAAAAGACTCCCACATGCCAGACGTGGACTTACCCTCGAACATCCTCTCCCAATCAACATCCACCAATTCCTGCCTAATCCGGCTATAGTTAGCCTTCCCCCAATTTAGCACCCTGCCCGTAGGACAGCACTCATCCTTGTCCATTACTATCCTAAAGTTAACAGAGTTGTGGTCACTACTTGCCACATGTTCCCCTATCGAAACTTTGACGACCTGACCGGACTCATTTCCCAGAACTAGGTCCAGTATAGCCCCCTCTCTAGTCGGGCTATCTACATACTGTTCCAAAGAACATTCCAGTACGCATTTTACAAATTCCTCCCCGTCCGGACCCCCAGCTCTAAGCACTTTCCAGTCTGTGCCAGGGAAATTAAAGTCCCCCACTACAACAACCCTATTTTTTCTGCACCTATCCAGAATCTCCTGACATATTCTTTCCTCCACTTCCCGTGGGCTGTTGGGTGGTCTGTAGTACACCCCCAGCATAGTGACTGCACCCTTCCTGTTTCTGAGTTCCACCAACAGCGACTCAGTACATGACCCCTCTAAGTTGTCTACCCTCTGCACCGCGATAATATTCTCCTTAACTAATATCGCTACTCCCCCACCTTTTTTAGCCCCTCCTCTGTCTCGCCTAAAACACTTATACCCCGGAATATTCAGCTGCCAGTCCTGTCCTTTTAACCAAGTTTCCGTCACCGCAACCACATCCAAATTCCGCATAAGCATTAAGGCCCTAAGTTCGTCTGTTTTACCCGTTACGCTCCTCGCATTGAAGCAGATGCACTCCAGACCTCTAGGCCCACTCAGGTCATCCTCCTCCAGAGTGCTCCTCTTCTTAGCTAGCCTTGCCCTGACCCCCAGCTCAACCCCAGCCTCAGTATTTACTGACCTACTGTTTTGTTCCCCACCCCCCTGCCACACTAGTTTAAATCCTGCCGAAACACTCTAGCAAAACTCCCAGCCAGGATATTTGCTCCCTTCCATTTAAGGTGTAACCCATCCTTTCTGTACAGTTGCCATCCTGACTTGAAGATTTCCCAGTTATCTATGAATTTAAAACCCTCACTCTTGCACCAGTCCTTTAGCCACGCGTTCAACTGTAGAATCTCCCTGTTCCGAGCCTCACTTGCACTAGACACCGGGAGCAGTCCAGAGATTGCTACCCTGGAGGCTTTACTTTTTAGCCTAGCACCCAACTCCCTGAATTTTCACCTACATAATTTTCACCAATGTGTATAATCACATCTGTTTGACTACCTTCCTTTTTAAATATGCTTCCTACCCTCTCGGAGACATCCAGTACCCCGGCACCAGGGAGGCAGACTACCATCCTGGATTCTCGTTCACTCCCACAGAACCGCCTGTCCGTGCCTCTAACCATTGCGTCCCCCACAACTATCGCTCTCCTAAACCCCTTCTTTCCCTTCCGGACCCCTGAGCCTGTCTCCGTGGAGGCGATCTGGTCCTCGTGGCTTACCCCTGGAGGGTCATCCCCCTCCACAGAATCCAAAACAATATACCTATTTTGGAGGGGGACAACCACAGGGGATCCCTCCACAGACTGCTCACTCTCTTCCCTTCTCCCATCTGTTGCCCATCCCTTTCTTTTATGGGAGACTGCCACTGGGATACTTTCTGGCACATCACCCTTCTGACTATTACCCCTCCTAACTGTGACCCACGTGTCTTCCCTCCGAGACCCTGGTGTCGCTACCTGACTATAACTTTTATCTATTAATCTCTCATTTTCCCTAACTAAACTGAGTTCATCGAGCCTCAGCTCCAGCTCCCTTGCACGATCCTTCAGGAGTTGCAGTTCCACACATCTGGCACAGATATGGACTTCCGGGAGGCAAGTTGTCTCCAGGAACTCCCACATCCCACACCGAATGCAGTATACTGGCCTCCCACTCATACCAGCCATGTCCTTTTTAGTTTTTGGGAGATAAAACAAAAAAAGGGGGTGTAACAGAAGAAAAGCAAACAACCTTCCTCGCCTTCGCCGAAGCCCTGTGAGCCAAAGCCCTTACAGCTCACACTCTGCTCCCTGCTCACTCCACTGCCCGCTCCAGACGCTGCCCGCTCAAAAGTGCGGCCTGCTTTTAAACCCTCCAAAAAACCTTCCCCAGGCTGCTCCTGGGCCTACTCCCTGTTTTGAAAAAAACCTCCAATTTTTAAGCCAAATTTAGCTGAAAAATAAATAAATAAATAAAATGCAGACACAATCTTTCTTACACTCAGCCTGCTCCTGTGGAACAATACCTCCAGGAGAGGTATGAGGCAGTGTGGGACAGCCGTTAAACTGGGCTATGGAACTCGTTGTTGGGACGCACACTCACTTCTTGTTGATTCTACAGCAGATATGATCCAGGTCAGTTACAAAGGAGAGAGACTTTGTTGCTCAGGAAGCAATTGAAAGCCCAGCTTTTCCCTCAGTGGTGTTAAAGGGATAGACAGAACTCACTAGCTTCACATCAAAGTCTCAACATCAAGAGATAATAAGGTAGGAATGGAGCCTTGGTGAGTGCAGGCAGTAGCGAAGGGGATATGGCTGCATCATACCTGGCATCCCATCATCACTGGCCAAACAGCTTCCACTCATTAACAATGAGCAACCAAAAGGTCATTGGTACGCCTCTTCAAAGAATGGAGTGCTTTAGTTAAATTATCTCCTTCACACCTTATCACTCCCCCCGGAGGACTCCTGATGTCATATTTCTGGAATTCCACCTTGAGCATAGAATCCCTACAGTGCAGAAGAAGGCCATTCAGTCCATCAAGTCTGCACCGACCCTCCAAAAGAGCATTTTACCCAGGCCCACCCTATCCCTGTAACTCGCTAATCCCCCAACCTACACATCTTGGGACACTAAGGGACAATTTAGCATATCCAATCCACCTACCCTGCACATCTTTGGACTGTGGAAGGAAACCAGAGCACCCGGAGGAAACCCAAGCAGACACAAGGAGAACGTGCAAACTCCACACAGTCACCCAAGTCTGGAATGGAAGTCAGATCCCTGGCGCTGATGTAGCAGTGCTAACCACTGTGCCACCATGTCGCCCCTCACTGTGTGTACACAAGTCTCAGAAACAAAGCTGCTGCAGCCACCGTGCAAGTATGATAGCAAAAGCTGTGGAATTCTACATTTCCCAGAGTTTTCTAATTCAGCACTTTGCTTTCTGCACCCTTTAATCATTGTTGTCTTTCATGTTTTGTTTCAGAGAGAAGGCAAGAGGACTATTGGAACCAGGGCTTCAGTCCGCATTTCGCAGAATTCTCATTCAGTGGAGGAGGTGAAGGAGGGAGAGGTGCTGCCAAGCGCAGCTCCAGCAGGAGGCACTACCTGGGGGGAGAGTGTCAAAGGGAGCCAGTGCATGAACAGCAGGGTGAGGATGAGAGACCCAGATAATGGAGGCGGCACGCCAGGCCTAAAGTTTTCATGTTTACAAATGAATGCAAGGTGCTACTGGGCATGACAATCCAGAGACCTCATACATCACAAATGCCACATTCTCTGTGAAGACGTGATGCCACATGGGATTGGAGGCTTCCTGCTGCTGGTGGCTTTGAAGGTGACGGCAACATTAAATGTTTTGGCCTCTAGCTCTTTCCAGGGGTCAGCAAGGGGGCCTGTGCAACATTTCTCAGTCTGCAATGTATCAATGCGTAAAGGAGGTCATCGAAGTTCTTTACAGGAAGGCCCATCATGTCAGGTTTGCCCTGGACAAAGATAGCCAGGCTGCAAGATTCATAGGCTTTGCCGCCATCTCACGCTGCCCAAGAAGGAAGGGTGCAGTAGACTGCGGCTATACAGGCTCTATGGCAGCAGCTCCCAATGTTTATTAACTGCAAGTGATACAAATCCATCATGTGCAACTAGTGTGATCATTGGGAACACATCCTGTGCATCTGTGCACAATACCCTGGGAGCTGTCACGGCTCCTACATCCCGAGTTACTCCTAAGTGCCTGAGATTTTTGAGGAACCAGAGCATCAGCAGGGATGGCAGCTTGGGGATAGGGAATATCCACTGAAACATTGGCTCGTGACTCTAGTGTGTCGCCCTCACAGTTTTGCTGAGGAGAGGTACAGCACCTGCTCACAACTCCACACACTCCCTTACAGAGCAGACTATAGGACTTCTGAAGATGTGCTGCAGATGCTTGGACTCCTCAGGTGGCTCACTGAAATACACAGATAGAGTTTCTTGCAGGATCACAGTGTGTTGAGCCCTTCTCAATCTGGCTGTGCAAAGAGGTGAGCCATTGCCAGATGGTGAACTGGAGGAGGATAAAGATCAGGAAGTCCAGGAATCTCAGGGGGCTGCTGAGTGACAGTATGACTATGCTGATGCCATGGAGGAAAGGAGATGTGGAAGACATGCCTGTGATACTTTAATGGTTGCTAGGTTTCAGGAAGAGTTAAGTGAAGACACAAGGCCACATTTCTCCTAACTCATAAACCCATTCCTTGGCACCTCAAGGGATGTCTAATCAGTCACTGAGAGAATGAGTCCAGCATTCACAGTTGCACATTCTGAACCTATGACTCACCAGGACATGATCTCAGCTTTGCTAGCGGTAACCTACTAATGCGCTCACGAGCTGGAATTTTCTGGCTGTTCCCACTGGCGGAATCTCCCAGTCCCACCAATGGCAAACACCCACCACAGGTTTCCCAGTGGTAGGGGGTGAATATGACGGGAAACCCCATTGACAGCGGCATGACCAGAAGATCCTGTCACTGGGGGTCAACCTCCGTCACTGCGAAACATGCCACAGAGGCTGCAGAAAATCCTGCCCACACTGTCAACTTGGAGTCCACTGAAGAACAAGAGTGATGTGAAAGAAGACTTGATGTTTTCACCACAATCTAGTGATGCAAACACTGCCGCGACTGAGATGAGGACCTGCCTAGGGATCTCATCCAAAATGGCATGTTTTGGTTTGGGCACTAAAACGGAGGAGCAACAAATTCTGCAAAAATACCAGTGACAATGAGCTTCCCTCATTCAACGGTGTATCTTGTGGAAGAAGGGTTAGAAATGGTTCCATCTTACACTTCTAATAAAGATTTAAACACATTTCCCTGACAACACATAAGGGTACGGAGACTAGTTCAGTTGAGGTTGACATCACATGAATGCTTATCTCAGTGTGGAACACTATCACTGAGTAACAGAGGGATGGCTCAACCTCGATGTAAGAGGATTCCAAAGTATAACTTCACAACACCTTCAGTTGACCAGAACATTCACATACCCATCAAATGTATTGACAAAAGTGCAATTTATTTAGAGTGATAGCACAGTTGTGAATCAGAGGTGACTTCAACATTTTTTAACTTTAACTAACGCCACCACTACGCTGAGTTGCAGCCCCAACATCTGCAGCAGAGGTGCAGGCAGCCTACTGACTGCTACGTCCTGACGCCTGTAATGACCTTGGCAGACATCCTCTCGTGGCTCTAGGCCTGGAGGGCCCCAAGCTGATAAGGGTCTGCGGCTCAGGGAGCAGAAACGTCCTTGGCGACATGCGCTGCTGGAACTTGCGGATACAGAGGGAAATCTGAGCAGATGCACACCCTTGGAGTGTCCGAAGAGGAGATCCCCGGGGTGTCCAGCTGATGCTCATCCTGATGCCTGGGTGCCCCGGCGTGATTCCTGCAGAAGATAGAGTGCCTTAGAGAGGTCAAGATGCCTCAACCCCTGTGGCTTACATCCTGACGCTGCCCACCAGGATGTGTGGCCATGGAATGCAGAGCTGAGCACAAATCTGACAGGACCCGCTGACCAAGGTCTCTATGGTGGTCATCAACCTTCCCATGGTGACCGAGGTGCTTGAATATCAGAATATTAGCCAGGACATCAAACAGAACATGGACAGACTCTTCCATTGTTCGCTGGGTTGTCCCTGCCTCTGACTGCTGCGGGAATGTATTTGTGTTTGCACTGGTGGGGGTGAGTCCGCAAGTCCCTTCCTCCTCGGAAATGGTTTGGGGGCTTGGGAGTGCTGTTCAGCTGCCTGCAGGGCCTCGATCTGTTGTTGCCCTGAAAATAGAGTTTGAATTGATGAACATAAGCTATATAAGACTACATGTGACTCATTGTGATTGTCAAAATTTGATGGGGCCATGATCCATTTCAGGTTGTTAGGAGAGGCCGATTTCCCCTTCCACAGAGGAGCAATCCCTGCCCTCCCAGCAGGTTTGGCTGCAGTCTCCTCAAATTCGGTGAGGAGAATGATCTTGGCTATCCCTTCCCGGGTCAGGGCTCTCTCATACTTGCTATATGCCAGCTTGGCCTGTATGAAGATGAAAGAAAGGCATGTGATCAGAGGGGATGGAGCAGAGGTTTAATGAAATTGTTTGTCCCGTGTGCGGTCAGCCCTCCCCTGAAGGGCCGGAGATGGAGTGTGAGCAACTGATAGAATGTTGGTGTTGAGAAAGTGTCCATGAGAGAATGAGTGCATCCCTGCTGATGGATGATGAGATCTGTGAAGATAATAGCTATTTGAGTTCATGATAGCACAATGGGAGATTGATATTAGAGGGAATTGCGAGATGACTCATCCTGGTGGAGTGGATGAGATCATCCTCTTGTTGCACTGGACGGCACTTTGGGCACTGTTGTCAGCCTTGCTAACCTCCTGGCCAATGGCTTCCCAGGCTGGATAGGTAAGGCTGGCGTGCTTCCTCGATCCATCTCTGGGGTACAGGACATGTCTTTGCACCCAAAGTCCTCAGATTAAGACCTCAAGGACCTGGTGGCTGAAGTGGGGTGCAGCCTTATTCTTGATGCTGCTGACTTTTGCTACTGGCTGGATGCCATCTATAATGGTCTCATGAAGATAGGTGAGCTGAAGAGGGTGATATGTACGTGTTGGACTGATGTTTAAATATGGTGCCGGGACTTTTAAACCCGCCACCTGGTGACCGGCAGACGAATCAGCTCCAGACCCATTAGGTGATTCAGTCCGATACTCACCTGTACAAATGAATGAGCTTGCAGTGCAGGATCGGGCATGGGTTTCCGCCATTCCAGGCAGCAGGACAGGCACCACTGGAACTACCCACCACCATAAATCTACAAATACATGAAAATTTTCACCCAGAGTGCTGCAATCATTGCGCCCACGAGACTATCTGACTCTTAAAACTAACTGATGGGACATTGGCTTTTATACCTATGTCACCATTATGTACTCTCAACATATTATGTTTGTCTGGGTCTCCAATCTGTAAAGTTGATCCATACATACAACAGCAACTTGAATTTGTATAGCACCTTTAACACAATAAAACATCCCAAGCAGCTTTATAGATGTGTTATAAGACAAATTTGATATTGATATAAGGAGACATTTGAACAGGTGACCAAAGGTTTGATCAGAAAGGAGTTTGGGGCTTAAGGCTGTTGAAGGCATGGTCATCATAAATAAATGGGGATGATCAAAGAGGGGAGAGTTGTTTGAGGGGTTGTTGGAGGTTACAGAGAAAGAGATAATAACTTAGGGACAATTGTTCGCCCTCGGCTCACCCAAAAGGACACAACCTCAGCCCACCTACTGAAGACACTTGTTCACAAAACAGAGAGTAAGTCAGAACCAAAACAGAAACTTACATTTCCATCAATGTGAACTGGAAGTTAGCAAAACCCCTGGAGCTGAACAGTCAGGGCTGAACCCAATGTGTCCCATGGTCCCCACACAAACCCTCTTCAGAGCCAAAGTGAGGCAGAGAGCAGTCACACGCCCACATCAATCACTTCATCAGTGGCAAACAATTTCATCTCCTGCACATGCAGCAGGCGATCAGCAGTGAAGTAACTCTTTGGCAGCGTACTATAAGTAATGCATCACTCAGTGCAAATGAAATCATCCTGTACTGAAATCATTCTCCAGCAAAGATCAATATTGAGCAGAAAGACTGCAAAGGTCAGTGATGACAGCCTAGCAACGTATTAAAGGAAATGGATTATATACCATCGCTGAATGAATCTTCTACCTTTGAAAATCATCAAAGACTTCAATTCTTTGACTTTCCATGTTCCTTAAAATGACACAATATCCATAATAAAGGGGCGATGGTGGTGCAGTGGTAGTGCATTAATAATCCAGAGGGTCTGGCTAATGCTCTTGCAGACAAGGGTTCAAATCCCACCAAGGCAGCTGATGGAATTTGAATTCAATTAATAAATCTGAAATTGTAAAAAATGTTTGTCTTAGTAATGATGACCATGATACTATCAATGATTGTTACTGGTCATCCCCAGCTTTGATATTGTCCAGGCCTTGCTGCATTTGAACATGTTTCAGTATCTGAGGAGTCGCAAATGGTGCTGAACATTGGGCAATCATCAGTGAACATCCCCACTTCTGACATTATGATGGAAGGAAGGTCATTGATGAAGCAGGTGAAGATGTTTGGGACAGAACACCCTGAACAACTCCTGCAGTGATGTCCTGGAGCTGAGGTGAAAAACCTCCAACCAGCAAAACCATCTTCCTTTGTGCCAGGTATGATTCCAACCAGTGGAGGGTTTCCCCCCCGATTCCAAATGGCTCTAGTTTTGCTAGGGGTCCTTTATGCCATACTCAGTCAAATGCTGCCTTGATGTCAAGGGCAGTCACTCTCACATCACCTCTGAAGTTCAGCTCTTTTGTCTATGTTTGAACCAAGGCTGTAATGAGATCAGGAGCTGAGTGAGATCAGGAGGTGGTGCTTGATAGCATTGTTGTTGACCCTTTCCATCACCAATGGGGTGGTAACTGGCCTGGTTGGACTTGTCGTGTTCCTTGTGTACAGGACATTCCTGGGCAATTTTCCACATTGTCGGGTATATGCTAGCATTGTCGCTGTACTGAAACAACTTGGCTAGGAGTGCGGCAAGTTCTGGAGCACATGTCTTCAGTGCTATTGCTAGAATATTGTCAGGGCCCAATAGCCTTTGCAGTATCCAGTGCCTTCAGCTGTTTCTTGAAATCACATGGAGTGAATTGAATTGCCTGAAGAATAATATCCATCATGCTGCGCACTTCCGAAGGAGGCTAAAATGGATTATCCATTCTGCATTTTTTGTTGTGACTGCTTCAGCCTTATCTTTTGCACAGATGTATGGGGCTCCTCCATTATTGAGGATGGGGATATTTGTGGAACCTTCTCCTCCAGTGAGTTGTTTCATTATCAACAACCATTAATGGCTGGATGAGACAGGACTGCAGAGCTCAGATCTGGTCCATTAGTTGTGGAATCACTTAGCTCTGTCTATTACTTGCTGCTTATGCTGTTTGGCACACAAGTAGTCCTGTGATGTAGCTTCACCAGGTTGACACTGCCAATTTGAGGTGTGCCTGTTATTGCTCCTGGCATGCCCTCCTGCACTCTTCATTGAGCCAGGGTTGATCCCTGGCTTGCTGATAATGGTAGAGTGGGGGATATGCTAGGCCATGAGGTTACAGATTGCGGTTGAGTACTGTTCTGCTGTTGGTGATGGTCCTCAGCACCTCATGGGTGCTCAGTCTTGAGTTGCTAGATCTGTTCAAAGTCTTTACCGTTTAGCACGGTGGATGGAAAATTGCGCCTCTGCCCAAATTCCCACTATGTGTTCACATCCTGCGAAGCTGTGTTGGAAATGCTTCAAATTAATAGTTAATCCTTTTCCAGAGACTCAGACACAAAAATCTAGGCTGACATTCAGCACTGGGAGAGTGCAGCATTTTTTGAAGCTGCTGGTTTTTAGATGTGACTTAAAATTGAAAATTAAACAGGGAGAGAGAAAGAGAAGAACAAGAGTGGTCGTGAAAAAGAGGGGAAAGAGAAAAAATGAGAGAGGGAAAGGATGATGAAAAAATGAGCAAGAGAGTAGTTAAGAAAATGAGAGAGAGCAGAGAAAAAAGGGTGGTGAAAGTGGAATGGAGAGAAAGAATGTAAGGAGAAAGAGAGGGACAGTGAAAGTGAGAAAGGGAGTGACAACATAATAAAAACGTGAAAATGAGCAAGAGAACGAGAATGAGAAAAGAAGACAAAGAGGCAGAATGGAAAGAGAATGATGGAAAGTGAGAACCTGGACAGAATAAGAGAGAGAAACAAGTTGAAAGTGGCAGTTGCAGTACGATACAGGTACAGATGGCACCAGCCCTTGGCAAAGTCATCCAATATTCTCTGTCAGCATGCGTTTGAGACATGCTGTGCTGTGTATAGAGTCTAGCACTGCTGCTGCGTACATGCCAATGCCATTAATTACCAGCCCCTCCTCTCTTGAGGGTGCTGGCTTACACTAAGTCTCAGTTCCATGGACGCCAGCCACTCTTATCCAAAAGACTATCATTTATGTTTGAAATTTCGGGCGCAATTGTTAGGAGGCCATTCAACTGTGTGAAGCATCATAGTCAAGCCTGCTCCTATCATCAGCTAACATCAAATATGGAGAATTTCTAGCTGGAGTCACTGGGTAGTAATCAGGAGCAACATCCCCTCCCTCCCCCCCTTTGCTATTTCTAATTTCAGGGACACTGGAGCTAACTATAGCTTTCTAACTGACCACCTAGAACAAAAATAACTCAAGAACTGAAAACTTCCCTGTCTACATCAACCTTACCAGCTATCATGCGTGCTAATGACACATATGTCTATTTTATCACCATATATCAGAGCACTAAACATACACTCAACAGAATTGAAGTTCCATCTTATTAAAAAAAATCAAAAGTTTACCTTTAAACAAAACTGGCTTTGAAGGTTTGTGGCAGGAACTGACCACAGTACACATTGCAGAACTAATAACAAAGAAAACAATAGATGAAAATGGAAGGTGTTTAAAAAGTATTTGGTAGGAAACAGGAGCTGTACATACCCCAAATGGCCAAGAGGTCTTCCAGTACTTGTGTAATTAAACACCTTCGTCAGTAAGAGGAGAGACAGGAAAAACTAAAAGAAAGAGCTTTTACAAAGGCAAAGAATGGTAGTGATTCTGTGGATTGGAAAAGATAGAAAGAGCAAAAGGATACAAAAAAGGGGTCAGAACTGCAAAAAGGAATATTAGAATAGATTTGTGGAGCCTATCAAGATTTTCACAAGTATATTAAGTGAAAGAGGATGCCTGAAGGAATGTGACCCTTGAAGCCAGATGCAGGTGATATTGTATTTGGCAGTTAGCCAATGGCTCTGTGGATCTTCACAGGAGAGGATGAGTGTACAATACCAATGTTGCAAGAAAAATGAAAAAATAACTCAAGAACTGGAACAAACTGGATTCAATATAAATAAATAGTGATTGAGGATTTAGTGAGGTTAAAGCTGGATCAATCTCTAGGACCTGATGGTTGTCACCTCTGGTGAGATGGTAGGTAATCTGTTAGCAATGATTTTTCAAAATGCTCTCGATTGAGAAATTATCTGTCCTGCTCTAGAGGTGAGTGTCCATTTACTGAATGGACAGCAGAAGACATTCTGATGATTCATACTGTTTTATCGTAATACTACAGTTCATAGAAATCATAGAAACCCTACAGTACAGAAAGAGGCCATTCGGCCCATCGAGTCTGCACCGACCACAATCCCACCCAGGCCCTACCCCCATATCCCTACATATTTTACCCGCTAATCCCTCTAATCTACACATCCCAGGACACTAAGGGGCAATTTTAGCATGGCCAATCAACCTAACCCGCACATCTTTGGACTGTGGGAGGAAACCGGAGCACCCGGAGGAAACCCACGCAGACACGAGAAGAATGTGCAAAGTTCATTAATAGTTTCCACCCTTTCTTTCTGAATCCTCTCCATGCCCAGAAACAACTTCCCAACTGGGAAAAAAACCCAGCTCTTAAATACGGCTTCAATTAGCATTACCTGCTTTCAATTCACTCTAATGCAAGACCCTGTTTATTCTTAAAAGGAATAAGAACATTGTCTATAAGAGACCGTTAACAAAAATGATGGCGCATCAAACTGGAGGAAACCTACTGGTGGAATAGTGAACTGGTTCAGAGGGAGAAGACAGAGGGTGTACGAAGACAATGGTATAGTGTAGTGGTATTGTCACTGGACTAATAATCCTGAGACCCAAGGTAATGCTCCGGAGACCCGGGTTTAAATTCCATGACGGTAGATAGTGGAATTTGAATTTAATAAAATATGTAATTAAAAGTTTAATTATTACCATTAAGTTATTGTCAAATGTTATAAAAATCCATTTGGTTCACTAACGCCCTTTAGGGAAGAAAATGTGACAACACGTACGACTCCAGATTCACAAGGGTGTGGTTGACTCTTCAAAAGCCATGTTTTACTGATGGTGTCCTCCCAGGGATATGCACTGTTGCCTCATAATTTCACTATCTTTATAGATGACTTACATAATGACTCACATAAACATTGCTAAGGGACAGTGATCGATTAAGTGGATGGCTGAAGCTGTGGTAGGTAGATTTCAAGATGGGAAAATTTAAACTCTCGACCAAAAAAAATGGAGCAAAGAATTTTCCAAATGGTGAAAAGTGAGGAACTACAGATGAACAGAAAGATTAGAGGTCCAAGCACATGAACTATTAAAACTGATGGACAGGTACAAAATATAACTAAAATGTTATTGAAATATTGGTCTTTTACCCACGTTGACTGGAAAAAAAGGAGATGGAAGTTATGGACCGGAAATACCGAGTTCTAGTTAGAGTACAACATTGCATTCAGTTCAGATCATCACATTTCAGAAAGAATATCTTGGCCTTTGAATGGAAATTGCACAGATTTACCAGAATGATACAGAGACCAGCAGGATACCGAGGAGATCAAATTACATAGACTTGTATTCTTTTCAATATATAAGATTGGGTGTGATCTAGTTGAGGTGTTTAAGATCATTAAATGATTGATAGGATCAATTTCCCCCACCTGGTGAGTCCGGACATAAATGTATCTAGAGGGGGGAATCAATGATCAGACAGGTTGATCTCCCATGCTAGGGTAGAGTCCATGAACAGGGTAGCCGATGACGTTTAATTGAGGCATTGCCTGAAGCAGCCATCTCGGCCTTTTGGCAAAGATGAAGCGTCAGATCAAGCCCAAGTTGGGTTGCAATGCCTCATCTTGTCAGCTTGGATCTTGCTGGTCTCATTTGAATTTGGGTTTTTGGATGGATTAAAAATTTGAAAAAAAAAGATTGATTTCCCAGAAAAAAACCTGAATGCTATAGCCAGACTAAGTAGAGAAAAGATTTTAATCACAAAACAAATCTGGAACTAACCCCACCAAAAAACTGTCCATTGGATATTCCATCAGTACGTATTATAGATTTATATACTCCACCAAAAAGTACCATCGGCTCAGATACCCCATCAATAAAGATGATAGACTCAGATACTCCATCAGTAGGTACTGTAGGGTCAGATACTCCATCAGTAAATACTGTAGAGTCAAATACTCCATCAGTAAGTACTATAGACTCAGATACTCCATCAATAAGTCTGTAGATTCAGATACTCCATCAGTAAATACTGTAGAGTCAAATACTCCATCAGTAAATACTATAGACTCAGATACTCCATCAGTAAATACTGTAGGGTCAGATACTCCATCAGTAAATACTGTAGAGTCAAATACTCCATCAGTAAGTACTATCGACTCAGATACTCCATCAGTAAATACTGTAGAGTCAAATATTCCATCAGTAAGTACTATAGACTCAGATACTCCATCAATAAGTCTGTAGATTCAGATACTCCATCAGTAAGTTCAATAGATTCCAATACTGCATCCATAAGTAGTATAGACTCAGATACTCCATCAGTATACAGTCGACTCAGATACTGCATCAGTAAGTACTATAGACTCAGATACTGCATCTATAAGAACTATAGACTCAGATACTCCATCAGTAAGTACTATGGAGTCAGATACCCCATCTGTAGGTACTATAGACTCAGCTACTCCATGAATAAAGACTATGGGCTCAGATACCCCATCCGTAAGTACAGTAGACTCAGACACTGCATCCATAAATAGAATAGTCAGATGTTCCATCAGTAAGTATCTTAGAGTCAGATAGTCCATCAACAAGGACTATACACTCAGGTACTCCATCAGAAAGTACTATAGACTCAGATACTCCGTCACTAAGTACAATAGACTCAGAACTCCATCAGTAAGTGCAATAGGCTCATTACTCCAGCAGTAAGTACCATTGACACAGATGCTCTATTAGTAAGCACTGTAGACACAGTACTCCATCAGTGAGTACTATAGAAGATGCTTTATGAGTAAGTACTATAGACTCAGATACTTTATAAGTAAGTACTATGGGATCAGATACAACATCAGTAAATAATATAGGCTCAGAAACAGTCAGTAATACTATAGACTCAGATATTCCATCTGTGAGTACTATAGGTTCAGAAACTCCATTAGTACATACTATAGACTTGGATATTCCATCAGTAAGTACGGTAGGCTCAGATAGTCCATTAGTTAGTATGATAGACTCAGATACTCTATTGGTAAGTACTATAGGTTCAGATACTCCACCACTAAATATTATCAGCTCATAGACTCCATCAGTAGTACCACAGGCTCAGATAGTCCATTAGTTAGTATGATAGACTCAGATACTCTATCAGTAAGCTCTTTCAACACAGATACTCCATCAGTAAGTACCATTGACACAGATGCTCTATCAGTAAGCACTATAGACTCAGTACTTCATCAGTAAGTACTATAGACTCAAATGTTCTATAAGTACTATGGGATCAGATACACTATCAGTAAATACCATAGGCTCAGAAACAGTATCAGTAATAGTATAGAGTCAGAAATTCCATTGGTAAGTACAATAGGCTCAGATATGGCGGCACGGTAGCACAGTGGTTAGCACTGCTGCTTCACAGCTCCAGGGTCCCGAGTTCGATTCCCGGCTTGGGTCACTGTCTGTGTGGAGTTTGCACATTCTCCTCGTGTTTGCGTGGGTTTCCTCCGGGTGCTCCGGTTTCCTCCCACAGTCCAAAGATGTGCGGGTTAGGTTGATTGGCCAGGTTAAAAATTGCCCCTGAGATGCGTAGGTTAGAGGGATTAGCGGGTAAATATGTGGGGGTAGGGCCTGGGTGGGATTGTGGTCGGTGCAGACTCGATGGGCCGAATGGCCTCCTTCTGCACTGTAGGGTTTCTATGATTCTATGATTCTATACTCCATCAGGAAGTACTATAAGCACAGATACTCTTATCGGTAAGTACTATAGGGTCAGATATTCCATCAATAAGTATGACAGACTCAGATACTCCGTCATTAAATACTATAGTCTCAGATACTCCATCAGTATGCATTAGAGGCTTAGATACTCCATCAGGAAATACTATATACTCAGATACTCCATCAGTAAATACTATAGACTCAGATGCTCTACCAGTAAGTACTGTAGGTTCAGAACATCCATCAGTATGTACAATAGATTTAGATATCCCATCCGCAAGTACTGTAGGCTCATATATTCCATTAGTAGGTACCATAGGCTCAGACACTCCATCAGTAATTATGATAGGCTCAGATACTCCATCAGTAATTATGATAGGCTCAGATACTCCATCAGTAAACACTATAGGCTCAGATACTCCATCAGTATCTACAATAGACTCACCTACTGCATCCGTAAGTAGTCTAGGCTCAGATACTCCATCAGTGAGTACAATAGACTCAGGTCCTCCATTAATAAATACCATATACTCAGATACTTTATCAGTAAGTACTGTAGTTTCAGAATCTCCATCAGTAAGTATTGTAGACTTAGATATTCCATCTGTGAGTACTGTAGGCTCATATACTCCATCAGTAGGTGTTATAGGTTCAGATAATCCATCAGTAAGTACTATCGGCTCAGATACTCCATCAGTATTATAGACTCAAATGCTTTATCAGTAGGTACTATAGACTCAGATGCTCTATTAGTAAGTACTATGGGGTCAGATACACAATCAGTAAATAGTATAGGCTCAGATACTCCATCAGTAAACACTATAGACTCAGCTACTCCATCGGTGAGTATTATAAACTCAGATGCTCTATAAGTACTACGGGGTCAGATACACCATCAGTAAATACTATAAACTCAGATATTCCATCACTAATGCTATAGAGTCAGATATTCCATTAGTAAGTACTATAGGTTCAGGTACTACATCAATGAGTACTATAGGCTCAGATATTCCATGAGTAAATACTATACATCCATCAATGTATACTCTGTGAATAAATATAAGACCGCTTAAGTAAGGATTAAGCATTTGCTACCCAATCATAAGTCAGGCTCCTCGAGCAATAAGTATTATATAGTGGGACACTCTATTAATACATACTACCGGTTCAGTCCTCCAACTGGTGTACCATAGTAAATACCCTGGGTTTTCCTACTCAATGAGTAAGTATAATAGATTTGAATACTTCATTAATAAGAATTGTTCATTCAAGTGTTTTACTCACAGGTACTGCAGGTTGGCTATTGAATCAACATGGACTCTAAATTGGGTTTTCTATTAATAAGCGTGCTACACTGATGTGGGCCATCAATGTGTATAATAAATTGCAATCCCCAATCTGGGCCTGTGCGCACATTATCTACTGTGTTTGAATGATAGAGTGCATTAAAAAAAATGCATTCCTGCCTTATGGCGCTTCTTAATGCTTTTTAGATCCAAAACGTTTAGCATTTTTACGTTTTATCGGTTGCTAATTGTCCATGATGACTGTACTTAAGAAGTACTGAAATGAACTCTAAAGGGAACCAATTTAATCCGAGCTACTCCTTAGGGAAGTCATTCTCTTTCCTTAATAATACAATGCTTATATTTCCGCCAAGGTCCCTGTCTATCTTTAGAAAAAAGCAGTCTGTGTCACTTTGTCTCAGTTGGCCCGGGCTCATTCCCCCTATCTCACTGCAGGACACACACACAGCATGTAATCTTCAATGCAGCTAGTACAGAGGGAGTTGCTGTTACTGCCACAGCCCATTGTCACTGGGATAAGAGATGATTCGGGAGATACCAAAAATCCCATTAAAATATTTTAACCAACATTCCTCCCGCAAACAGAATTTCCCAAAAACACATCTGTTGCCCTTTGGTAAACGGCTCCTGTACTTAAATTTCAAAAAGCGACTGCCTGCCTGAGAATGTCCGAGAGAGACGCGTGAGAGTGATGTTTGAATACAAGTTCATTACAGATTTAACTGTTTTGAACAGTCAGAAGCAAACAGTTAGGATAAGTCGGTTGACAAAAGCCCATACTTGCCGCACCTCCAACTCTCCCCCATCTCCAACAGCTAGCCCCTGTTGGCATCAAACTGGCTTTTCTAGGAACGCACAGACGTTGTCTCTGTAATGTGTTGATTATTGCAGGCAAGGATCAGTATAGGTCTGTGCAACAGAAAAGTGTTTGGGAACTGTCAGCTGGGAGAGCCAGAGAGAAGGAATCGGGAATCTGCCTCAAGTAGCTGGTAAAGTCTTTTAAAGATAAAGGAAATCAAGAATCCCTCATCTAAACGCAGGGTAACCCACACATAACACAATGTTCCTTAACAGTAGCGGATTGAGAGATGTCACATTTACACACACTGTCCAAATGTTATTTAAACTGTCGAACCCGTCAACATTCCTATCTTTTGTCCTGTTCCCTTTTTAATGATCTTTTTAACAACGTATTTTCGGCCAGACGCAGTGTGTTAGAACATGAAAGATTTCTGACTCTGAAGGCGAATTTGCAGACATCCCCAGATCTGAGCAGATCGCCCTGTAAGAAACTAGCTGACGGTCATCTGAATCACTGTTGCTAGTTCAGTCTGTTCTTACCTTGTCTCTTCACATTGCTATCCTCTGCAGACATGCCCTGCTCTGCCGCAGATAGGCTCTGGATGTTAATGACTGGTCATTAACAGGCTGGGACGGTCTGTGCTGACACCAGGAGGGGAGGAGCAGGAAGAAGGGGACTAAGGGATGGTGTTTCTTGCTGTGCCCCTTCCTTTGGCAGTGGCAGGGACAGCGATCCGTCAGACTGCGGCTGCCAGTCTGGGACTGGACATCCTGACACACTGAGAGAGGCGAGTCAGCCACAAGCCGCCAGCAAAGGCGCCCAACTGACTCGCTGTTCAGCGGCTTGTTTCTACTGCAGCTCCACATCGATTCCATTCAAAACCCAGCAGCGGGCTGGAAATACACACTGGCAGTGCTGTCAGCAAACTGTCCACTCCCAACACCCCCCAATCTGTCCCCTAACAACACCCCACATTGTCCCTTAACAACACCCCACACTTTCCCCAACAACCCCCCAAACTGTTCCCTAACAACACCCCACACTGTCCCCCAACAACACCCCACACTGTCACCTGACAACACCTCAAACTATCCCCTAACAACCCTCCAAACTGTCCCCTAACACACCCCAAACTGTCCCCTAACAACACCCCACACTGTCCCCTAACAACACCTCAAATTGTCCCCTAACAATACCCCACACTGTCCCCTAACAACCTCCAAACTGTTCCCTAACAATATCCCACACTGTCCCCGAACAACAACCCCTAAACTGTCCCCTCCCAACACTCTCCCAAACTGTCCCCTAATGACACCCTCCAAACTGTCCCCTAACAACTCCCCAAATTGTCCCCAGCAACCCCCAAACTGTCCCCTAGCAACCCCCCAAACTATCCTCTAACAACACCTCAAATGTCCCCCCTAACAACACCTCAAACTGTCCCCTAACGCCCCCCAAACTGTCCCCTAACAGCCCCCCAGACTATCCCCTAACAACAACCCCCAAACTGACCCCTCCCAACACCCAAACTGTCCCCTAACAACCCCCCAAACTGTCCCCTAACACCCCCCAGATTATCCCTTAACAACACTCCAAACTGTCCCCTAACACCAACTGTCCCCTAACAACAACCCCCAAACTGTCCCCTAAAAACACCCCAAACTGTCCCCTAACACTCCTCAAACTGTCCACTAACAACACCCCAAACTGTCCCCTACTGATACCCCCCAAACTGTCCCCTAACGACATCCCAAACTGTCCCCTAAAACCCCCCAGACTGTCCCCTAACAACAACCCCCAAACTGTCCCCTCCCAACACCCCGAAACAGTCCCCTAATGACACCCCCCAAACAGTCCCCTAATGAAGTCCCAAAACTGTCCCCTAATGACACCCCCAAACTGTCCCTTAACAACACCCCACTGTCCCCTGATACCCCAAAACTGTCCCCTCACACCCCCAAACTGTCCCCAAACAACACCCCCCAAACTATCCCTTAACAATACCCCAAACCGTCCCCTGACAGCCCCCCTAATCTCTCCCCAAACTGTCCACTCCCAATCTCCCTCAAACTGTCCACTCCCAACCTGTTACATATTTAAATAGTTGCATGATTGCTTTTAGAGCAGGTCACATGATTTGGTGGTGATGTCATTAGGATGTTTCAGTGGTTCCTGCTTTTACTTCCAGTTTGTGCTCTGCGGAGGCAACATCTCTTTCCATAAACCTGTTGTGTGTTACATTGAATCTATGTATGCAAACCACATATTTTTCTGTTTGTTTAAAACTCACAATGCCTAATACAGTTAGGATAAAACAAAAAGAAAATTGGCAACAAGTCTGGATTTTGTTTCATCGAGAACATTGAGAATAGATCCTAATTAGAGAAAAAAACATCGTGGGTCCTCAAACTTCGAATATTAGAAGGCTGGAGAGAAGCAACAACATGATTAAAGATTTAAGTGCTGGTGCAGAAATCCTAAATAAGATAAAAAGGGAAATAAATATTGTGTTTCTTACCGTGAAAATTACTTGGGTAGACTCCTAAGCTGCAGGATCCATGCATGTGTTGTAGTATGTAGCAGCCGAGCTGGAGACTTACCACATAGTTGTAAAAGGGTGGAAGCTCTCAGTGTGGTTTTAAAAGAGGCTTTTCTTTCTGATCAGAGAAGGGTGAGATTCCAGGCAGTACCTGGTATATTTGAAAAGAAGGGATGCCCTACTGTATGGTCATTTGAAAAAAAATACATCAAGTTAATGGTCTCCAGGATAAAATGAGGAGTACTGGCAAGACAGTAAAAATAAATAAACTGAGCAGTTTCGAGTTGCTAGTGCCTGCAAGAGAAATAGCAGATCAATTTGGTGCCATGGGTCTTTTCAATGAGGAAAATGAATCACGAAGATTCTATGAAGAGCAGTTTCAGTGCTTTGTACAAGCAAATAAAATTGCAAGTGAGTTGTTTGTACCAGTTTTTCTCAGTAGAATTGGAAATGAAACCTTCAATTTGCTCTGGAACCTAATTCACCTCGTAAAGTCAGGAACCAAAACTTACGATGACTTGACAAAGATTCTTGAAGAGCATTACTCTCCAAAGCCATTGACCATTGCAGAACGGCTCAGGATTCACCAAAGGAATCAAGTGGAAGGCGAAAGAATTTTTCAGTTTGTGGCAACCTTCAAAAGGCTAGCACCACATTGAGTTTGGTGTGTCATCAGAAGATACTTTTTGAGATTGTTTAGTTTGTGGTCTTCAAAGTGAGGCTATCTAAAGAAGATTGCTTACTGAACATGCTTTGATTTTAAAGACAGCAGTAGAAATCAGTGTCATTAGAACTGGCTGCCAAAGAGACTTCACAATTTGATGCAGGAATGAAGGTACACAAGTTGAGAAATGCCCATTAGAAATTAGAACAGCAACCAGCATGTCACACATGTGCAGAAATGAGCTATTCAATGAGTGAATGATGGAGCAAGGATAGTCAATGCAAGAATTGTGGCAAAATGGGTTACATTGCAAAAGCTTGGTAGAACAAAGAACAGTACAGCACAGGAAACAGGCCCTTCGGCCCTCCAAGCCTGTGCCGCTCCTTGGTCCAACTAGACCATTCGTTTGTATCTCTCCATTCCCAGAATGCTCATGTGACTATCCAGGTAAGTCTTAAACGATGTCAGCGTGCCTGCCTCCACCACCCTACTTGGCAGCGCATTCCAGGCCCCCACCACCCTCTGTGTAAAAAACGTCCCTCTGATATCTGAGTTATACTTCGCCCCTCTCACCTTGAGCCCGTGACCCCTCGTGATCGTCACCTCTGACCTGGAAAAAAGCTTCCCACTGTTCACCCTATCTATACCCTTCATAATCTTGTACACTTCTATTAGATCTCCCCTCATTCTCCGTCTTTCCAGGGAGAACAACCCCAGCTTACCCAATCTCTCCTCATAGCTAAGACCCTCCATACCAGGCAACATCCTGGTAAACCTTCTCTGCACTCTCTCTAACGCCTCCACGTCCTTCTGGTAGTGCGGTGACCAGAACTGGATGCAGTACTCCAAATGTGGCCTAACCAGCGTTCTATACAGCTGCATCATCAGACTCCAGCTTTTATACTCTATACCCCGTCATATAAAGGCAAGCATACCATATGCCTTCTTCACCACCTTCTCCACCTGTGTTGCCACCTTCAAGGATTTGTGGACTTGCACACCTAGGTCCCTCTGCGTTTCTATACTCCTGATGACTCTGCCATTTATTGTATAACTCCTCCCTACATTATTTCTTCCAAAGTGCATCACTTCGCATTTATCCAGATTAAACTCCATCTGCCACCTCTCCGCCCAATTTTCCAGCCTATCTATATCCTGCTGTATTGCCCGCCAATGCTCTTCGCTATCCGCAAGTCCAGCCATCTTCGTGTCATCCGCAAACTTGCTGATTACACCAGTTACACCTTCTTCCAAATCATTTATATATATCACAAATAGCAGAGGCCACAGTACAGAGCCCTGCGGAACACCACTGGTCACAGACCTCCAGCTGGAAAAAGACCCTTCGACCACTACCCTCTGTCTCCTATGGCCAAGCCAGTTCTCCACCCATCTAGCCACTTCTACTTGTATCCCATGAGCCTTAACCTTCTTAACCAACCTGCCATGTGGGACTTTGTCAAATGCCTTACTGAAATCCATATAGACGACATCCACGGCCCTTCCTTCATCAACCGTTTTTGTCACTTCCTCAAAAAACTCCACCAAATTTGTAAGGCACGACCTCCCTCTTATTAGGCTAGATCAGCTTCCCTAGAGAATATTCAGAAGAAAGATTTGGGTACCTTCAAGAAGAAGAGCAAATTGCATTCTACAAAAATAATTTACAACATGGAAAAAAAGAATTATGACTGTTAAGAAGTCAATGTCCAGAAATATGATGAAAAGTTCCAACTGAACGTTTTATCCAAACAGAGTGAATCACATAGATTCTGGATGCTTCTGAAGTTATGAGGACAATGTATTAGGATGGAGGTTGATATTGGTGCTGCTGTATCTTTAATTCCTGAGGCTGCAGACCAGCAAAAGCTGAAGCATTTCCTTTAAAGCTAGCTAATGTGATTTTAAGGACATAAATGGAAGAAATCGTGCTGATCTCATTGTCAAATGAGAGTTGTGTGGACAAAGAGTGGGGTTGCCTCTCCATGTGGTCCATGGTAATTTTCCAGCTCTATTTGGGAGATCATGGTTGGAGAAGATGAAGCTTAATTGGAGTGCTTTCAACAGATTGGTTAATACCAAAACAGACCTATAGCACCTCAGGGATAAATACAAGACTGTATTTGAAGAGACACTTGGCTCAATGAAGGGAGTTCAAGTGAAACTCAAGATGAAGCCGAATAGCCAATGAAAAAGTCTCAAAGCAAGAGCAGTGCCATTTGCAATTCATCCCAAGATCAAAGAAAAATTATTATGACTTGTTAACAATGGTGTGTTAGATCAAGTTGCAATGAGTGACTGCGCTACCCCTCCCCACCCCCCACCCCCCGCCCCCACCGCCCATTGTACCTATAATGAATCCAGATGGTTCATTTGATTTGATTTGATTTATTATTGTCACATGTATTAGTATACAGTGAAAAGTATTGTTCCTTGCACACAGACAAAGCATATCATTCATAGAGAAGGAAAGGAGAGAGTGCAGAATGTAGTGTTACAGTCATAGCTAGGGTATAGAAAAAGAGCAACTTAGTGTGAGGTAGGCCCATACAAAAGTCTTATGGCAGCAGGGAAGAAGCTGTTCTTTGGTCGGTTCGTATGTATCCTCAGACATTTGTATCTTTTTCCCAACGGAAGAAGGTGGAAGAGAGTGGGGTGTGTGGGGTCCTTAATTATGCTGGCTGCTTTTTTGAGGCAGCGGGAAGAATAGACAGAGTCAATTGATGGGAGGTTGGTTTGTCTGATGGATTGGGCTACATTCACAACCTTTTGTAGTTTCTTGCAATCTTGGGCAAAGCAGGAGCCATAATTGTGATGCAACCAGAAAGAATGCTTTCTATGGTGCATCTGTAAAAGTTGGCAAGAGTCGTAGCTGACATGCCAAATTTCCTTAGTCTTCTGAGAAAGTGGGCCAGTGTTGGCATGAGGGGACCAGGACAGGTTGTTGGTGATCTGGACGCCTAAAAACTTGAGATCTCGACCATTTCTACTTCATCCCCATTGATGTAGACAGGAGCATGTTCTCTACTGTGCTTCCTGAAGTCGATAACTATCTCGTTTTGTTGTGATTTTAAAACAACCATTAATCCAGTGTTGTGTTCCGATTCATCTCCGCTTCCATTAATTGAAGATTTGTTTGTGGGTTATTAGGTGGGCAGATATTCAGCAAGATTGATCTTTCACAAGCATATTTACAGATGAATGTAGCCACTGAATCTCAACCATTGCTTACCATCATGACTCACAAAGGTCATTTTCATTATAATTTATTGTCTTTTGGAATAACATCCATAACAGCCCTATTCCAAAGATCGATGGATCAGATTTTAAGTGGTCTTTCTGGCGTACAGTATTATCTGGATAATATTATAATTAAGGATCCAGTGAACAAGAGAACTTGAATGATTTAGAAGTAACATTGGGACGTCTTCAAGCAGATGGTCTACATATTAAGAAATAAAAGTGTGACTTTTTCAGATATTAGTCCAGTATTTGACATGAAAGGCCAACATATGGCACTTGAAAGATGGACGCTATTTTAGAAGCACCATGTCTGATAAATGTGACACAATCGGGGTCCTTCTGAGGCAAATTTGTTCATAACTTATCTACATTGTTGAACCCATTGCATAATGTGTGAAACAATCAGGGGACTGGACAACAGAATGTGAGAAAGCATACAAGGATGTCAAAAGTGCTTTGCAAAAGTCTGATGTATTGGTCTATTTTAATCCGAAGCTACCATTATTGCTTGCTTGCGATTTTTCACTATGGTGCAGAGGCAATCAATTTATATATTATGCGTTCAGAAGAAGAATGACCAATAGCTTTTGCTTCATGTGGTCTAACTAGTGCTGAATCTAAATGCTCAGCTAGAATAAGAAACTTTGAATATAATTCCTGCACACAAAAGTTTCATCATTATTTATATGGTCATCATCATTTCACATTATTGACTGATCATCAACCCTCAACTTTTATTTTTGGTCCATGTAAAGGCATACCTCTGTTAGCTGCTAGCCAATTGCAAAGATGGTCACTAATCTTATCCGCACACTCTTATGATATAATTGTGAATCAGAGTGCCATGCTAATGCTAATGCATTATTTTGATTAACTTTACCTTTTGAGCAGATGCGAACAACTAGTTTTGGCAATATCCTTTATTTTTTGTTAGTAGATCATTTGCCTGTGACAGCTTTTCAAGTTCAGAGACATACCAGAAATGATCCAGTGGTCAGGAAGACGATGAATATGGTATTGAAAGGAATGAAAGCCGGAATGTATCATACGCATTCTGATTTGAAACCATGGCCGCGATTCTCCAATCGCGACCCGCAACTTTTCTGTCGGGTCGCGGTGGGAGATGCGTGTCGCCGGCCTTGAACAGGGATTTGCGCATGCGCCAGAAACGCATGCGCATCTCCCAGAGCCGGCGAACATTCGCCGGTCAGACCACGCTGGAAACCGCCGGGAAGGCAGGTAAGCCATTTAAATCTTTTTTTAATATGTTTTAAGTATACTTAGCAGCTCATTATTGGGAACTTTCAGGTCCCGATGGAATCTCCCACCCCGCCAGGAGTACTTCATTCTGGCGGGGTTCAGACTAGCTTCCCACGTTCGGGAAACCAGCGGGAGACCCTGCCGGAATGAAGGGGAGCAATTGGGGCCCCCCAGGGGGTCGGGCGGCAAGGGGGTGGTGCCCGCTGAGCATGGGCACCCTGGCACTGCCTGCCTGTGCCCTGGCACTGCCCAAGGGGCAAAGTGTCCATTCCCAGGAGGCACCTTGGCACTGCCCACCTGGCATCGGGCAATGCCAAGGGGGCAGGGTCTATTGTGGGTGGGGCCTAGTGGCAATCGGAGCGGGTGGAGAGTCCTGCTGCCACTCTGCAGACAGAATCGGTCTGGGATGGAAGGAGGGCAGTGATTGGGGTGGGCTGGGGGCGTGGCCTGCCGTGGGAGGCCTGTCTCCCGGAAGGTCTGACCCCGGGGAGGGGGGGGGCGGGGTTAGCAGTGAGGGGTCTGCCAAGGTGAGGGGGGTGGGGGGATTGCCACTGCTTTGGGGGGGTGGGCTTGCATCTGGAGCTCCGGGACAGGGGGTATCAGGGCTGGCCCGGGAATTGCTGTGGGGGTCGTGATCAGGCCGCGGGGGGTGCTGGAGGGGCAGCACAGTAGGGGTCCCAGGCTGGCCAGCAAACAGGGATTCTGACAGATTGGGGCCACTGCACATGCGCAGACTTCTAGAAGTGTCAAACTCCGGTGTGAATAGGCCCCGCCCCACCTTGGGTTTTTAATGATATTCACGACTGGGACCTCTGCAGTGCGCAGAGTGCGGAGATTCAGGTGAGAAGCTGAACTGACAAAACAGTCGGGACTTAGAACAGTTTTCCCGCCAATTCAGCACTTTTGGGAGAATCGCCCCCCCATATGTGTAAAGACAGCTGAATTGACAGTCCAAAGTGGATGTCTATTGTGGGGAATCAGAGTGATCATTCCTCCTAGTCTGCGTGGAAAAGTTCTTGAGCAACTACATGAAGGACATCCTGATATAGGCCGGATGAAGGAATTAGCAAGTAGTTATTTTTGGTGGCTGGGTCTGGATTCTCAGATTGGAGAAAAAATGTCAATCCTGTGCACACTTGGGATTGGCTGAAAACACCATGGCAATGATTATAATGTAGACCTTGCTAGCCCGTTTGAGGGTTACATGTTCTTAGTGATATTTAATATACACTCAAAGCGGCCTGAAGTTTTTATCATGAGATTTTCTACAACCGAACAAACCTTTGAAAAACTTAGAAATCATAGAAATAGAAATCATAGAAATCCTACAGTGCGGAAGGAGGCCATTCGGCCCATCAAGTCTGCACCGACCACAATCCCACCCAGGCCCTATCCCCACATATTTACCCGCTAATCCCTCTAACCTACGCATCCCAGGACTCTAAGGGGCAATTTTTAACCTGGCCAATCAACCTAACCCGCACATCTTTGGACTGTGGGAGGAAACCGGAGCACCCGGAGGAAACCCACGCAGACACGAGGAGAATGTGCAAACTCCACACAGACAGTGACCCGAGCCGGGAATCGAACCCGGGACCCTGGAGCTGTAAAGCAGCAGTGCTAACCACTGTGCTACCGTGCCGCCCTTGACAAAGTTTTGACAAGATTTGGTAAACCAACATTCTTTAAAAGCTCCAAGGGAACAAGGTTCCTTATCACGTTGTGTGAATAGCTATTTGTCATCTTACAGAAACGCCACTCATGTGACTACACAAAGTTCACCTGCGTTATTATTCTTAAAGAGAAAGTTGAGAACTATGTTTGATTTGTTGTTACCTCCAGAAACTTCATTTACCTTCTCATTACAGGTCCACCTATCAAGCATTTTAACAGCAGATTTATGGAGAATGTTCAAGAAATGACTACAAGAAAACTGCTGTCCCAGTTTTGTATGATTTATGTAAAACAATATAACTCAACAAGTAAGTGGCTTGAGTCAGCACAAATTAGATTCTGGCCCCATTGGAAAATGTGTTTTTTAACCAGCCCACCTCCCCCCACCTGTCCTGAAGGCACTGATAGGTGTTTAGATTTGAAGTTGCAGCAGATCCCTCAATCTCTGGCTGTGACCATTCCTCATGTGTTTACACACGGCAATAAATTTTAACAAACTGTTTCCCTGTGGGGTGGCTATTAAAACAACAATGACAAGAATTTTCATTTACAAAGCACCTTTTACATAGTAAAATGTGCAAGGGTGCTTCACAGGAGAGTTACCAAACAGAATTTGACATCAAGCCATGTAAAGAGGTAATAGGACAGGGACTGAAACATGGTCAAAGAAGGAGGTTGAAAGGGACATCTGAAAAGAGAGCGAGACCTAAAGGTTAGAGAGAGGAATTCCTGAACGTGGGTGAGAGGCAGCTGTAACAAGGGTAGACAGCTGTGTCACTGGACTAGTAATCCAGAGACCAGGGTAATTATCTGGAGATAGGGGTTTGAATCTCCCCATGGCAGAAATTTGAATTCAGTAAAAATCTGGAATTAAAAATCTAGTGATGACCATGAAACCATTGTCGATTGTCATAAAATTCCACCTGGTTCACTAATGCCCTTTACGGAAGGAAATCTGTCATCCTTATCTGGTCTGGCCTACATGTGATTAACTCTTAAATGCCCTCAGAGATGGGCAATAAATGCTGACCCAGCCAGCAATGCCCATGTCCCATGAACAAATGAAAAGAAAACTGATCCTCACCTGCTGCATACCTAGAATATGACTCATGTATACACAGACACACTCATGTGCAGATTTGTATATATGTACACACATAATAGGATTGCAATGTCCCCAGGATTGACCTGAAGTCCCTAGGACTTGAAGATCAATCTCCAACACGCTGGTGTGTACAACTTGGGAGAAAAATCTTCTGGACAATAAAAAAGATATTTTTAAAAATGTTTTCTTTGAGCATTTCCCTTTACCCTATAAGGCGGGGGGGGGGGGGGGGGGGGGGGTGGAGGGGGGGAGATGGTGTTTGGCGAGCATTCAAGCATCATCTAAATGTGTAATGAGTCTTTTTACTTTCCAGTTGGTGTTGGATGGCAGTGCATCACAAGAATAGGTGCACTGCTTGACTAATGGCTGGAGCGTGGGGACAATCATGTGGATGAAACCTCCAGGAATACATTGAATCATAGTTGGCAACTCTAGCACACATACACATGATTATTTGTTCAGGTTCAAGAGTTGAGATGTGAAGGTTAATTGTGGTGCCCCTAACTATTGATCAGGCTCAGATCAACGGCTAAATGAATACAGACTGGGGATGGAGCTGGGATCGTCTGATCTGTCCAGTTCAGCACTACACATGACACAATGTATATGTTACATATTGACTCCGGTTCCTATTTAAGTTCTTACTCCGTTCATATTTTCATTCTCTCTCTTTTCCTGCCCCCACCCCATCCTGGTGTAAATCCAGTATTGTTTATAATGAAACCTGGATTTATAAACCAATTCTACCTCTCTAAGTTATGTGACACAAGTCCCAGACAGGCTGAAAATGAATACAGTGCTTGTGGATAAATTGTGCAGCCTTCACAATTACTCTCTGAAAGGAAACTTATGTCACCACCTGTTTACTCACAATTTATATGCATCTGTTTCCTGTTGGCCTCATTGTAAAACTCTTTGCAATGTCACTGATGGAAATGAGCAGTTTTCTTCAGATTACTTGCCTTGGGTTAATGATGCTGTCTGCGGAAAGGTGATTTATACTGCACCACCTCACTTTTCTCTCCGTGAGTCACAGTAAGTTTGCACTTGCAGTTGTTTTATAAAGTAGTCTGTAACTGAGCCAAGTGAGCACTTTGTAAAATTCCCACTGAAAGATCAGTTGGAGCATTATCACATCATCTCTGCTTAATATTTAATGAATGGAAAATGGTCAACAAACCAGCAAAACTAGAATTTCTGCATTCATTGAAAGACTAAAATAGATCCCCTATCAATTCAGGACTGGAGAGATTGCCTGTACCCCTGTGGATTATCTATCTACCTTTCTTCTGTTATAGTCCCAGGGCTACAACAACCCTCATTTTTTACTTTCCAAGATTTTCATGCTTCTCTCCCCTTCTGCTAGCTAGTCCACTGTAACTATCTCCACCTTCTGAGGGTCCACCTTTTGGCCCCATACTTGTTCTTTCACCATCTCCTTTAGCTTCGTCATTTAATCACTCCTGCCCTCTGCCCAATCATAGAAATCTCCCTTTCATTACTTTCCTGTCCCTCTTTAACCAGGCTCAGTATTTGCTTTTTTAAAATTTATTCATGGAACATGGGCATCGCTGGCTGGCCAGCATTTATTGCCCATCTTTAGTTGCCCTTGAGAAGGTGATGGTGAGCCGCCTTCTTGAATCACTGCAGTCCATGTGCTGTGGGTTGACCCACAATGCTATTAGGGAGGGAATTCCAGGATTTTGGCCCAGCGACTGCGAAGGAACGATGATATATTTCCAAGTCAGGATGGTGAGTGGCTTGGAGGAGAATTTGCAGGTGGCGGTGCTCCCAAGTATCTGCTGCCCTTATCCTTCGAGGTGGAAGTGGTTGTGGGTTTGGAATGTGCTGTCTACGGTTCTTTGGTGAATTGCTGCAGTGCATCTTGTAGGTAGTACACAAGGCTGTCACTGTACATCAGTGGTGGAGGGAATGGGTGTTTGTAGATGTGCTTCCAATCAAGTGGGCTGCTTTGTTCTGGGTGGTATCAAGCTTCTTGAGTGTTGTTGGAGTTGCACCCATCCAGGCAAGTAGGGAGTATTCCATCACACTCCTGACTTGTGCCTTGTAGATGGTGGATAGGCTTTGGGGAGTCAGGAGATGGGTCACTAGCCGCAGTATTCCTCGCCTCTGACCTGCTCTTGTAGCCATTGTGTTTAAATGGTGAGTCTAGTTGAGTTTCTGGTCAATGGTAATCCCAAGGATGTTGACAGTGGGAGATTCAGTGATGGTAACACCATTGAATGTCAAGGAACAGTGGTTAGAGTGCCTCTTATTGGTGATGGTCATTGCCTGGCATTTGTGTGGCATTAATGTTACCTGCCACTTGTCAGCCCAAGTGTGGATATTGTCCAGATCTTGTTGCATTTGAACAGGAACTACTTCAGTATCTGAGGTGTCGCAAATGGTGCTGAACATTGTGCAATCATCGGCGAACATCCCGACTTCTGACCTTATGACGGAGGGAAGGTTATTGATGAAGTGGCTGAAGATGGTTGGGCCTAAAACATCTAAAAGCTGTTAATCTCTAACGTCTGGGCATCACCAAGCCTGTTCAGTTTCCTTAATGGGAAGCTGCAATCGTCCCCGTCCCGACACCTGACCATATCATGAGGATCTGCAGGAACTATAAGTCGATGGTAAATAGGGGAGCCCAGCTGGATCGTTACACCATTCCCAGGATAGAGGGCCTCTATGCTAAGTTAGTGTGGTGCCTCAAATATGCTAAGCTAGACCTAAGTCATGCTTATCAACATTAGAACTTGAAGAAGACTCCAGAAATTTATTTACAATAAATATCCACAAAGGGTTATATCAGTACACCAGATTGTCATTTGGTATCTTGTCAGCCTGTGCCATTTTTCAGCGCACTATGGAGAGCCTGTTACAGGGAATCCCGAGTGGTGGTATACTTGGACCATGTCTTAATTCCAGGTGCGTCTCCTAATGAACATGGTGCAAACCTAGAAGAGGTCCTCGAGAGGTTGAAGGAAACTGTCATATGTTTATACATGAGAAACATACTTTTCAAGCTGATGAGGTAGTGTATGCCAGTTTTGAATCGCGGTGGATGGGGGGAGGGGAGAAGGAGTGTGGCCCCTTTAAGGTGCAATCCTTCAAGGGCCACGTCACTGAGCTGGAACCAATTGAGCATGAGTGCACAAACCTGGGCCAATTGGAAGCAAGGACGTGCATCTCTGGGACTGGAAGGATTCAGCTGGAGTCAGGGTGTTGACAGGAGTGGACCTGTATTGTTGTGCTGTTAAACCCTTTGTTGCACATAGTTCTTCTCAATCAATAAATCTTTTAGTTTGTTATTTGCCACATCGAGATACTACAATAAGCTTATACTCGTATGAGATAATACTGGAGTTTCAGATTGCATGGTTTTCTGTTTCATCTGATATCATTAATTTTACATTATAGAAGGATTTCAAGATGGAAAGTTACAATGAGTAATTGAGAGTCTGTTCCACCAACAGCCTAGTGAAATTTTGGATTGCAGAAAGCTAGGACAGACATGCCGGGCCAAATGACCTCCTTCTGGTCTGTAACCATTCTATGATTTGACCTCACTCAAGGGATGGAGGGAACACTCGGAGGGACAGTCATACATGGGTGGAACTCCCAAGCAACCATATAGAGAGGACACAGCTGCAGTCCAGGAATAGGTGAAGTACCTAGTCATCAAACCAAGAAAATGATGAATAGATGATGAAGAACAAAGTTGAGAATCCTATGAAACAAGTGATACAAATGAATAATGAAAGTTCAGTATTGTAGTTTGGTTGTCCAGGTCGACACTATATAATCAATATTTATCTGAAAATCACATCAACAGGCTGCAACACTCTGTAAAGGATCATTTGTAGCCTTGAATTATTAATGGAATGTGACGTTTGGAACTGGAGAAAGATCAATTGTAAGGTCGCTAGCTTCAGACTTAGTGGAACCAGAGACTGTGAGGGAATTGTGTGCTGCTAATATTAGCACATACAATACTGGCATTGCTCTATAATTGCATTGATGACGGCATTATTTTCCCAGTCGGTGTTTCTACTGAAATCTAGCTAGCATTTCCTTCTAAATGATCAGAGTAATCAGATCAAAATAGATGGGCTTGCTTGGTGTTGTAGCTAGCTGGGCTCCTTGTCCTTTTCACAGTCCAGAGAGCAACAATCCATGAAATCAAAAGACAATCACCTGCGTTCAGGCCGGGAAAGATTGGCAGATTGGTCCAAGACTTTTTTTTACATAGTTCATTGATTGAGGTGTTGTGATAGATCCTCAGTTGGTTTTCCTGATGTAAAATTAGTGATGAAGTCTGTTGAAATCTATTGATCTGCAATGGAGATCTAAAGGTCCCATTAATAAAAAGTTTAAATCCAACTTCCATTCAATTGCATCAATCTTAAGTTGTTAATGCTTTCTTAGAATTCTGAGACTACGGTGTTATGAATAACTCTTTCCATAGTCCCAGCCTCGCAAAATTCAGACAGGACCAACCAGAAATAACTTCGATCCTGGGCTAGGAAGTACCGTGAATTTTAAATATATACTGCCGCATGCTTATCCCAACCTTTCAAATACTGGAGGCAAAAAGCAGCACCCCACACCCACTCTTTGCCCAATTCCCAACTTTTCTACCTGGTTATGATGCACAGAGTGATCACAAGAAGCAAGAATCCAATGATTTGATGTTACAGCATTCATGAGAGTGGTCCTCAAGAAAGCTGGTGATTAGAACCAGGTCTTTGACTAAAAGCAACTGAGTAATTCCTGGTGTACACTCGCACGTGACTTATGGCCATGGTGAAACACAAAGGGCAGCACCTTTGAATGGTAACCAAGAAGGAGTACCCACAACGACAGCCTTACAATAAAACATACAGTGCCGCAGTGCAAAGCCCGGACCAATGGGGGTGGGGAGGGCATGATGAGAGGTGGCTGTGGGACCACCAGTCAGAGCCTGGTAGCTCTGAATTTGTGTGGCTTTCAGGGAGCAATGGACCGATTTGACCAGAGGCCAGGGCTGAGTGTGAGGGGGCTGGGTTGCAACTAGACTGGCGAGGGGGAGACCAAGACCGCTGACCAAGGGCGAGAGCAGAAGCTAGGACAGGCCAGATAAAGCAACTAGCAGCAGCCAGACAGCCAGCTAGGAGCACACGCGGTAGTTGAGACTCAAGGCTTGGCCACACAAGTGAGAGGTGAGCAGTCAGGAGATGCGAGGGCCAGGTAGGTACTGGCATGGTTTTCAGGGAGCAGTGGGGCGACTCTAATAGAGGCCAGGGCTGAGAGTGAGGAGGGCTGGGCAGCAACCTCACCAGCGAGGGTGAGCAGAGGCCAGGCCAGATAGCCAGCTGCAGCAACACCCAGTGAGCCACCAGCACACCTGTGAGTTTAGGTCATCGAGAAGAGCAACCACAGGGCTGAGGAGGGCTGGGCAGGCAAAGGTGAGGCCCTCCTTGGTGGGCAAACCATCACATCACCAGGGGACAGGATGTTATGGGGGGGGGCTCACAAAAAGGAGAGAGCAGGGCCCCCAAAAGTGTAAGTCCGCCTCTAAGTACTCACCTTCAAAAAAGCAAAGTGGAAAAATAGGGTAACATAAAACTTGACAGAAAATTCCTGGTTTACATTGTTATCCACCAGTTTGAACAGCTTAAAATTTATTATGTGAAAAATTAACAAAAAAGGCAAAACAACAACATTGCAAAGGCAGTTAATACATCAGGAACTGATTGCACAAAAAATGAAGCCCTGCATTGGTAAATAACATTCATATGATTCAAAAACATTGACCATCTCCCAAATCTTTCATTCTATTCAACAGGTTTTCACCTAATTTTATGTCTTCCTGACTGATGTAGGTGGATGGTTTCACGGTTAATTATTTAATTTTGTAGCTAGTGAGGACTTTATACAGTAAACACTCAGGAGTGTTTTTTGATTGACTAGTAAAAGGGACTGGATCATATGTTTTTGAACTGGGGTCCCCTCAGTAGGTGAGATGGGGTGGATCTACCAGGTGAGTACCTTTGGAGCACTGCTTGTGGGCCAGCAAGAACAGGAGTGTTTCCTCCAGGCCCAACAAGCCAATATGTAAATCAACCCCTCTCCCTACTCTAAGTGTCAGCTGTAGCTTAGTTGACAGCACTCCTGTCTCTGTATCAAAAGATCATGGGTTCAGATCCTGCTCCAGGGAAGTGAGCATAAAAGTCTAGCCTGATGCATCAGTGCAGGACTGGGGTCAGTGCAGCACTGTCAGAGATGCCACTTTTCTGATGGGACCTATTCTCTCAGCTGGACATAAATGATGCCATGGCACTATTCCAAAAAGAACAGGGAAGTTAGCCTTGTGTCCTGTCGGTATTTATTCCTCAATCTACTTTTTAATGCTGTTTATTATCTGGTCATTATCAAATTGTTTATGTGGGAGCTTGCAATCTGCAAATTGGCTGCTGCATTTCCTACAACAGTGACTGCACTTCAAAACTAATTCATTGGCCATAAAGAGCTTTGGGACATCCAGGATTTGTGAACGATACTATATAAATGTAAATCCTTATTTTCCTTTTCCAATTAGTTTCACAGTTTTTGTCTCCACTGTTCTGTTTGGGAGTCATGTGTTGATCACTCTTTGCCTAAATTTGTCTTGGACGAGCTTCAAATGCTGTCAACATATTCTAATTTTGCAATGTAACTAAAAGTAATCTTCTGCATTTACCTTTTCCATTTCTGTAACTATCCTGTGCACCACTAGAAGATTGCTTCATAGCTCCTTGTTTTCAGACTGAAGAGCCCAGGTTTCTCCAGTCCTTCCTCATAACCCTGATATTTGAGTTAGAGAATCAGGTTGTGACTCTTCTTGCCTTGTTTATCTTTAGCAATGCTCAAAGATAATAAAGCTGATATAGAGTCAAAGGATATGGCACCACGTGCCAGGCACTATAGAAAAAGGATTCCTCCTCCTTTATCAATGAAGTACTTGCAATTTTCTACTAAGAATTGTTTAGCAAAGTAAAAGGTACATTTCATTATTATTTGTTGTGCAACAGCTGTAGCATTCTGTATCTGCTTCCACTCATGTCCAAAAGTGTCACAGGGTTCCCTCGGTTATTGCATCCAAATCTTGTTAAACAATTTCAATGTTTGCTTGATACAGTCGGGTAAATAAAATCACTTGCGCTTTCATCTCAGATTTCCAAACAATACCCCATATTGGACATAGGAGTAATTGCATTCCTCTTTGAGTAGGAATCTTATCTTTCAGGGTAATAACTGCAAGTACCCATGGTCAAGTCTGACCCTAAAACCCATTCCAACCCCCAAATTTTTCCAATGTCAAAATGTCCACTAAGTGGTCTAATTAGATGAGTTCTACTCAGCTCTCCGAGTGTCGCATTGGAGCTGCCCTCGGCTAATTTGCTGCGTGAGGTTCTCAATGCCTTTAGCTGTCAGTTCTCCAAGTCAAGAACAAATACAGATATTGATGAACAAAGAACAAAGAAAATTACAGCACAGGAACAGGCCCTTCGGCCCTCCAAGCCTGCACTGACCATGCTGCCCGACTTAACTAAAACCCCCTACCCTTCCGGGGACCATCTCCCTCCCATTCATGTACTTGTCAAGACGCCCCTTCAAAGTCACGACCGCATCCGCTTCCACTACCTCCCCCGGCAACGAGTTCCAGGCACCCACTACTCTCTGTGTAAAAAATCTGCCCCGTACATCTCCTTTAAACCTTGCCCCAGCACCTTAAACCTATGCCCCCTAGTAATTGACTCATCCACCCTGGGAAAAAGCTTCTGACTATCCACTCTGTCCATGTCTCTCATAATCTTCTATCAGGTCGCCCCTCAACCTCCGTTGCTCCAGTGAGAACAAACCAAGTTTCTCCAACCTCTCCTCATAGCTAATGCCCTCCATACCAGGCAACATCCTGGTAAATCTTTTCTGTACCCTCTCCAAAGCCTCCACATCCTTCTGGTAGTGTGGCAACCAGAATTGAACACTATATTCCAAGTGCGGCCTAACTAAGGTTCTACAAAGCTGCAACATGACTTGCCAATTTTTAAACTCAATGCCCCGGCCGATGAAGGCAAGCATGACGTATGCCTTCTTGACTACCTTCTCCACCTGCATTGCCATTTTCAGTGATCTGTGTACCTGTACACCCAGATCCCTCTGCCTATCAATACTCTTAAGGGTTCTGCCATTTACTGTATATTTCCTATCTGTATTAGACCTTCCAAAATGCATTACGTCACATTTGTCCGGATTAAACTCCATCGGCCATCTCTCCGCCCAAGTCTCCAACTGATCTATATCCTGCTGTATCCTCTGATGGTCCTCATCGCTATCCGCAAATCCACCAACCTTTGTGTCGTCTGCAAACTTACTAATTAATCCAGTTACATTTTCCTCCAAACCATTTATATATATTACAAACAGCAAAGGTCTCAGCACTGATCCCTGAGGAACGCCACTTGTCACAGCCCTCCATTCAGAAACGCACCCTTCCACTGCTACCCTCTGTCTTCTTTGACCGAGCCAGTTTTGTATCCACCTTGCCAGCTCACCTCTGATCCCATGCGACTTCACCTTCTACACCAGTCTGCCATGAGAGACCTTGTCAAAGGCCTTACTGAAGTCCATGTAGACAACATCCACTGCCCTACCCTCATCAATCATCTTCGTCACTTCCTCGAAAAACTCGATCAAGTTTGTGAGACACGACCTCCCTTTCACAAAACCATGTTGCCTCTCACTAATACGTCCACTTATTTCCAAGTGGGAATAAATCCTGTCTTGAAGAATCCTCTCCAATAATTTCCCTACCACTGATGTAAGGCTCACTGGCCTGTAATTATCTGGATTATTCTTGCTACCCTTCTTAAACAAAGGAACAACACTGGCTATTCTCCAATCCTCTGGGACCTCTCCTGTAGCCAGTGAGAACACAAAGATTTCTCTCAAGGCCCCAGCAATTTCCTCCCTTGCCTCTCTCTGTATTCTGGGGTATATCCCATCAGGCCCTGGGGACTTGTCTACTTAATGTTTCTCAAGAACCCCAATACCTCTTCCTTTTTGATCTCAACATGACTCAAACTATCTACACATCCTTTCTCAGACTCATCATCCACCAAGTCCTTCTCTTTGGTGAATACTGATGCAAAGTACTCATTTAATACCTCACCCATTTCCTCTGGCTCCACACATAGATTCCCTCCCTTGTCCTTGAATGGGCCAACCCTCTCCCTGGCGACCCTCTTGCTCTTTATATATGTATAAAAAGCCTTGGAATTTTCCTTAATCCTGCTGGCCAATACTTTTTCATTACCCCTTTTAACCCTTCTTACTCCTTGCTTAAGTTTCTTTCTATTTTCCTTGTATTCCACACTTGCTTCGTGTGTTCCCAGCCTCCTAGCTTTGACAAATGCTTCCTTTTTCTCTTTGACTAGGCTCACAATATCTCTCATTATCCAAGGTTCCCAAAACTTGCCATACTTATTCTTAAATGCTTAAATGTTTCACACATTTGCTCTTATTCTCTGGATGTATTGAATTAAGATTAAACTTTGAAGAAAGCTCAGACCTGCTTCTAAACATGTTATACCAGAGTGTTAATCCACAAGAAGGAATCAGCTTCCATTAGCCACACGCACAGATAAAAATATTGAAGATTGTATCCTAGCTTGAAGGCTCTGCACCGACTCTCCAAAAGCACATCTTACCCAAGCCCTTCTCCCCCCCACCCACCTCCGTAAATTCCATGTTTTCTGGTGTCAAACCATAACTTTGCACCATCTCCTCTAAGCCGTCCAAAGCAACACCGAGTGAACTGTTGATTGGGTATGTTTTCCCATCTTGCACACAAACTCTCTTCATAAAGAAAGGTAATTTAGATAAACAACAAAAATTCTTGCGATGTTTCTAATTTTACGACATTCCTGTGGTTTCAGTGATAAAGGCTAGGGACAGTGGACTAACTGTCTTCAGAATTCTCTGCAAAGATAATCGCTGGCAGTGGGTACAAGGTACAAGCCTTCACCTGGTTTGTGTACAAAAATGGACAACCACAATACATCTTATGCAACCTGTATCCTTAATTTAAGCACCACTGGCCTGTAGAGAAGGGGCAACTTGTCCATGAAAAAGGAAGACTTTTTTGCCAACTTCAGATAAAGTTAAAATGCTACTGAGGGATAGCTTGAAGTTGGCAAAAAAGTCTTCCTTTTTCATGGACAAGTTGCCCCTTCTCTACAGGCCAGTGGTGCTTACATTAAGGATGCAGGTTGCATATGATGTATTCTGGTTGTCCATTTTGTACACTAACCAGGCGAAGCTTGTACCCACTGCCAGCAATTATCTTTGCAGAGAATTCTGAAGACAGTTAGTCCACTGTCCCTAGTCTTTATCACTGAAACCACAGGAATGTCATAAAATTAGAAACATTGCAATAATTTTTGTTGTTTATCTAAATTACCTTTCTTTATGAAGAGAGTTTGTGTGCAAGATGTTAATGTTAGGGAACATGATACTTTCTGTTTCAGGTCCCTAAGGTCAACAACTTCCAAGTGGAGTATCAAATGGCTGATACATTGTCAAGTTCTCTCTATTCTTCCTCCATAATAACCCTTAGCCCTAATCTCAGAACAACTTCACCTGGTGCAGCATTTTCCACCAGGCCCACCATTTTCTGAACGCTCTGAATGAGATCATTAAAAGTACCATTTTTGTCACAGTCATTTGGAACAGGCATACTTCATTTAAAATTTACAGACAACAGGTAGTTTAGGATGAAAGTCTTGTATCTAACCTACTGCAACACCTAGACTTCTCTAGATTCTGCACAAATTGTCTGACGATAACTGTCATAGTTTTTTAATTACTACATTTTTCAAAAGCTCTCATTGCCTAGTGTACTATAAATATCGGTAACCAGCTCGCACAATGCACTGATCCTATATTAAATTATTCTTCATGCAAGAAGAGGTATGTCTCTGAGATTGCAGAAAGGGCATACCTATCACACTATGGAGCCAACTGTGAAATTTAGAACACAATTTACCATTCTGTGCTAAATGTCGTAATTAGATAGTGTGATAGGTTCTTTAAGCAGCAGGCTTAATCATGTCTATATCCAGTTCCTCCAAGGAGATGGTTGTTAACTGTTAGAGTGAGAACAGTGGTTAGGAGAAATTTTTCTATGTAGAGAGAGGATTGTTGAAGCATTGGATGTTTTGAAAGGGGGAACAGTTGGGGCACAAAGGTCCACAGGAGTGGCGGCAGCAGAAAGACCAGAGGGTTTGAAGGAACAGTGAAAGTAGAAGTCCATGGGGACACAGAAGGACATACTGGTGTGAAGTAGCAGAGACAGAGGACATTGTGGGGGGATGTACTAGAGTTAGAAGAATATGGTGGCGGGATGTAGATGAGTTAGAAAGGCTCAGGAGGAGTAATGGAGACAGAGAGACATGGGGAATAGTTCTGATAGATTCAGAGGAAATTACACCACGGCATCTTTTAGGCAAAGCAGAGAAAGTTACTGAGCAATGGAGAGAGACATTGGGATTTCTGATGCAAAGAACTGGCATAAACATGGTGGGCCAAAATGATGCCTTCCACGCTTATATTATTACTACCTAGCAATCTCCATTTGAGGAGTGCATTATCAGCAGAGGGCTTTATTTGAGACGTCTCATCATGATCAAATAAGTGGCTAGCATTCAATGCTTGGGCTATGCAAGTTATGCCTTCCTTGATGTGCGCTATAAGAGGTAATAGAAGAGTCTGCTGATGAATTATATGTAGCAAGAATCCAGAGAAATGAGGAGGAATTGTCGAGATACAAGATTTTTCTTGTACATTACACTGCAGTTTATAAGATGAATCTGAAGTGAAAGCCACCACCTTCTGTACTGATATTGATTTATTTTTCCTTCTAAGTGTTCCATCTCACAACCCATGCTTCATCAGAACAGCGGTGACGTGTCACATATCAAGTTGCAGTGAGCAACCAACCTCAACTGCGGGAAGCCCTTCTGGTTTATTTTTATCACCAGTCAGCATCCTGTTTGTTCTGCTGTCCCAAGGAAGTGGCACCTGTGAGGTTGGGGCCGAATGCTTGGGTCAGGAAATGTGGAAACCCAGATGCATCACAGCAAGGCTAGAAGGAGCAGTATGCCTCAACCTGGCATTTTGGCAGACAGAACTGGCAAAAGAATCATGTTACTATTTCTGTTTGCAATCCTCAGGGCCAACCTGAACGGGGTTTTCACCTTGTAACCTAGTGGGAGAAACAATATGGATTTTCTTCCATACCCCCTGTAAATAAATATAACTCCTTTTAGTCCATTTATATATCAACGTGTATATTTTATATAATATAGTAGCATGCTGATTTATTGTACCCTATACTCTGCTGTGTATTTTAGAAATGGTTCAAGCACCAAGTACATTTAACAAGTGCAAATGAGCATCCCCAACCCCGGATAAGAACTTTCAAAATAAGTAAATGTAAGTTGCTGAATTGCTTATTCACTTTGTGAGCAATCAATGAAGGAATGGATCCCTCTGTGCTTTGCATTTTGAATAAGCCCAGTTCAGGGATTTGGACAGTGTGATTAATATCTGGGTGCTCCAAGCCTCTGAGCTATGGATGTTTCAACTGCTTTCTTCCAGCAAAGATAAGAGACCAGACAGAATAAAAGAGAGGTATAAATAATAAAAGAAATCAACTCAGATAACACTAAGCTTCAGACAGTTTCTATTTTTTAAAATGAAAATAAAACTTTATATAACACCTTTCACAACCTTAGAAGCACTTGAATTCACAGCCATTGAAGTACTTTGATGGTGCGCTCACTATGAGACATGAGAAATGCAACCACATATCTGCTCACAGCAAGCTCCCACCAACAGCAGTGAGATAATGAACAGGTAATTCGTTTTAGCAATGTAGATTGAGGGATAAATATTGGTCCATACACTGGGCACAGCACTTGAGTCTTCTTCAATCAATGCCTTGTGATCTTACAGGTCACCCAAATAGTGACACTTCTTCAGTACTGCACTAAGTATTATCCGAGATTATATGCTCAGGCCCCTGGAAGGAAATTAAAGCTACAGCCCTCTGACTCTGATGGATCTGTCCAACACGCCAAGCCAAGACTGACAAACTGAGCAGTAAATCTCAGAGACAAAGGAAAGGGGAAGACGGCATGGAATAATGGGGTTTGTTTTAAATACTTTAGTGTTAAAGTGTTCTCCAAATTTCTTTGAAGACAATGCTTTGATTTCAAAGCCATGTATACACAACTGGGAGACCCCAAAATATATCAAATTTAACAGGTCCAATTGCAAAAATTGCTTTAATTTCAATGGAATTGTTTCTCTTCACACTGGCCCTCATCTGCCCTCCACTCTTTATAGAGGGCATTGACTCCTTGCCCTGGTTTGCAATTCTTTTTGTGTAAGCTACAGAGTTTTGTCAAACGTTTTGGCCAAAGCGGCATCCTATATATACACATATGCATTTTCCAGCACAGATCACTGGATAACGTTTCGATTGATGGAGGGATTGCTGGATGATTTTCCTCCCCACCTCTCTGTAATCCAGGTAGGCAAACTACAATAGGTATGCTTCCCTACAACTGAACCCAGCTGTGCTGTGCCTGACTGAGATCAGTTAATTCAGCACAGACTGGGCACTAAATTGCAACCTTTCTCAGCTCAGCTTCTCACCAGATAAACTCACAGAACGACGCCATTTTACAAGTTAAACTCTTTCCTCAGAGACATTTGATACCACAATGGAGCAGAGAGCAGCACTCGCTTTCTGAACCCAATGTGGTAAATAAGAAAGTAAGAAGTCTCACATCACCAGGTTAAAGTCCTACAGGTTTATTTAGTAACAAAAGCCACTAGCTTTCGGAGCGCTGCTCCTTCCTGACTTACCTGACAAAGGAGCAGCGCTCCGAAAGCTAGTGGCTTTTGCTACCAAATAAACCTGTTAGACTTTAACTTGGTGATGTGAGACTTCTTACTGTGTTTATCCCAGTCCAACACCGGCATCTCCACATCGTAAATAAGAAAAGCATTGCCTAACCTGAGTTTGAAGTAACCGGAATGAGGTTGCATTTTTCCCAGTTAAATCCCAGGTTTATTTGAATAAAAGCTAACAATTATTTCAGTAGAAGTATTCACGTATAAAAATAAATTTTAAAAACCCACTTCCTGTCAGCTTAGGCCAAAGCACTGACACAATAGCAGGTCTGAAGAAGAGTCATACAGACTCAAAATGATAACTCTTATTTTTCTCTCTCTGTAGATGCTGCCAGACCTGCTGAGTTTTTGCCAGCACTTCCTGTTTTTATTTATGACACAAATTTGCGTTGACAGCGGCACAGTGGCACAGTGGTTAGCACTGCTGCCTCACAGCACCAGGGACCCGGGTTGGGTCACTGTCTGTGTGGAGTCTGCATGTTCTCCCCGTGTCTGCGTGGGTTTCCTCCGGGTGCTCCGGTATCCTTCCACAGACTGAAAGATGTGCTAGTTAGGTGCATTGACCCGAACAGGTGCTGGACTGTGGCAACGAGGGGAATTTCATAATAACTTCATTGCAGTATTAATGTAAGGTGTACTCGTGACGAATAAATAAACTTTACTTTACTTTTACTTTTGCATTGGTTTGCAGGAGTGAACAAGATTGGATCTTTCTAGAAAAACATATTCATTTTACCTTGACCAAACTCTATTTATTTTTCAATACAAGAAAGCTGACTTCCTGCCTCTTTGCATAAAAATAAAGAACTTTATTGTTTTTCCACAGTACGGTCTTTAAGCACATCTTATCTCTCCACTTAGAGAGCTATGTCCTGGGGTCTGTTATTTCCACTCCTCTCGAGTGTTGCTACTAGTAGCTCTTTTTCTAGGATCCTTCATTTTCTATTAAGATGCTAGAAAAAGCTAAACAATTCAGAACTTGAATTACAGCTTTGGTCAGTTTTTCCTGAAACCTCAGTGAATAAAAGTGTCATATCGGAGAGTCAGTGCAAACTTGATGGACCGAATTTCTGCACTGCACGGATTCTATGATATCTAATGAGGCAGTGGGTCTTATGGAGTAGGATGGTCTGAGTGCAGCCTACAATTGGTTCGAGTATCTCTGAGCGGCCAGGAAGAAAAAAACAAATAGGGGAGGTAGTAGAATAGTGGTAATACTACTGAACTAATAATCCAGGGGCACATGGTACCTGGAGGAATTTAATTAAATTCAATTGATAAATCTGGAATATAAAGCTAGTCTCAAGAATGGTGACCACGATTATTACCATTGTTTCTTGTAAAAACCTATCTGGTTCACTAATGTTCCTTTAGGGAGGGAAATCTTTCATCCTTATCTGGTCTTGCCTTCATGTGACTCCAGACCCACAGCAATGCAGTTGACTCTTAACTGCCCCGCTGAAATATTCCACTCAAGGGCTATTATGGATGAGCAATAGATGCTGGCTATGAAAGAATAAAGAGAAAAAAATAGAAACACATACATTCTTCTCCGTTCCCTGCATCTGCTTCCCAAGCACCACTGTATATAAACACAAACCATCCAAAACTCCAGCCATCACCTTCTCTTCTGCATTGGTATTGTTCACTTATCAATCCAGTCTTCACTAACTCCCATTCACTCCCTATCCCTGTTATTCATCCCCACATCCAGAAAAACTATCATTCTCATTTACCCTTTTCAGTCTTATCCACCATAATACCTCTGCAATCACCTCCAGCCCTTGGATGCCGGTGTACAGCTTTTACCTTTCCCATTCCGTCCTTTAATGCAACTTCCACTGACTCCTCTCTAACGTCAGTGGCAGAGATCCAGACCTTTGGCCATTGCATTTTGTCACTCAAGTTCTCCACCTCACTGCCATCGAAGACTGACGGGTGAGCGAATAGAGGTCTTTCAAATTATGAAAGTTTTTGACAGACTACATAGTGAGAGAATGTTTCATCTTGCGAAGAAGAGCATAACTAGAGATCATCGGTATAAGATAGTCACCAAGAAATTCAACATGGAACTCAGATGAAATTTCTTTACACAGAGAATGGTGAGAATGTGGAATGTGGAATTTGCTCCCACAGGGAGTGGTTGAAGTGAATGGTATAGATGCATTTAAGGGGAGGGAGAAGTGAATAGACGGTTACAATGATAGACTTAGATCAGGAAAGGTGAGGAGAAGCTTGAGTGGAGCATGGACCGTTGCGCTGAATGGCCTCATTCTGTGCATATATCCCAGATAATCCTGAGACAAACTTATTTCTTCAACCATGTCAACAGTCAACTGAGTCATCTCTTCTCCACTACAGCTCAGCATGCATTTCTCTGATGTCCCTTGAGATGTTTCACTCTGTTAAATCAAGTTGGGTGGGAGCAAGATTCGACTTAACTGTAATTTAAGTCGGGAGAGCCGATGGTCTAGTGGTAATATCATTAGACTATTAATCCAGAAACTCAGCTAATGTTCTGAGGACCCGGGTTCAAATCCTGCCACAGCAGATGGTGGAATTTGAATTCAATGAAAAATATCTGGAATTAAGAATCTACTGACAACAATGAAACCATTGTCGATTGTCAGAAAAACCCATCTGGTTCACTAATGTCCTTTAGGGAAGGAAATCTGCCGTCCTTACCTGGTCTGATCTACATGTGACTCCAGAGCCACAGCAAGGTGGTTGACTCTCAACTGCCCTCAGGCAACTAGACTTTGGCAACAAATGCTGGCCACCCATGTCCCACAAATGAATAAATAAAATTTCCACCTCTCTCCTCACCCTGCTCAACGGTTGAATGCAGATTCTCTCAATCAATGGCAGTGAGGGGAAAATAAGGGGGAAGTTTACATTTATCAAAAGAAATGAATCTCAACTTGGGTCATCCTCTTCAGAAGATGAAAAGGATGAAAGACAAATGTGTTAAAAGGTCCTGAGATGACAATTTAGCAGCAGTGTGAAGCCAGTGATCCCTATGGGAAGTGTATGCATTGGGAGAGAACAGAGCTGACCCAGGCTGGCGTTGTGTTTTTATTATGATATAAAATCACTCATAAGGGATTATTGGTGGTTCATTTATTGAGACTAGGCACATGAGAACATTTATACAAAAGTTTGAAGACATCAGAGCTGCAGAACTATGTGTGTGATTTGCTTAAAATCAAAAGTGAAACTGAAACCAGATCTCATGACTCATTTCCGTTCCAGTGATGTCATGCTGCAATCCTTTAAAAGCATATTACAACAACTGGGACATCTTTGGTGAGAGGACAGCCTACTAACTTTCTAGGGTCACACATGGAAACTGACTATTTGGAAGAGATAGTCCAGGGTATCGGTAAAACAGTATCTGAGCAATAGTACATAGCTGACAGAGGTGGTGGTAAGGGCAATAAAAAAGACAGTACAGTTTAATTTTACCACTTACTTTTTAAGTGGTTGTCAGCACAAGGAAGCAAGTCTTCAAAGTGAATGAAATAGTAGTTGGAATGCATACACAGTTCCGCCTCAGTCCAGCCCAATACCAAGTTAGTCCTGTAAAGGAGTGGAATCTTTTAAATTAAATCAGTTTATTTTTACACAACAAATTCTGTACATCATTTGGACTAAAATTGGCACTTTGCAGAATGTTTGAATGGCTTTCAAGAAGTTCAGTGAAGCTGTGGGTGACCTGGACAACTCTTCCATTCCTACGATCCCTTCCCTCCACTCTCAATCTCAAATGACTTAAGCATCGTGAGACCTTCCTCATGAAGAATCAGAGGGCAATTTATCATGGCTAATCCACCTAACCTGCATACCTTTGGACTGTGGGAGGAAACCAGAACACCCGGAGGAAACCCACACAGACAAGGGGAAAACATGCAAACTCCACATGGTCACCCAAGGCCAGAATTGAACCTGAGTCCCTGGCACTGTGAGGCAGCAGTGATAACCACTGTGCCACCCAATTCAGCTTCTATTCGGTATTATTCAATGATTCTGTAGCCAACTAAACACCTGGCTACATGGTAAAGCAAAGGAACTTTAATGAGGGCATTGTGCCATGAGAAGAGATTGAGTAGACTAGGACCAGAATTCTTTGGTCTTGCACTGCTGCCGGTGAGAATGGAGAATTTGGCACTCAGTCAAATCTCCATTCCTGCAGCGGGACCAGAGAATCCCCACCATGGGCGGGGTTGGAGAATCCCGGCATTGGTCCATTTCCCTTAGAGTTTAGAAGAATGTGAGTTGACCTCAATAAAACATAAATTTCTGAAGGAGTTTGACAGGGTACAATTTCCTCTGGCTGGGAAATCCAGAACAAGGGCCATAGTTTCAGAAAAGGGTATTTGCAACTGGGAGAAGGAGACATTTCTTTAATCAAATGGTCCTGAATGTTTGTAATTCTCTACACCAGTGAGCAATGGATATTTAGTTTTTTGAAGTCAGAGATCAATGGATTTTTGAAGTCTTAAGGAATCAAGGGATAGATATAGGGATCGTACAGGTGGGTGTAGCTGAGCTAGACGATTGGCCACAATCTTCTTGAATGGTGGAGCATCTAATGGGCCTAATCCTATTTTATGTTCTTATGTTAAACACCAAACACAAACACACCTAATTCACATCTCATATGAATGACAGAGGGGTACTGGAGAATAGATCACTTCAGTACACTGAAGAGAGAAATGGCTATCAAATTGATGAATCAATACCTCAACATGTTGGTGAGTTGAAATTTAATTTATAACATTCTTATTACAGAATAATTCAAAGCTATAGTTACAAGAAAAAACACAGGATGGCTATCTTTTCACATTTATGAGGAGCTCTAAAGAATTCATTTTTGCTTAACTTAAAATGAGAGCGAGACATTTCTAGAAAGGCTGTTAGAAAAAATAATCAAGCAACCATGAAGATGGTAGATTATTAATGAAATGCAATGAAAAACAATTCTTGTAGGATCCAAAAGACATGCTTGGATTCAGCAATATCAGTATACACAGCATAAAGCTGTGTTTCAGTATCCAAGGAACTCCCTACGCACACAAGTGAGAGCTTGATTGAATGAAAATGAGTTTCTCAAACACACTGCAATGTTGAATATATCAAGGTGACCTATGGTGTTACATTGAGTTCACAGTTTCAGAAATGCTGTTGAGGGATGTTTCTGAGCAGCGGCCAAATGCTGGGAGGAGGAGTTGCAGAAAAGAAAAGGCAAGGTGGAAATCAGGGGAGTGAGATCACTGGAGCCCCACGCAGTTCAATCAAACTGACCCAAGTTCGTAACAGGAGGAGGCCATTCACATCTTTGAACCTGTTCTGACGTTTAATTAGATCATAGTTGATCTGTTCCAATTCCCAATTCTCTTCCCACACCTAGTGGTGCACTAAGGCAGACTTTTGTCTGTTTCCATAGCTAATAATTTCCAAAACAGGTTGCTAGTCTGTCGCCAGGGGCTTATAGCTTGAGGGTGCCACTCCACATCAAGCATGGCTCACCAGGAGTCTCTTCCACACTTACCATCAGCCATTGGCATGGTTGGAAGGATTTGCAGGTTGACACTCAACCTGTCTGACTATGTTATGAACACACCTTCCTAGGCCATAAAGTCCTGGGGTGGGACTCGAACCTGGAATTTCTGGTTCAGGGACAGGGACGATATCCATGGCGCCACAAGATCTCCACTTGGCTGATCTGTGCCAAACTCCATTTACCCTGCCTTGTTCCCATATCCCTTAGTGCTCTTACCTAACAAAAACATCTAGTGATGCACATTTTGAAATTTTCAATTGACTGGTTCGCTACAACTTTGAATGGGATTACTTTGAAGCAAAGTTCATCACACCTGACAAATTATTGAACTGATTCTTGAGACTACACCTTGATGTGATATTGCTGGGGATTTGGGGAGAGGGGTGGGGGCAATTGGAAAAGAGGTCAATAAGGAGGAGCAGATATAGGACTGAGTTGAGGAGGAACTTCTTCACCCAAAGGGTTGTGAATCTGTGGAATTCCCTGCCCAGTGAAGCAGTTGAGGCAACCTCATTGAATGTTTTTAAGGAAAGGATAGATACATTTTTGAAAAGTAAAGAATTAAGGATTATGGTGAGCGGGCGGGTAAGTGGAGCTGAGTCCACGAAAAGATCGGCCATGATCTTATTGAATAGCGGAGGAGGGTCGAGGGACCAGATGACCTACTCCTGCTCCTAGTTCTAATATTCTAATGTAAGAGAGAAGGTGGTGAATGTGGCATAACAAAAAAAATTAATTTAATTTAATTGGATTCCTGAAACCTAAGAATGAGCAATGACCTCTGTGACTGAGAGTGAACAACTTTCTGTTGGCAGGAGCCTTGACCTCTATCCGGATTGGGTTAAATCCTGGCTGATCACCAAACTATCCTGATCCCCGAAGATATATTGTTGCTAATGTGTGCTCAACTGTCGCAGTAATCTGAAAATGCCAATGTATTCAATGTATACAAATTCTGTATGGCAAACTGAGCAAAGTATATATGAATTTATTTCTCAGCATAAAACAAATTAAAATCAATGAGTGGAAGTCGATATCAATTCAACATTTATTTAAAAGCAGTGAAGAAATGACATCTCATGCTGTCAACCTTTACGTTATTGTGCAAACTGTTCAAATGTATCCTTGAAACAGGAAGTAAAAGATACATTTCAGGTAGTTGTTCAAAATGAAATTACTGCAGTAACACATTGTGAAATACTTTGAATCTATTTGTTATTTTAGGTGTTGTGAAGTTGGCTGATGTAGACCAGCAGGGTTGTGAAACTTACCGTTGGGGAGACTCTCCACTAAGCTGCAATCGCTTGTGACCTTTTTTTGCTTTTCTTCTGCTCATTTTTTAACAAGTGCTGGGAAAAAGAACATTTTCTCATTTCAGACACCCCAGTGTCAGTACCAAACAGCCCCACGTTAGGTATGCCATCCTTCAGAGGCAGCGCAAGACTGCCTCTACTCTACCCCAGCCACAGTCTCAGAGAGCACCCCTGACTGTCATTTTTTTTAACTGTGCCTCTTCCCCTTCTGCCAACATCCATTACCCCGTGACCTCTGTGACTGAGATTGCTGCCAATTGCTGAATTGGATTTACTGCCAATTGATGCTGCGTCTGATGTTCAATAGCCAGTCTGTGCCAAACTAGCTGGGACAGCAGTAGGAGCACCGCACTCTGCCAAAGTGGCAGTGAGCTTTGTTGGTGGGGAAGGTAAAAAATGAATTAACTGGAGTTCTCAGTAACACGAACTGGAAAGTGAATTGCTTGCATGGACATGTGCACACATATATACACGTGCATGCGCACAGTCAGGTGAGGATCTTGCTAAGTTTAAAGATGATACAAAGATATGTAGAGGGACAGGTAGTATTGAGGAAGCAGGGGACTGCAGAAGGACTTGGACAGGCTAGGAGAGTGGGCAAAGAAGTGGCAGATGGAATACAATGTGGAAAAGTGTGGGGTTATGCACTTTGGAAGGAGGAATGGAGGCATAGACTATTTTCTAAATGGGGAAATACTTAGGAAATCAGAAGCACAAAGGGACTTGGGAGTCCTTGTTCAAGATTCTCTTAAGGTTAACGTGCAGATTCAGTCGGCAGTTAGGAAAGTAAATGCAATGTTAGCATTCATATCGAGAGGGCTAGAATACAAGTGTGGGGATGTACTTCTGAGGCTGTATAAGGCTCTGGTCAGACCCCATTTGGAGTATTGTGAGCAGTTTTGGGCACCGTATCTAAGGGAGGATGTGCTGACCTTGGAAAGGGTCCAGAGGAGGTTCACAAGAATGATCCCTGGAATGAAGGGCTTGTCATATGAGGAACGGTTGAGGACTCTGTGTCTGTACTTGTTGGAGTTTAGAAGGGTGAGGGGGGGATCTTATTGAAACTTACAGAATACTGCGAGGCCTGGATAGAGTGGACGTGGAAAGGATGTTTCCACTAGTAGGAAAAACTAGAACCAGAGGGTACAACCTCAGGCTAAAGGGACAATCCTTTAAAACAGAGATGAGGAGGATTTCTTCAGCCAGAGAGTGGAGGCCAGGTCATTGAGTGTCTTTAAGACAGAGATAGATAGATTCTTGATTAATAAGGGAACCAGGGGTTATGGGGAAAAGGCAGGAGTATGGGGATGAGAAAAATATTAGCCATGATGGCATAGCAGACTCAATGGGCCGAGTGGCCTAATTCTGTTTCTATGTCTTATAGTCTTATGATAGATTTGGTTTGGCTGGGCTGGGCTGGGGAAAAGCAAAATGAAAAGGAATGAGTTAACTTTTCCCACACACAAAGCTAGCCAGGGATCGCTACACGCCTCTGAACTTTAGACCATGGATACTCACCACTATTTCACTTGCTGGCAGTAAAGACTGGTTTAAGTCTTGCGTCTTCGTCTTAAGGCTGAAACCAGTTCAGGTTTAAATCTTTCAGCCATTAATTTTGGAGGCACTAAAAAGCCGCTATTATTTCAGCCATGTCCTCACTCACCACTGACTATTGCACAGACTGTGCTACTGAGCAACTTCAGAACTGAGAGCCTGGATTACTGCATGGAATTATCATGTTAAAAAGGTCGTGAATATAACCCAATCCATCACACAAACCAGCCTCCCATCCATTGACTCTGTCTACACTTCCTGCTGCCTCGGTAAAGCAGCCAGCATAATTAAGGACCCCACGCACCGCGGACATTCTCTCTTCCAACTTCTTCCGTCGGAAAAAAGATACAAAAGTCTGAGGTCACGTACCAACCGACTCAAGAACAGCTTCTTCCCTGCTGCCAACAGACTTCTGAATGGATTTACCTTGCATTAAGTTGACCTTTCTCTACACCCTAGCTATGACTGTAACACTACATTCTGCACTTTCTTGTTTCCTTCTCTATGAACAGTATGCTCTGTCTGGATAGTGCACAAGAAACAATACTTTTCACTGTATACTAATATATGTGACAATAATAAATCAAATCAAAAGTTATTGCAATTACGGAGACATGGTTAAAGGAGGGACAGGACTGGCAGCTCAACATTCCAGGATATTGTTGTTTTAGACGGGACAGAAGGGGCAACAAAAGGGGTGGGGGGTATTGCATTGCTGATTAGGGAGAACATCACAGCTGTGTTGAGGGAGGACACATTGGAAAGATCTTGTGGTGAGGCATTATGGGTGGAGCTCAGGAATAGGAAGGGTGAAGTCACGATGTTGGGAGTGTACGAAAGGCCTACCGACAGCCCGCAGCAGACAGAGGAACAGTTGTGTAGTCAGATACTCGGAAGGTGTGAAAAAAGCAGAGCAGTTGTGGTGGTAACTTTAACTTCCCCCATATTGACTGGAACTCCCATAGAGAAAGGGGCTCGGAAGGAGAGCAATTTGTTAGATGTGTCCAGGAGGGCTTTTTGATACAGCATGTTGACAATCCAACCCAGGGAGGGGGCCATGCTAGACTTGGTATTGACGAATGAGCCATGCTATGTGATCGATGTTTCAGTGGAGGAGCAATCTGGGCTCAGTGACCATAATTCCATAAGATTTCGGGTAATCATGGATAAGGACAAAAGTGGCCCTTGGGTGAGGGTGCTTAATTGGGCGAGGGCCAATTGCATCCAAATTTGACAGGAACTGGGGAATGTGGACAGGGAGGGGTTATTTGAGGGCAAATCCACGTCTAACATGTGGGAGGCTTTTAAGGGCCAGTTGATTGAAGTGCAGGGCAGGCATGTCCCCGCAAAAATGAAGGATAGAAATGGCAGGAGTCGGGAGCCATGGATGACAAGGGCAATTGTAAGCTTAGTCAAAAAGAAAAAGGAAGCATACAATCGGTCTAGGCATCTAAAAGCTGACAAAGCCCTTGAGGAGGATAGTGAAAGAAGGAAGGAACTTAAACATGGAATTAGGAGGGCTGAAAAAGGCCATAAAATGTTTTTAGCAAACAGGGTCAAGGAGAATCCCTAGGCTTTTCATGCATATATTAGGAGCAAGAGGGTAGCAAGAGAAAGAGTAGGGCCACTCGAGGACAATGGAGGAAAGTTATGCGTGGAACCACAGGAAGTGGGTGAAATCCTTAATGAGTACTTTGTATCGGTATTCACCAAGAAGAAGGACATGACGGGTGTTAAGGTCAGGAATAGGTGTGTGAACACATTAGAGAATGTCAATATATCGAAGGAGGAAGTGTTGGGTATGCTAAATAGCGCTAAGGTAGACAAGAGGGGATGTATCCTAGGTTACTGTGAGAGGTAAGGGAAGCAATAGCAGAGGCCTTAACAGAGATCTTAGCATCCTCCTTAACCACAGGCAAGATTCCAGAGGACTGGAGAATAGCCAATGTTGTTCCCTTGTTTCAGAAATGAAGCAGGGATATTCCAGGAAATTATAAGCCAGTGAGCCTGATATCAGTGATGGGGAAGTTTTTTGAGAAGATACTTAGGGACAGGATATGAGCACATTTGGAAGAAAATGGACTAGTTAGTGACAGACAGCATGATTTTGTACGGGGAAGTTCATGTCCAACTTGATTGAGTTTTTTGAAGTGGTGACTGATGCACATCAATTTGGACACGAGGCTCGAAGCTTCAGTAAAAGAAGGCTTTTATTAACTAATAATGAAGCTATCAGAACTTTAGTACACTATCCCAGACTGAAGGGGTCCCGGCCAGAGCAGGGACTCTTATACCTCTCCCAGGAGGCGGAGCCTGACTGGGATGTGCCACAACAGTAACAAACAGAGGTGTAACAACCACACCCTAACCCAACAGCAACAGTAGTACAATCCGACAGTAACATAGGGCGGCACGGTAGCACAGTGGTTAGCACTGCTGCTTCACAGCTCCAGGGTCCCGGGTTCGATTCCCGGCTCGGGTCACTATCTGTGTGGAGTTTGCACATTCTCCTCGTGTCTGCGTGGGTTTCCTCCGGGTGCTCCGGTTTCCTCCCACAGTCCAAAGATGTGCGGGTTAGGTTGATTGGCCAGGTTAAAAAAAAAAAATTGCCCCTTAGATTCCTGGGATGCGTAGGTTAGAGGGATTAGCGGGTAAAATATGTGGGGGTAGGGCCTGGGTGGGATTGTGGTCGGTGCAGACTCGATGGGCCGAATGGCCTCCTTCTGCACTGTAGGGTTTCTATGATATACATCCTTGTAGTACTGGCCAGCCCTGGCTCAGTACTATCCAGTGGGAACCAACGAAGGTTCACCACATTCACCCCTCCTTTGAGAACAAAGGCCGGCGGGGTACAAAAACAGGATAAAGTGTCAGCAGTCTATAAGTTCAGACGGTCTGGAGGACCGCACCGTCGTTGTGACCTCCTCAATACCGGCGGTGACACCGGAGTAGGCACTTGCGGTGGCGTTCTCCCCAAAACGGCGTCCAGCTGTTCTTCCACGGACTCACAGGCCGGTTGACCCTGATGAGACGGCAGTGCAGGGGATCCTAACACGCCCTGCGATGGCGACCATCTTCGGGGCTCAGGAAAGCTGTGCATTGGAGTAAAATTGTTAAGCAATGGTTCTGATGCTGCCCGCGCCGTTTCCGGGGAAGAAATGAGAGATAATGGATTTGTTACTGGGGGTATGGGAGCGACTGGAGTTGCTACATCCCCTGCAGGCGCCAGGTCTCGGATCGAGACCGTGTCCTCTCGCCCGTCAGGATATGCCACATAGGCATACTGAGGGTTGGCGTGGAGGAGGTGGACCTGTTCGACCAAGGGGTCGGACTTGCGGGCCCTTACATGTCGCCGCAGGAGGACGGGTCCTGGGTACGTCAACCAAGCTGGTAAAGGTATCCCCGAGGAAGACTTCCGAGGGAATGAGAACATCCTCTCGTGGGGAGTAGCATTGGTTGCCGTACACAGGAGGGAGCGAATAGAGTGAAGCGCATCAGGGAGGACCTCCTGCCAACGGGAGACTGGAAGACCTTTGGATTTCAACGCCAGTAGGACAGCCTTCCAGACTGTAGCATTCTCTCGTTCCACCTGTCCATTACCCCTAGGTTTGTAACTCGTGGTCCTACTAGAGGCAATACCGTATGAGAGCAGGAATTGCCTCAAGTCATCGCTCATGAACGACGAGCCCCTGTCGCTATGGATATAGCTGGGGTACCCGAACAGGGTAAAAAGATCACGGAATGCCTTGATCACCGTGGCAGCGGATGTATCCGAGCAGGGGACAACAAACGGGAACCGGGAGTACTCATCGATTATGTTTAGAAAGTACACGTTCCGATCTGTTGAGGGAAGGGGGCCCTTAAAATCAACACTCAGCCTCTCGAAGGGGCGAGTGGCCTTGACCAAATGTGCCCGGTCAGGTCGGTAAAAGTGCGGTTTGCATTCCGCGCAAATCCGACAGCTCCTTGTTACCGACCTGACGTCCTCCACTGAGTAAGGCAGGTTGCGGGCTTTTACAAAGTGGTAGAGCCGAGTGACCCCAGGATGGCACAGATCATTATGGAGGGCGTTCAAGCGATCCTCCTGCGTAGTAGCGCATGTTCCGCGCGAGAGGGCATCCGAGGGCTCATTGAGTTTCCCTGGACGATACATGATATCGTAGTTGTAGGTGGAGAGTTCAATTCTCCACCGCAAGATCTTGTCATTCTTGATCTTGCCCCTCTGCGTGTTGTTAAACATGAACGCCACGGACCGCTGGTCCATGATCAGGGTGAACCGCTTTCCCGCCAGGTAATGGCGCCAGTGTCTGACGGCCTCCACAACGGCCTGGGCCTCCTTCTCCACCGCTGAATGCCGAATTTCAGGGCCTTGGAGGGTGCGGGAAAAAAATGCGATGGGCCTGCCCGCCTGGTTTAGTGTGGCGGCCAGGGCGAAATCAGATGCATTGCTTTCCACCTGAAAGGGGATGGATTCGTCTACCGCGTGCATCGTGGCTTTCGCGATGTCGTCTTTCAATTTCTTGAAGGCCAATTGGGCCTCTGGCGTGAGGGGAAAAGTCGTGGACTTAATAAGCGGACGGGCTTTGTCCGCGTAGTTGGGGACCCACTGCGCATAATAGGAGAAGAAGCCTAGGCATCTTCTCAGTGCTTTTGCGCTAGCGGGCAAGGGAGGTTCAGCAAGGGGGCGCATACGGTCTGGATCAGGGCCAATGACCCTGTTTTCCACCACGTATCCAAGGATGGCTAAACGGCGCGTACGGAACACACACTTCTCCCTGTTGTAGGTCAAGTTCAGGCGAGATGCAGTGCGTAAGAAGTTATGGAGGTTTGTGTCATGGTCCTGCTGATCATGGCCGCAGATGGTGACATTATCCAGGTACGGGAAGGTAGCCCGCAGCCTGTTCTGGTCCACCATTCGGTCCATAGCACGCTGGAAGACCGAGACCCCATTGGTGACACCAAAGGGAACCCTAAGAAAATGATACAAGCGACCATCCGCCTCAAAAGCCGTGTATTGTCGGTCCTCTGGGCGAATGGGGAGTTGGTGGTAGGCGGACTTGAGGTCTATGGTGGAGAACACCTGGTACTGCGCAATCTGATTGACCATATCAGATATGCGCGGGGGAGGATACGCATCCAGCTGCGTATATCGGTTAATGGTCTGACTGTAATCAATGACCATCCAGGGTTTGTTCCCGCTCTTGACCACAACAACCTGTGCCCGCCACGGACTAACACTGGGCTGTATGATCCCTTCTTTGAGGAGTCGCTGAACCTCAGATCTGATGAAGATCCGATCCTCAGTGCTGTAACGCCTACTTTTAGTCGCGATGGGCTTGCAGCCTGGTACCAGATTCTGAAATAAAGAGGGTGCGGTGATCTTTAACGTAGAAAGATTGCAGGCGAGGCGCGTTGGGCAATTTGGAGACTGCAGCTGTTCTCCCACTGCCAGCGAAGGGAGTGGCCCACCGTACTGTAGGATCACACTCCTCAAGTGGACCATGAAGTTTAGTCCGAGAAGAATTGGCGCACAAAGATACGGCAACACAAGGAGCTTGAAACGCTCGTAAACTGTGCCTTGTACTTTCAAGGTTACCACGCAACTCCCTAGCACGGCAACAGACCAGGACCTTGATGCCATAGCTATTGTCTGTTTGAAGGTTGAATCTGGAGTCCACACCTCTTCACAGTGTCAGGGTGGATAAAGCTCTCAGTGCTCCCGCTGTCAAACAGACAATAAAGCACATGATTGTTTACCTGGATATCCATCATTGAACGATCAAGCCTGTGAGGCTTAGCCTGGTCCAGGATGATCGACGCCATCGTTGGTTCATGAACGCCACTGCAGGCAGCTGAAGTCGATGCTGAGGACCCCTGCTGGTCGCTCGTGGTCATCGTCGACCAACATGGCCGCCCCCATGAATCGCACGTGGGTGAGGGCGCCAAACTCAGCGGCCCCTGGTGGTCATACTCCTCCGACTCCATCGACCGTAATGGCGTCGTCCTGGACTCGCACGTGGACGAACCCCGCGACGACTTCGACGACGATGGTGATGATCCAAGCTCCGAAGAGTCGCAGGCCGCACTGCCGTTCCTGGGTTTCGATCTGCACACTTTTGCATAATGACCTTTTTTACCGCATGCGGTGCAGATTACCGCTCTAGCGGGACACTTTTGTCGGGTATGTTTTGCTCCTCCGCAGAAAAAGCACCGCGGGCCGCATGGGGCTGCAGCCGTCGTCTGGCCCAAATGGGAGCACGCCATAACACAGCACTTCAAGCCCGAGGGGCGAGGAGGGATTCGCGACTGCTCCTGCCACGTTGTCTCCACGTGGTCCTCTGGATATAAGACTAAGCTCTTCGAAGCCGACTCGAGCATTTCAGCTAATTCGATGGCCTGGGTAAGGTTGAGATTACCCTTTTCTAGCAGTTTGAGACGGATGTATGATGACCCGACCCCGGCCACAAACGCATCTCGGGCGAGGTCGTACATGCTCTGCTCAGCCGACACAGCTTTGCAGTCACAGCCCCTGGCTAGCTGTAAGAGCTCATTGGCATAGTCCTCCATGGTTTCGCCCGACTGCCGACGTCGTGTAGCGAGGAGGTAACGAGCGTGTATCTCGTTAGGAGGTTTTGTATAGCGCTTCTTTAGAAGATCGAGGGCCCTAGGGTAAGTGGTGGCCACACGGATCGCGAGGTAGACTGTGTCGCTTACCTTCGCATGGAGGACCCGGAGTCTGTCATCATCTGTGGTGACCGCTGCGGAGGCTGCTAGGTAATCTTCGAAACACTTCAGCCAGTGGTCGAAGGTGTTAGAAGCGCCCACCGCACGTGGATCTAGCGTCAGACGTTCTGGCTTGAGAATTTGCTCCATACTCTCCTTTCTTTTTTCTTCCGTCGAGAGATTAATATGAGTTAATAAAATTGATGCACATCAATTTGGACACGAGGCTCGAAGCTTCAGTAAAAGAAGGCTTTTACTATCTAATAATGAAGCTATCAGAACTTTAGTACACTATCCCAGACTGAAGGGATCCCGGCCAGAGCAGGGACTCTTATACCTCTCCCAGGAGGCGGAGCCCGACTGGGATGTGCCACAACAGTAACAAACACAGGTGTAACAACCCCACCCTAACCCAACAGCAACAGTAGTACAATCCAACAGTAACATATATACATCCTTGTAGTACTGGCCAGCCCTGGCTCAGTACTATCCAGTGGGAACCAACGATGGTTCACCACAGTGACAAAGATAATTGAAGAGGGAAGGGCTGTGGACGGGCTTTCGTAAGGCGTTTGACAAGATCCCACATGGCAGACTGGCACAAAAACTAAAATCACATGGGATTTGGGATGGGCTTACAGATAGATTGGGGCACGGAAATGGCAGATGGAATTTAATCCGGACAAATGCGACGTGATGCATTTTGGAGGAACAAATTTAGGTGTGAATTATATTGTAAATGGCAGAACCCTTAAGAACATTAACATACAGAGGGATCTGGGCATGCAGGTCCACAGTTCCCTAAAAGTGGTAACACAGTGACCAAGGTGATTAAGAAGGCACATGGCATGCTAGCCTTCATTGGCCGGGGTATTAAGTACAAGAGTTGGGAAATCATGTTGCAGCAATGTAGAACCTTGGTTAGGCCGTACTTGGACTATTTGTGTACAGTTCTGTTCGCCACACTACCAGAAGAACATAGAAGCCTTGGAGAGAGTGCAAAGGTGTTGCCTGGTCTTGAGAGTGTTGGCTATGAGGAGAGATTGAATAAACTAGGATTGATTTCACTGGAAAGATGGAAGCTGAAGGAAAACCTGATAGAGGTCTACAAATTATGAGAGGCTTTTTCCCCAGGATGGAATTGTCAATTACAAGGGGCCGCAGGTTCAAGGTGAAAGGGGGAAAGTATAAGGGAAATGTGTGGGAGAAGCAGGTACATTAGCAACATTTAAGAGGCATCTGGGTGGGTACATGATTAGGGAGGGAATAGAGAGATACGAACTGAGTAAGGGAGAAGGGTTTGTTTTGTAGTTTAGTTAGGGCAACATGATTGGCACAGCTTGGAGGGCTGAAGGGCCTGTTCCTGTGCTGTACTTTCCTTTGTTTTTTGCCCAACAGGTGTATACAATTGCTAACTGTGTGTTCGGTGTTCCTGCAGTGTTCAGAGATATCTTGTGCTTTCCCTGACATTTACATGTAGTTTAGCTCCACATGTCTGTCATTGACATCGGAGAGATTGTATTTCAAATAATTGCAGTTGTGATTATGCTTTTTAATTCAAAGTTTCTCTCCCAGGGCCCTGGTTGAAGATGGGCTACGCCTGCACTTCAACACTCAGAGGCTGCTGAAATCTTGTGTGCCATTCCCGCACGATGGTAACTGAAACATTCTCCTCCCCAGTCCGAAGAAATTCTTCCACTGGTCAGCATGTGGTTCCACAGATGAGGAGGATGCTCATCACTGACTGATTAATGAGCAACTGCTCAACCATGTAAGGCATCACACATGACCCCAATCCATCTTTAGTTGACGCCCAGATGTGTGTACGAGAAGCAGGAGTCATTGGCTAGCTCTTGGGAGCAGGTGCCTTGCCCAGTTATTCCCTTTCCTAACCCAAGGACACAGCCTGTAGAAACTGCTGCCACCCCAAGCTGAGAGCCTTGTTCCCGGCCCGTACCAGGCATGCAACCTGGTGTTTTCCTGTTAGGATGGCTCTGTAAAAAACTGGGTAATGTGCTTACCTCATGAACCTTTAAGGGGAAACTTCAGCTTTGTTTATGTACAGAAGTTAAAAACGCAGACTGTGGCTTGTTGACAATTTACTGAAAACAGAAAATGTGGCTGTCAAATACAATGGGATGTGGATTGCTCATAGAAACATTGACACAGTGCTGCCAGCAGGTTGTTCCTTCACTGTCTGTCACAAACCTGTGAGGCTGATGGAGAAACATGATGGAATTCGAGCCCTATGCACACAAACACGCCTATGTGGAGCTGAGCTGATAGATTCGAATGCATATTTTAACAACACTGTACTTTGTTCTGATTATCACAGGATTTAGCCTAATTCTGGTACGCTAGTGTAAACCCCAGTAACTATGTAAATGTGAACAGCCTGGCTGATTATCCCACAGGTCATGACAACCTCACCCTGTGCACCATGGTTCCAATGGCTAACCTGCCAGCTCTCAGTTTGGTTCAGTCTGTGGCATTAAGACCTTACTAAAAAAAAAGATTGCTTTATCCCACAATTCACAATGTCTCTGACGCAGGCATTGGGGTGATATTTTCATTCTGCTCCATTTCTTATTATTGGTATCAAACTACAAGCAGGTTCAACAGTGAAGCACACTATGGAGGCTTCAGAGAGAGGGATAGTGGGGAGAGGGGCGGCGAGAGGAAGGGGGTGGCAAGAGGGAGGGGGATAAGAGAGGGGGGGGGAAACAGGAGAGGGAGGGGATGATAGAGGGAGTGGGTGAGAAGGAGAAGAGGGATATGTAACTGTGCCAACGTGTGTTTGATATACAAAGAACAAAGAACAAAGAACAGTACAGCACAGGAAACAGGCCCTTCGGCCCTCCAAGCCTGTGCCACTCATTGGTCCAACACGACCATTCGTTTGTATCCCTCCATTCCCAGAATGCTCATGTGACTATCCAGGTAAGTCTTAAATGATGCCAGTGTGTCTGCCTCCACCACCCTACTTGGCAGCGCATTCCAGGCTTCCACCACTTTCTGTGTAAAAAACGTCCCTCTGATATCTGAGTTATACCTTGCCCCTCTCACCTTGAGCCCATGACCCCTCGTGATCGTCACCTCCGACCTGGGAAAAACCTTCCCACTGTTCACCCTATCTATACCCTTCATAATTTTGTACACCTCTATTAGGTCTCCCCTCATTCTCCGTCTTTCCAGGGAGAACAAGTCCAGTTTACCCAATCTCTCCTCATAGCTAAGACCCTCCATACCAGGCAACATCCTGGTAAACCTTCTCTGCACTCTCTCTAAAGCCTCCACGTCCTTCTGGTAGTGCGGCGACCAGAACTGGATGCAGTACTCCAAATGTGGCCTAACCAGCGTTCTGTACAGCTGCAACATCAGACTCCAGCTTTTATACTCTATACCCCGTCCTATAAAGGCAAGCATACCATATGCCTTCTTCACCACCTTCTCCACCTGTGCTGCCACCTTCAAGGATTTGTGGACTTGCACACCTAGGTCCCTCTGTGTTTCTATACTCTTGATGGCTCTGCCATTTATTGTATAACTCCCCCCTACGTTAGTTCTTCCAAAATGCATCACTTCGCATTTATCTGGATTAAATTCCATCTGCCATTTCTCCGCCCAATTTTCCAGCTTATCTATATCCTGCTGTATTGTCCGACAGTGCTCATCGCTATCTGCAAGTCCAGCCAACTTCGTGTCATCCGCAAACTTGCTGATAACACCAGTTACACCTTCTTCCAAATCATTTATATATATCACAAATAGCAGAGGTCCCAGTACAGAGCCCTGCGGAACACCACAGGGATATACAAGAACACCCATTTCCAGCTGCACACAGCATTCTGTAGTCTCTCTCCAATTATATAATACTCTGCTTTTCTATACGTCCCACCAAATTGCACAACCTCACATTTTCCAACATTACACTCCATTTGTCGATGCTTTTGGCCCTCACTATCAATATCGCTTTGCAGATGGACTTTTTGTGTCCTCACAACATGCTATCCTATCTATCTTGGTATCATAAGCAAATTTGGACATGTTTTGTACCTTTCATCAAAATATTAATGTAGATTGCAATTAGTTGAAGTCCCACCACTGATACCTGTGGCACCCAAATTACAGTTATCCAACTGTACAAGAGAGTGAGGGGTTGAGAGAGGGAGGGGGTGAGAGAGGCAGGGGTGGGGGAGAGAGACAGGGAGGGGGAGAGAGAGAGAGGGGGTGAGAGAGGGAGGGAGTGAGAGAGGGAGGGGGTGAGAGAGGGATGGGATGAGAGAGGAAGGGTGTGAGGGGGGAGAGGGTGTGAGAAGCAGGGGGTGAGGGGGGAGTGGAAGAGAGAGGGAGGAGGTGAGGGGGGAGGGTGTGAGAGAGGGAGGGTGTGAGAGAGGGAGGGGGTGAGAGAGGGAGGGAGTGAAAAGAGGTGGGTGTGAGAGAGGGAGGGTGTGAGAGAGGGAGGGGAAGAGAGCGGGAGGGGAAGAGAACTGGAGGGGAAGAGAGAGGGAGGGGTAGAGAGAGGGAAGGGAAGAGAGAGGGAGGGGGTGAAGGGGAAGGGTGTGAGAGAGGGAGGGTGTGAGAGAGGGAGGGTGTGAGAGAGGGAGGGTATGAGAGAGGGAGAGTGTGAGAGAGGGAGGGGGTGAGAACGGGAGGGGGTGTGAGGGGGAGAAAGTGCGAGGGGGAGGGGGTGAGATGGGCAGGGGGTTAGAGGGGCAGGAGGATGAGAGTGGGAGGGGAAGAGAGAGGGAGGGGTAGAGAGAGGGAGGGGAAGAGAGAGGGAGGGGGTGAAGGGGGAGGGTGTGAGAAAGGGAGGGTGTGAGAGAGGGAGGGTGTGAGAGAGGGAGGGTATGAGAGAGGGAGAGTGTGAGAGAGGGAGGGGGTGAGAACGGGAGGGGGTGTGAGGGGGAGGAAGTGCGAGGGGGAGGGGGTGAGACGGGCAGGGGGTTAGAGGGGCAGGAGAATGAGAGTGGGAGGGGAAGAGTGAGGGAGGGGTAGAGAGAGGGAGGGTGTGGGGGGAGGGAGTGAGATGGAGAAGGGGTGAGAGGGGGAGGAGGTGAGAGAGGGAGGAGATGAGAGAGGAAGGAGGTGAGAGAGGGAGGAGGTGAGAGAGGAAGGAGGTGAGAGAGGGAAGAGGTGAGAGAGGGAGGGTGTGAGAGAGGGAGGATGTGAGAGAGGGAGGGGGTGAGAGAGGGAGGGGGTGAGAGAGAGAGGGGGTGAGGGGGAAGGGGTGTGGGGGAGGGTGTGAAAGGAGGAGGGTATGAGAGGGGGAGGATGTTAAAGAGGGAGGGTATGATAGAGGGAGGGTGTGATAGAGGGAGGGTATGAGAGAGGGAGGGTATGAGAGAGGGAAAGTATGAGAGGGGGATGGTGTGAGAGAGGAAGGGTGTGATAGAGGGAGGATGTGAGACACGGAAGATGTGAGAGAGGAAGGGGGTGAGAGAGGGAGGGTCTGAGAGGGGGATGGTGTGAGAGAGGGAGGGTGTGATAGAGGGAGAGTGTGAGAGAGGGAAGGTGTGAGAGAGGAAGGGGGTGAGAGAGAGAGGGGGTGAGGTGGGTAAGAGGAGGAGGGGTGAGAGAGTGAAGGGGTTAGTGAGGGTGGGGGGAAGCAGGGGGGGTTGATGAGGGTCAAAGATACAGCGTAAGAGACTTAAACGCAGTAGGATTGGAGGAGAAATGGGTGACTAACAGGTGGAGATGGAGAAGAGCGATCAAACCAGAACTGTAATAACTCCAGTTAAAATGAGAGAAGCGGAAAGAAGAAATGAGCATTATTTGTCTCTTCATCACGTTGCTGCTTGTGGGATCTGGCTGCAGTGTTTCCTGCATTAGAACAGTGCCTGGCACTTTCTTCAATAATAATGTTGAGTACTTGGGGATATCCCAAGGACATTAAAGACACAATAAATGTAAGTCTTCCTCGCTTTTATTCACAGCCTAGTTTTAATTTGGAATGTTTCAAAACCGCCCACCCACAATAAATACAATAAAATGTGGTCAGTCTTTCCTTCTTACTAATTGGAATTTTCAGTTCATATCCTGAATCTTCGGTGATATGAGAACAGCAAGATCTTAATCATTAAGGTTTGTGCTGAAACAAAGGAAACATTTCAGTGAATTCTGATACTTGAGAGGGTCTGACTGTATGCCCCAAGGAATGATCAGCCAGTACAGTCTGGCCCACTGATAATAAAGTGAGTATGAGGGGTAAATAAAGCCCTCCCACCTCTCTAGAGATCCAGAGCCGGTCAGGGTTTCACCAAAGCAGGGAATAACAAGTCTATATCTTTGCGCAGAAGGATACCAGCTGATTAGCAATGAAACGGAATCTGCCAAGAGGGAATAATTTGGTCAATATTATTGGCAATGATTCAGCATTTACCGCAGCAGGAAAGCTGTAGCAGGGAACAGGATCACTGCACAAGTAGCACATAACAGACATACAGAACTGACAAGAGAAAATGTGCAAGAACAAGGCAGAGAGAGAGAGAGTGGAGGGGAGAGGCAGAGATAAAGGACAGAGAGAAAGAAGAAGAAACTGAGAGGGGGAGAGTCAGTGAGCAAGAAAGAGAGGAGAGACACAGAGGGAGAAGAAAGGGGGAGAGGCAGAGAGAAAAAAAGAGGGAGCAACATGGAGAGCGAAGGGTGGAAGGCACCGAAAGAGAGAGAAAGGAGTTGTAGAGAGAGAAAAAAAATTGGATGGAGAGAAAAATAGGGGGGATAAACAGAGGCAGAGATGATAGGGAGAAGGGGGTGAGGCAGAGAGGGGAAGGCAGAAAGAGGGAGTAAGAAAGAAGAGATGGCAAAGACAGACAGGATTTTATGAAACACATTTTTAATGTTGTAACAGGGAATACTAATTGTATTGCTACGTGCATCTTCATTTACATTTGTTCATTTTTATTTAAATCTTAAAAAAATTATTTCTTCTTTTTGCTGTCCGACTTGCAAGAGACTGCTGATTTCCTTCCCCCTGCCTCTTTATCTGTCCCAGACATGATTGGAGACTCCCAGTATGGGGAAGCTACAACTGTAAGTGCATAATCTGCCTCCCAGTGGTACAGTGTGTAATACATCGGCATCCTGCATTGCCAGGCTGTGCTCTCTACATCTTTTTGTGATGGATGTTAATCGATGATGTAAAGGAGCTGCTTCTTACATCTGCACATTCAAATTAAACAGCTCTGCTATTGCATTCGTACAGGCTTTTGAAAGAACTTTTCTCAAGATGCACATTTGTTATTCAGCCTTTCTTCTAACTATGAAAAAAGCTGTATTGATAATAGAAATAACAAGTATTTTCCAGCCCTTCATGCTGGTGGGACCTTCTACTCCCTCTGGCTGCTCCCTCCGTGGGTTTCCCAGCAGCGAGGGGTACATTCAATGGGAAACCCATTGTACTGAGTCCCGGATGCAATTTTCCTGGCTCATTTTCCTTAACGACCTCACCGGTGGAGGTCCTCACCGGCGAAGATCACATATAGTCCCTACTAAGGGGAACCTGATGTGATGGCCTCGCCAGTGGTACCGGAGGCCACTGAGGCCCCCCATCTAATCCCTGGCCCCGATTTCCTTCCCCCCCTCCTCGGCCGACAAACGATGCAGCATAATTCACCCCCCCCCCCCCCCCCCCCTCGCCCCCACCCCACCCCACCCCGTCCCCACCGGCTGATCACTGCCACAGCTGATCCCCAGTACAGAGTACACTCCTCCTGCCCCACCCCACACTCATCAAGAGCCTGTCCCCTTCAGGCCCCACCCCTACCTTTGGCCCCATTCCTTGACATTGCCCTGTGCCAGGTGGGCAGTGCCAGGGTGCCCCTGACCACCCAGGTGGCCTCAGAGGCTCCCTTTTTTTCTAAGTGCCGTACGATTGTGTCTGGGAGCTTGCCCAAAAAATGGGTGTGATTCTCTCCCCTTTTCACACTTGTTCAGCACTTAGAATCTGTTTGGTATGTTTGCCCCCCATGAGTCATATGGCTTTTGATTGAAAATAAATGAACAGGTTCTAACTGAGAAAATGCTATGCTGATGGCAAGAGTTTCAGTTGGTTGGAAAACCTGGATGGGAGAGTGGCAATGAGCAGACAGCTATTTGAACAAGCATAGGGACAGTTCACAGACCAGTCCAAATTATTATTGACCGACTCCTCACACTTGTTCCCAAACCGAGAGCTTGCTTAGTGAGAATGAAGATGAGGAACACATTGAAAATTTCATGCTGAATTGGAAACAGCAGCATTCTATCCTGAAGATGCAAAGTTATGACATCAATGTGCTGTGCCAAAGTGTCAGTCTTCCACTGGTAGTTTTAGTGGCATGATGTGGAGATGCCGGCATTGGACTGGGGTAAATACAGTAAGAAGTCCCACAACACCAGGTTAAAGTCCAACAGGTTTATTTGTAGCAAACGCCACTAGCTTTCGGAACTGGCTGTTCCTTTGTCAGGTGGGTGGGAGTTCTGATCACAAACAGGGCACACAAAGACACAAACTCAATTTACATGAATAATGATTGGAATGTGAGTCTTTACAGCTAATCAAGTCTGGAAACAATACACATCTCTTTAACCTGTGCTTAATGCTCTCTCCACTCACATTGTCTGTATCTTTAAGACTTGATTAGCTGTAAAGACTCATGTAAATTGAGTTTGTGTCTTTGTGTGCCCTGTTTGTGATCAGAACTCCCACCCACCTGACAAAGGAACAGCCAGTTCCGAAAGCTAGTGGCGTTTGCTACAAATAAACTTGTTGGACTTTAACCTGGTGTTGTGAGACTTCTTACCTAGTTTTAGTGGCATTCAGGAGTATGAGTGTCAAAAAAAGCTCAAATGGAGAACATATGCTTAGTTTATGAATGTATAAGATAATGGAAGTAAAATTATGCTGGAATTTGCATCACAATAGGATGAAATGGTTGCCATTTTTTTCCTTCCATTTTCTCCTATAATCCTCTTGTCATCCAACCTGTCTCTCTAAAATGCTTTCCCGAAACACCTCTGCCTCTCCATTCTCTTTCCTCCTTTAAAACACTCCTGGAAACCAATTTTTTTGACCGAGCCTTTGGCCATTGGCACTAAAGTTTAATTCTTTGTCACTGTATCAATTTTTTTGTCCACACCATGGGTCATTTTATTACACTATAGCAAGCAGTTGTTTCAAAATATGCATTACAAATGATTCCTTTTGCCAAAAAAACTCTCAAGCGAGATTAAAATCCTAACTAAAATGGTTGTGATACTATCCATAATTCAATTACTCATTGATCCTCATTGTATTTATTAAGGTTGAAAGAATGACCACCTAGCAAAGATTGTATTGTACAACTAAGCATGATGGAGATATATTTCCAACCTTTGTACCATGATTTTTTTTGCCCTTTTTTGTACCAATTTCCTCCACCATTTTCCCATCTTTTCCTCCTGAAGGTGCTGGCTCACATTTGGTTCTATAAGAATCCTCTGATGCCTCATCCCAGTGACTATTCTCCATGTGTCAGTCTGGATGGTGAAAATATTATTATTTGGCCATAACAGGCAGCACCATGGTCAAGCCTCCCCTCTTCCTTGCCTGAGAAACATACAATATTCCACCCTGCAGGGGCTACTAGTGGGGAAGCACAGAGTGATCAGAGGGAGAACAGTGCTTCGTGTGCTAAATATTAAGTCAGGAATTTGGACTGTGTGTGAAGAAAGAGGAAAGTAATTCTTTAAAAATTCTTTTTGGTTTTCCTCCAGCAACTGGTGTGTTCTTTTGTCCGTAAGGTAGGTGACTACCTTGTTATTAAGTGCCTAAGTTATTGAAAGTAACTTGATATCACTTTAGCTCACTAATTTATTGACTAGTTAACTAATCAAATAAATAACGTTAGTCAGAAAGACATGGTAAGGCTGGTGATCTGTCTTGACTGCAACATGTAGGAATCTATAGAAATCTTTGCAGGACCAAACAACTATATTCATGTTTGTAGCTTGAGCAACTTTGGTTCAGAGTTGCTGAAACACTGGTGGGAGTAGCTTATAGGTGGTAGGCCTCCTAAGAGTAGTTATACTGTTGGACCCAGCATTAAACAAGAAACTATTAGAGCTTGTAACAAAGGCAATGCAATAATTGTGGGGGACTTTACTCTTCATGTAGACTGGACCCAGCAAAGTGGTAAAGATGGTGTGGAAAGTGAGTTTATAGAATGTTTTGGTGAGTTTCCTGGAGTAATGAGTTGCAGAACCAACTAGGGATAAAGCTATTTTAGATCTAGTATTGTGCAATGGGGCAGGGTCAATTAGCAATGTCATAGCAAAGGGACAAAAATGGTCATAATGCAAGTGAATTCCATTTTAAGTTTGAAAGTGACCAACTCCAGCCCCTGAGAAGAAACTTAAACACAAGTATGAGGGGAGAACTGGCAACAGTTGATTGTGTAAATAGATCAAAAGATACTGTAATAAATAAACTGGGGAACATTTTAAGAAATAATACAAAATGTTCAGCAGAACTGCATTCCATTAAAAAACAAAAAAAAGAAAGATCCATCCACAGCTTACTAAAGAAGTTGAGGGTAGTATTAGATTAACAGCAACTCACCATGGCTTCTTTGACAGCACCTTCCAAACCTACAACTTTTACCACCTCGAGGACAAGGGCAGCAGGCACATGGGAACATTACCACCTGGAAATTGCCCTCCAAGCCGCTTACCATCCTGACTTGGAAATATATCCATCATATGTGCCATCATCTCACGTGAGAACACCAACCACCAGGTACACGGTACATACTCTTGCAACTCGGCCAACGTTGTCTACCTGATACGCTGCAAGAAAGGATGTCCCGAGGCATGGTACATTGGGGAAACTATGCAGATGCTGCGACAACGGATGAATGAACACCGCTCGACAATCACCAGGCAAGACTGTTCTCTTCCTGTTGGGAAGCACTTCAGCGGTCACGGGCATTCGGCCTGATATTCGGGTAAGCGTTCTCCAAGGCGGCCTTCGCGACACACGACGGCGCAGAGTCGCTGAGCAGAAACTGATAGCCAAGTTCCGCACAAACGAGGACGGCCTCAACCGGGATATTAGGTTCATGTCACACTATCTGTAACCCCCACAGAGTTTCACTGGCTGTCTTGTCTGGAGACAATACACATCTTTTTAGCCTGTCTTGATGTTCTCTCCACTCACATTGTTTTGTTTCTTAAAGACTTGATCAGTTGTAAGAATTCGCATTCCAACCATTATTCATGTAAATTGAGTCTGTGTCTTTATATGCTCTGTTTGTGAACAGAATTCCCACTTCCTGAAGAAGGGGCTTGCAGCTCCGAAAGCTTGTGTGGCTTTTGCTACCAAATAAACCTGTTGGACTTTAACCTGGTGTTGTTAAACTTCTTACTTGGAAATATATCGCCATTCCTTCATTGTAGCGAGTCAAAATCCTGAACTTCATCCCTCGCAGCACTGTGGGTGTGTCTACACCACATTGACTGCAGGGGTTCAAGAAGGAAGTGCACTACCACTACCACCTTCTCAAGGGGAATTGGGGATGGGCAATAAAGGTTGGCCTCGTCCACATCCCGTGAAAAAATAAAAAGTTTAATAAAGTGCAAAAAATAATAGTAAGAATGAGGATTGAGATTGTTTTAAAAAGCAGAAAAAATCCACAACAATGTTGATAAAAAGAGAAAAAGTATGAGAATTAACTAGACAGGCATATAAAAACAGTTTTTACAAGTATATAAAAAAGAGAGTAGCTAAGGAAAACATTGGCCTGTTAGAGGCGGATTGTGAATAAATTTTCATGGGGAATGTGGAAATTGCAGAGACCTGAACAAATCTTTTGTGCTTGTCTTTACAGTAGAAGATACAAATTACATATTAGAAATAGAGGATAACCTAGGGGCTTACAAAAGTATCAGGAAATGAATGTAATTAGTATCAGGGGAGGAATAATACTGGAGAAACTTAAGAGACTAATATCTGACAAATCCACAGGACCTAATGGCCTACATCCTAGGGTCCTAAAAATGTGGTTATGGGCTCATTATGATTTTCCAAAATTCCAATTCTAAGATGGTCCCAAGGGATTGGAAGTTAGCAAAAGGCATGTCAGTATTCAAGAAACGATGGAGAGAGAAAATGGGGAATTACAATCCGGTTAGCCTGATATCAGTCATCAGGAAAGTGTTGAAATCTATCATTGAGGAAATGTTAACAATGCACTTAGAAATTCATAGTACGATCAGTCAAAGTCAACATGATTTTACAAAAGGGAAATTGTTTTTGACAAATTTATCAGAGTCTTTCAAGGATTGAACAAATAAGGTTGTTGAAGGGAACCAGTAGACCTAGTATACTTGGATTTCCAGAAGGTACTCAATAAGGTGCCATACAAAAGGTTAATACACAAGATAAGGTTCACGGATTTGGGGGTAATATATTAACACACATAGAGGACTGGTTAACAAATACGAAGTAAAGGGTAGGGATAAACAGGGCATTTTGAAATTGAAAATTTGCAACCAGTAGAGCGCTACAAGAATCAGTACTGGGGTCAGTTAGTTGCAATATGTGTCAGTGACTTAGAGGGTAATAAATCTAAGTTTAATGACAATACAACATTTGGTGGGAATGTAAAGTGTGAACAAGGTACAAAAAGGCTGCAAAGAGATGTAGGGAATGATCTTACCAAAAAAATTCTAAATGCCCAAATGAGCGTGAAAACGGGAGAGAACCATCCCGTTTTTTCAGCGAGCTCTCAGTCACGATCTTATGCCCCTTGGTGCAAAAAAAAGGCAAAGTGTGATTCACACCAGTAGGGGGAGTTGACGGAGTCTACTCTCGCCGAAAAGCTGGCTGCTCACAGCTGGAAGGTGCCACTGCACATGCGCTGATCTCTCATTAGAACAGAAACTGGGATTGGCTGGATGGATTGGGCGACTGGGATTGGACAGTTGGGATTGGGAGAATGGGATTGAGGGGTTGGAATTGGGTAAATGGGATTTGAAGATTGGGATTGGACAGTTGGGATTAGGTAGATGGGATTCAGAGAGTAGAACTGGGTGATTGAGATTCAGAGGTTGGGATTGGATGAATGGGATTGGAATGTTGGGATTGGAGAATGAGATTGGGAGAATGGGATTGGACAGTTGGGATTGGGAGAATGGGATTGGACAGTTGGGATTGGGAGAATGGGATTGGACAGTTGGGATTGGGATAATTGGATTGGGAGAATAGGATTGGGATGTTGGGATTGGACAATTGGGATTGAGGGGTTGGAATTGGGTAAATGGGATTTGAAGATTGGGATTGGACAGTTGGGATTAGGTAGATGGGATTTGGAGGGTAGAATTGGGTGATTGGAATTGGGTGAATGGGATTCAGAGGTTGGGATTGGGTGAATGGAATTGGGATGTTGGGATTGAGAGGTTGGGGCTGAGGGGTTGGGATTGGGAGGATGGGATTGGGTGATTGGGATTGCAGGTTTTTGGATTGGGTGAATGGGATTGGGATTGAGGGGTTGGGATTGGACGAATGGAATTGGGAGGATAGAAGGGCGGCATGGTAGCACAGTGGTTAGCACTGCTGCTTCACAGCTCCAGGGTCCTGGGTTCGATTCCTGGCTCGGGTCACTGTCTGTGTGGAGTTTGCACATTCTCCTCGTGTCTGCGTGGGTTTCCTCCGGGTGCTCCGGTTTCCTCCCACAGTCCAAAGATGTGCGGGTTAGGTTGATTGGCCAGGTTACAAATTGTCCCTGAGATGCGTAGTTAGAGGGATTAGCGGGTAAATATGTGGGGGTAGGGCCTGGGTGGGATTGTGGTCGGTGCAGACTCGATGGGCCAAATGGCCTCCTTCTGCACTGTAGGGTTTCTATGATTCTATGATTTTCTCTCAGTGTTCTGTGCACAAGTGTACATAGAACACTGAAGATCTGTTCCCCCCTGGATTGGTCGTCTCCCCATCCCATCACTGGCCTGATACACCCCCCCCCCCACCGATTGCCGCCCCAATACCCACCCTCCCGGTGGATTGCTGCCCTGGCCAAACCCAATTGCAGAGTGCGCAGCTCCCCCTTGCCCACTTCCCCTTAAACCAGCCTCTTGCCCTTCCCAGATGCGAGGCTGATCACACCAGCAATCCAGGGCTGGTAAGATCCCGAGAGGAAAGACATCGGGCATGAAGCTATTTTTTCACCTCTCTCACGATCTTATCGACTGGCGTGACAAGCCAGTAAGATCACCCCCATAGATAGATTAAGTAAGTGGGCAACAAAATGGCAGATGGAACACAATATGGGGAAGTATGAAGTTATTCACTTTGGTCATAAGATTAGAAAAACAGGATATCTTTTAAAAGTTATGAAACTTGTGAACGTTGGGTACAAGGGGCACAGCAAGTTGCCATCCAGTTACAGCAATCAGGAGGAAAAAACAGCATGTTGGCCTTCATTATAAAGAGATTGGAGTAAATGAATAAAGAAATCTTGGTGCAATTGTTGAAGGCTTTAGTGGGATCACACCTGGATAACTTTGTGCAGTTTTGGTCTGCATATTTAAGGAAGGCTATACTTGCACTGGTAGTGATACAACAAAGGCTCACGAGATTGGTCCCTGGGACGAGACAGTTGTCCTATGATGAAAGGCTGAGAAATTTGGGCCTGTACTGTCTGGAATTGAGAAGAATGAGAGGTTACCTCATTGAAATAAGATTGACTGGGTATTGTTTTCCCTGGTTACAGCATCTAAAAACAAGAGGGCGCGGTCTCAGGATAAGCGAGTGAACAGTCGCTTGCTGTAACTGGATGGTAACTTTGTGTGCTCCTTGTGCAAGTGCACCCAAGTCTCTTGGAATATCAACATTTACAAGTTTCATAACTTTTCAAAGATATTCTGGCTTTCTATTCTTATGACCAAAGCGAATAACTTCACACCTCCCCACTATATGCTCCATCTGCCATCTTGTTGGACTGAGATGAGAAGAAATTTCTTTCTTCAAAGGATTGTGAATCTTTGGAATTCTCTACTCCAGAGGGTTGTGGATGCTCTATTGTGATATATTTAAGGCTGGGTTAGACCAACATTTGGTCTCTCAGGGAATCAAGAAGTATAATGAGTGGGCAGAAAAGTGGAATTGAAACCAAAGATCAGCCATGATTGTATTGAATGGTGGTGTAGGCTCAATGGATAATATGCTCCTATTTCCTCTGCGGTAATCAACCGACACTGATTTTTCTCCTCCTTAGCTTTGGCTACTGCAAAAATTGTACCTCCTGAATCACCTGTCCAGCTCATATCACGTAACAGCACATATATTCAGAAGTGAGCCAATGGTCTCCTGGATCCAAGAACTCCCATTGTTCTTTATCATTCAGATTTTAACATAAATAAACCAATTGGATAAGATAAGAGAATAAGACCTTACACATCTAACAGTTTAAAATAGTTGTGGAGAGTTGAAATAAAAACAGAAAATGCAGGATAAAGTCAGCAAGTCTGGCACCATCTGCGGAGAGAGAAACACAGTTAACATTTTGAGTCTGCATGACCCTACTTCAGTTCTGTAGAAGGGTCATATGGACTTGAAACGTTAACTGTGTTTTTCTCTCTCCACAGATGCTGCCAAATCTGCAGAATTTATCTAGTATTTTCTTTTAATTCAGATTTCCAACACCTGCTTTTATTTGTCATTATTAGTCATGGACGGTTGTTTGCTTATACACACAAAGTAGCAAATTTAATATGCCTTTATTTTTCAGTCTGTAAAGGGGTAAATACAGTGAAACTCACTTTGTATCGCATGACAGGGGTGTGAAGTCAAGCTTCTGCTTTGTCCTGAAGAGGAGGCTTCTTGTTCAAATCTCCCTCACCATCGCTGACTGTATTGGGATAGCGACAGCATACAGGGCCATTCCAGTTTCCAATTTTTTCAATCTATGAAGGCACTTCAGCTTCCCATGAAAATGCAAGGCCTGGTGGAATGAAATGAATGGATTATCCACTGTAAGCCTCTACAGGACAATATGCTGTAAGAAAATAACTAATTTTATAGGGTTTTACCAACACTTTGAAATGAGGGTTAGGTGAATCATGATATTGTAGATCTAAAACCAATAAAGTGCAGACCATAACATGTCTCTTTTAAAATAAAAATATCTTTGCAATTTTTAAGTGATAGTTTGACTGTAAGTGCCCAGAATTGAGGTCTGACCTATTCTCAAGCACAAAAGGTGTAAACCTGATGCTTCTGAATGATCTAACTTATATCAATAATTCCAGTACTGGACTTTCTCAGTGGTTTAATCGGTCAAGACACTGCCTATTTTAATTGGCCACCCAGAGGTCAGAAGGTCCTATATCTGATACTTGGGGGTTCTCAACTGAAACTGAGGTTTGGGCACTATAATGACACACAGCGTCTACTCTTTCCCCAGCTTCCAATTAATTCCTGCGTTAAAAGATATATTACACCACATGCTCCCCTCTGGGCTTAGTTGTTCAAAACATTGCTCATGTGTCATATTCTTTCCCATTGGCCTTGAGAATCAGCCAACATCAACGCTCCATGTTAAATTGCTTTTCAGTGATGGTACTGTATTCTAGCATGACGTAACAGCCTCCAGGAGAAAAGCAAATAGGAAATAATCCTAATGGCAAATTTGAAAACACAGCTGCTGGCAGGGACAGTTTAAAAGCACCAAGTAAGAGAAATTACATTGAGCTATGGGGTGGTTCCCTGGGCTTGGGAGAGAAAGCAAGAATTGTTGGGTGCCCTAGAACTTCATTGTAAAGTAAGTCATAGGCAGCACTGGAAATCAAACTCAGAGAATTGAAGATGGTTGGGTAATTCACACAGAAAATAAGGATGTAAAGAGAAAGTTAGGAAAACAAACAGAGCAGCTGGACAGTGGAGTGGTGTGCACTTTTGTGTAACTTTTACAGAATGAGAGTGTAGCAAATTTGTTTTTAAAAATAAAATAAGAAAATGGCAGATGAGTCATTCTGTGCCATCCATACATCTCATTGAGGCTGGTACGGGCATTTGAGTAGCAGAGGATTGGTTGCCTTTGGACACAGAAAGGGTCAGGGAGAACTCAACTAGATACAATCATCTTCCTTGCTGTACATCTTTTTTGTCAACTTAAGGTACAAGTCTAGCCCCCATACAGAGATTGTAAATGATAAAGTCTACAAACTATGAATACATTAACTCAAAAAAAATCTAGATTCAAAAACATTATAAACTGCTTTTGTACAAGTTCATTCCCTAATTTTCTTTCCTCTATCCCTGAAGACACTGACTCAAGTTGGGGTACATTTTCACAAGTGCCTCTCCTTTATACGTGAGGCAAGTGACTATTGACATGCTTTTGCACTGTAGGGTTTTTATAATCAAGCCTCACTGATGTTCCAGAATCCCTATTTATTTTCTAAAACTCTGCTTTGTATCTATTTTACAAGTAATCATACCCATGCAATATTTTTATTCAAATAATTTCTCAGGCCACAACACATAAGTAGGATTAAGGTGGACTTAAAGTATAGAAATAGGCCATTCACCCTACACCCTAGCTATGACTGTAACACTACATTCTGCACTCTCTCTTTTCCTTTTCTATGAATGGTATGCTTTGTCTGTGTAGCGCGCAAGAAACAATACTTTTCACCGTATACTAATACATGTGACAATAATAAATCAAATCAATGAGTCTATCCCGATACAGGCTCCATTAGGAATTGAAGACCATGTGTAGGTTCCAGCCAGTACCTCACTCCAGACACCTGTTATTCAATAGAAAGCATCCAAACCCCTCAACTAGAATTCAGCCATTACTCATGCCCTGGGCTATTCATTATTACTTCAACCACTGAAGGTGGGCAGAGGTAATGTTTTTGTCCCTGTTTTTTATTCTGTTTGTCTGTGAACAATGATGGATTTCAACAACACCTGGTAAATATTTAGGATAGAATTTTCCCATTCGGCCTGCCACAGGAATTGTAGAGTGTGGGACATGGACCATGCAAAGGTCCATTGACGTTGGGTGGGATTTTCCGGTCTTCAGGCGAGTGCTGCCAGAAAATCCCACCCTCAGTGTATGGACCAAGGAAAAACTGAATAGTTTTTGGTGAAGATGTGGATCCAGATCCTGGAACTTTTAAAAGGATTTGTTAACCCTGGGAGTCAGGGATATGTGATAACTGACTTCTTTCTAGAAAGCTGTGGGTTGTTTTATTTAGAATGTTGTTGATTGCTTTAGAATGTTGCGGACTGTATTAGCTGGTGCCGTGAAATCTGTCACTGCTGTCAAGATGTGAGTGGAGGTTTCAGAGCAGGTTGTTGGATTTGGATTGGACTGAACCCTCCAGAGTGAGATGGAAGCTCTTCATAAAAATATTTCCTTTTTCGGCTTCGTAGTTCCAGAGAATCAATCAGGCAGGGGAAAGCCTTAAACAAGAGCAGTATACTTGTAATAACATTGAGTTAACGAAACACTGGCAGAGATATGCATTCTATTAAATGCCGTCTTCACTTATTTTATACATAAAATATCTGATTCCCTAAATTAGATTCCAGCCTATAAATGATTCTCAGGCATTCATTATTTCATAAATAAATCATTTAAATTTTTTGATTCGATTACAGCCGAATATTTTGATTTGATTCGCAGAACAGAGAGGTAGAATTATGTAAAATTCATTGAAGGAAGAACATCTTCAAGCTGTACCAGGAATCCCAACTTGCTATCAAGCAGGCAGCGGAAGCAACATTGAAAGCTAAGATTCAGAAATGTAGAGTTTTCTGGAGGTAGTTGTTCAGGCCAGCACAAATTCTCCCCTTCACCTGAATAGCCTGCATATACAAGCAGCACAGAAACATTAGGCCCGTACCCATATACAACACTGAACAAAAACATTAGCCATGATCTTCTGGGCCCATATGCAGGCGGATGTAAATTTCATTATGGTTGCTAACTCTCGTGAGAGGGCCATAGCAGGACTTGCGCCAGGGATACCGCAAATTAAGATCTTTCCCACCCCCCACCCCAGTGAAGTGATCTGGGTCATGCCCAGCAAGGGTGTGAATTTGATTACCATCAATTTGAATTAAATATGCCTTAACATCATAACGCCATATCATCTGGGCGCGTCAGATGTTATAACGCCAGAAGGAATCACTATTGCTCTCCAGCAATCAAGGTGGCCATGCCGGGGGGGTGGAGGCCAGAGTAGCTGCTGGGTGGTCAGGGATATGGCAGGGCAGTGTCCCGTGGCAATGCCAAGGAGTGAGGCGACGATGGCGGGGGGCGAATTTCCGGTGATGATGAATTGGGGTGGGGGGGGATGGTTGAGAGATTGCATTGTCTGAAAGGGTGGCGGAAGCAGACTCTACAAAAAGGAATTGAAAAAAACATGAAAAGGAAAATTTCGCAAAGCTATGGGGTTAGGACAAGGATTAATTAATTAGCGCATTCAAAGAACTGGCACAAATACAATGGGACAAATGGCTTCCTTCTGTCTGTGTGATTGTATGATTCTACTTGTACAAAGAGGAGCATTTAGAGAATCACTAATTTAAGGGTATAATAGGAAGGCAAAACCAAATGAAACAAGAATCTATCTTTTCTCTTTCCGATGTGGACAAACCTGCTGCGTATTCGTAGCCCTTGTCTTTTTCTTTGAGTTTTCCATTGCAGTGAACCTTGAACAACCCTGAAGAGAATTGGCAAAAGAAATGGGTGAGGTTTTGAAATATGTTGTCAGTCTGGAAACCACTTCCACCTGATGAAAGGTTGACAATAAAAGGAAAAGCCAAGGTCATAATGTACAAATGTTAGTGGGACAAGAGCCTAATCTGAAGGAAGTTTTAAATTGATTGGTCAGTACAGCCAACTCACTCAAATAATCTCAAAACTTGAGAAAAACTGCATGATATGAAGCAGTCTAACCACTGATTACAATCGACTTCTGCCACATCTGAAACCCTTTCCCCCCTCGTATTTACCACTTACCAGTGACTTAGCTATTATCTGCGACATTGCTGATACTCTCTGGGACACAACCCACCCAGTTTTCTTTCAAATGTAAACCTATGTAGTTAGTGCTGCCAGCCTAATTAACCATGGGGAGCAGTGTCACTGTACTCACCCCAGTTCCATAGATTCACACTCTCTGTGAACATAGGAGAGAGAGAGAGATTCCCTGGGCAGTGCAGTAGGAGCCTGGCTGGTCCCCATCCATTCTTCACACCATGTCCAAACTCACAATCCAAAGGGAAAATTTCATAAAATCTGGAAATGAAGGGTACCAGTTAAACATGTCATAACTGGTCTATAAACCTTAAAATGAAACTCCAGTACAACTGGTGACTGGTTTTTACCAGGGCTTTAAAATCTTGAACTGCATTTTCCTTTTGGGAAGTGAATTATGGCCATTGAGGTGAGGCACAGGAGGTTAACTGGGAACCATGGCCGCGATTCTCCCAAAAGCACTGAATTGGCGGGAAAATTGTTCTAGATCAGTTTTGTCAGTTCAACTGCTCACTCTAATCTCCCCACTCTGTGCACTGCAGAGGTCCCAATCATGAATCTCATTAAAAACCCAGGGGGGGCGGAGCCTATTCATGCCTGAGTCTGACAGTTCTGGAACTCTGTGCATGCACGGTGACTCCGATCTGTCAGACTTCCTGTTTGCTGGCCAGCTCGATTGCTGAGCAGCCCGGGACCCCCACAGTGCTGCCCCTCCAGCACCCCCCCACGACCCGATCATGGCCCTCACAACAATTCCTGGGCCAGCCCTAACTCCCCCCCCCCCAACCCCCCCCTCACCTCGGAGTGCCCCGATGTCAAGCCCCCCCATCCCCCCCAGCAGTGGTGATCCCCTCACCCCCCTCACCCCGGCAGACCCTTCCCCTCCCGCTGACCCCCCCCTGGGGTCAGACCACCCCCCTCCCCCCAGGAGGCAGGCCCCTCCTCGGCAGCCCACCCCAATTGTTCCTGCCCCTCCATCCCAGACCGATCGCCATGCAGAGTGGCAGCAGGACCCCCCCACCCCCATCGATCACCCCTAGGTCCCACGCACAATAGGCCCACCCCCTTGCCCAATGACTGGTGGGCACTTTGCCCCTTGGGCAAAGGCTGGCACCGCTAGGGTGCCCATGCCCAGGAGGCAGCCCCCACTGCCGCCCGACCCCTTGGGGAGCCCCGATTGCTCCCCCTTCATTCCGGCGGGATCTCCCGCTAGTTCCCTGAACGTGGGGAGCTACTCTAAACCTTGCCGGAATGAAGTACTCCTCGTGGGGTGGGAAATTCAATTGGGATCGGCAAGTTCCTGATAATGAAATGTAAAAGACATTTAAAACACATTAAAAACAGATTCAAATCACTTACCTGCCTTCCCACTGGTTTCCAGCGTGGCCCGGCCTGCAACTGTTCTCCGGCTCTGGGAGATGTGCATGCGTTCCTGGCGCATGTGCAAATCCCGGAACAGGGCTGGCGACGCACATCTCCCACCTCGACCCGCCAGAAAAGTTGCGGGTCGAGATGGGAGAATCACGGCCCATATCTCTGCAATAAATCAGTGCCTTCCGGAAAAGATTGGATAAAGAAGATAAACTGATGAGGAAAAGAAATCTCCTAATTTCTGTGATGGTGCAAGATGTTAAGATTTATTGGACCAACCTACACTGCATCTCATCACATGACCTGCAAGTGTGCACTGAATCACCAACACCACCCAGCTCTCCACGCAATGATCTGAAGGACAATGTGACAGTGGTTTCAGCTCTGGAGCACGCCTGTGCACCACACCAGCCACCCAAGATAGCAACTTGGCTTGATTCCGAAATGAGAATAGAGTGTGCATCAGGAGCCCCACTGCGCAATGTCTACCCAAGCCTTGGAACTGCACTGGCTTAATTTTCCGTCTGTGCTGAAGTCAGAGGCTGGGTGGCAGTGGACTGCTTCAATTGACTTCAAAATTCCTACAATAAGGAAAGATTTTAAAAATTATATCAGGCAGGATTCAAGCTCCTGACAAGGCAGAGGGTAAAAGCTGGCTAAGGATCCTGTTAGGTTCAGTGGCAATAATTTCAAGGTTTAAATGACTCAGATATGCCAACCAGCTGGGATCATGTGAGAAATGGTCATGGCAACAAGGGTAATGGGATTGCCCCTTGTCACCTTGGTAAGAGTTGGCATCTACAGGAGATGATGGGAAAAGTTAACAAGGAAAAATACCGGCATCCCCTCCTCCAGCTTATACTTATGATGCAGTTCCTTTCATTTTGAATTTTTACAATTTGAGCTCAAGGTAAGAGCAGTCAAACCCTCTACTAACCTGAAGCTTGAAATCTGACTCCTGTACATCGGTGACCGGAACCAGGTTTTGGGGGCACTGATGGAGTCTCTGCGGATTGAAGATGACTGCTGCACACTCTTGGTCTTCTTGTGCTGGAGAGAAAATGCAAAGGGGAAAAACAAACAACATATTTAGTATAGCGTCAGCACTAAAAGACACCAACTAACTAATTTTAACTGTTTTCTATATTCCTTCAACATTTGTTTAATGACATGGAGTTGGGGGAAGGGAGGAGATATAAAGTTCTGAGAAAGGATAAAAGGGAACAGAATCCAAGGTGAAATGAATTCTAATGAATCATCGCATTATTTTAATTGTTATGGGGATATTGTGCATTATTGGTATCTCCCACTCCTTCTTGAATTACTTTAGAACAGCCTTGGGGTTGGTATTACGAATTGGAAAATCCAATCTCAATGAGCCATTTTTTTTTATTTGATTTGATTTATTATTGTCACATGTATTAACATACAGTGAAAAGTATTGTTTCTTGCACGCTATACAAACAAAACATACTGTTCATAGAGAAGGAAATGAGAGAGTGCAGAATGTAGTGTTACTGTCATAGCTAAGGTGTAGAGAAAGATCAACTTAATGCAAGGTAAGTCCATTCAAAGTCTGACAGCAGCAGGGAAGAAGCTGTTCTTGAGTCGGTTGGTATGTGACCTCAGACTTTTGTATCTTTTTCCTGAAGGAAGAAGGTGGAAGAGAGAATGTCCGGGGTGTGTGGCATCCTTAATTATGCTGGCTGCTTTGTCGAGGCAGCGGGAAGTGTAGACAGAATCAATGGATGGGAGGCTGGTTTGTGTGATGGATTGGGCTACATTCACAACCTTTTGTAGTTTCTTGTGGTCTTGGGCAGAGCAGGGGCCATACCAAGCTGTGATGCAACCAGAAAGAATGCTTTCTATGGTGCATCTGTGAAAGTTGGTGAGAGTCGTAGCTGATATGCCAAATTTCCTCAGTCTACTGAGAAAGTAGAGGTGTTGATGGGCTTTCTTAACTGTTGGTGATCTGGACACCTAAAAACTTGAAGTTCTCGACCCTTTCTACTTCATCCCCATTGATGTAGACAGGGGCATGTTCTCCTTTACGTTTCCAGAAGTCAATGACAATCTCTTTTGTTTTGCTGACATTGAGGGAGAGATTATTGTTGCCGCATCAATTCACCAGATTCTCTATCTCGTTCCTGTACTCTGTCTCGTCATTGTTTGAGATCCGACCCACCACAGTGTGTCATCAGCAAACTTGAAAATTGAATTGGAGGGGAATTTGGCCACACAGTCATAGCTGTAGAAGGAGTATAGTAGGGGGCTGAGAACACAGCCTTGTGGGGCACCGGTGTTGAGGGTTATTGTGGAGGAGGTGTTGTTGCCTATCCTTACTGATTGTGGTCTGTGAGTTAGGAAGTTCAGGATCCAGTCACAGAGGGAGGTGCCGAGGCCCAGGCCACGGAGTTTGGAGATGAGTTTTGTGGAAATAATAGTGTTGAAGTCTGAGCTTAGTCAATAAATATGAGGTAATTAAGGAGCATTATAGGACTGCTAGCTGGTTGTGTTCAAGTAGCAATGCTAAAACATAGGGCCCTATTTTACCATTTTGATTCTAAGTGCTAGGCGGACTTGAAACTGGGAGAGTTTCAGATCCGACTTTTAGACCCGTTCTCAGGTACCTCCATACGCACTTTGCCTGAAAAAATATCAGTGATTCTGAATCGCGCTGCACAAGCCTGTGGGCGGGGCTTAACGCGCCCGAAATCCTGCAGCTCCGATTGACACCTCCAACTGCACATGCACAAAAAAAATGATAGAATGCCACTCCCCTGCCACATCCCTCCCGGGCTGGATAATGCCTCCCCCTGGCCCTCACAGATATTGCTCCATCCCCACAACATTCCTGACCCCCTTGTCCCCCCTACCCCCGCCAACTGGACCGATCGCAAGCCCCTCCCCCTTCCCCCCACTGATCTCAGGCAGAGTGGCAGCAGACCCCCCTCCCCCCTCCCCCCACTGATCTCAAGCAGGGTGGCAGTGGACCCCCTTCCCCTCCACTGATCTCACGCGGAGTGGCAGCGGACCCCCCTTTCTCCCTCAATGATCTCAGGCAGAATAGCAGTGAACCGCCCATTCCCCCCACTGATCTCAGGCAGAGTGATCCACCCTCCCCCTCCACCGATCAATATCAGGCAGAGTGATTCCTCCTCCCTCCCACCCCGGACCCTCCCACACAAGGCCCCCATCTCATCCGGACTCCAATGGCCGTATGACATTTCTCTCTCTCTGCCCTGTCCCCAATCACTGAGGCACTGATCCACCACCCCCTCTCCCCACACCCACCCCCCCCGACCTGCCACACTCCCCCCATCAGCACACCTGCAAGTGCTCACTTGCCTTCTCCTCAATGCTAACAAGCAAACTGCATGGAACTTGTTGGAATGCTTTGCCGCACTGCCCGCTGCTGCCCTAACAAGGGGCAGCTCTATAAAAAACCAAGGATGGACAGGCAGGCGCACGACCAGCTGCCCAATTTTCTGAGGGCAACCTGGGGAGACTACTGGATGCAGCGGAGGCGAAGTGGGACACCCTCTTTCCCCCAGGAGGACATAGACCCAAGGGGGCTGATGGCAATGTGTCCTGGGAGGAAGTCACCATCTTGGTCAGTTCCAGGACACTGGCCCCCCGAACTGGGAAGCAGTGCCGCAAAAAGGTCAATGACCTCATCCGGGCAGCAAGGGTGAGTGCTTAACCCCATTTAGCATCTTCCCCCAAATCTCCCCCAGATCTTCCCATCTCCAGTACCCTGCATGCTTCCAGCTCCTCACCCCCAAGCACCTACTCCCTATCCCCGTTAAGAGCCCCACTACGCTTACCCTTTAAGGGCCACCACCTGATACTGTGCAGGAATCATGCCATCATTTCTTTCATGGCTCCCTCTGTCTCCACAGGAGAAGACTGAGCATAACACCAGAGAGAGGGCAAAGACAGGTGGTGCTGAGCCAGACCTCTGGGTCCTCACCCCCTTTGAGGAGTGGGCGCTGGAACTGTCAGAAGAAGGGGAGATGCGGGCTGTCAGTGAGAGCATGGTCAGGTTACCGTCAAGACGTGAGCACCTGTCAATCCTCCACTCACTTTGAGGCAACTTCTCGGGGCATGAGTTTTGGGTGCGAGGGGCAAGGTTTAAAGGAGATGTACGAGGCATGTTCATTTGCACAGAGAGGGTTGTGGGTACCTGGAACTCGCCAAGGCAGATAAGAGAGTGACCTTTAAGGGGCGTCTTTACAGCTACACGAATGGAATGGGAATAGAGGCATATGGTCCCCGGAAGAGTATGGGGTTACAGCCTGGTCGCTGCAGGCTTGGAGGGCCGAAGGGCCTGTTCCTGTGATGTAGTTTTATTGGTGCTTTATTCTATGTTCAATGGAGACATGTGACTCATGTGTTTTGCATCCCGGATTCCTCTCCCTCCCTTAACTTTATGTCCTGTGTTGCAGGGACAGAACCGGATGCACCGGGGCCATCTGGACTCCAAGCCCCTACTGCAGCTCCCGCCCCTCCTGGTCAGGACATGTCAGATGCATCCTCGAAGGATGTGGCTGAAGAAACGTGCGAAGGGGGCACCGTTTTGGTGTCAGCTTCCACCTCACAATTCACCATCCCAGATACTGACATGTTGGTGGGTCCAGTTGGTGGTGAGGCTTCTGGGTCGCTCTCTAGTGAGCACGATACATCTGCTGATGTACATCGGGTGGAGGAGGGAACGTGGGAGGCCTCTGGCACAGGGGGCCTGCCGGAGGCGAGGACTCAGCTGGCCCCAGGCTACATGCTGGGCCTCTGAGATCACTTCTTTCTCAGCTGCTGGAGATGCAGCAGCAGAGCCAAGGAATGCAGGAGGGGCTGACAGTAACACTGGACCAACTGCGAGGCTGTTGGGAGGAGTCACAAAGCTTTCAGGTGGACCAGCTATTGCCTGTCTTGCGTGGTTTCCAGGCCAACACTGCAAGGGTGGTGTCTGCAGTGGAAAGCCTGGGGCAGGGAATCGTCACTATGAGTGGAAGGCTCCAAGCGATGGCCAAGTCACAGCAGGCCACAGCAGAGTCCCAGAGGGCCACGGCTCAGTCACAGCAGGCCACAGCAGAGTCCCAGAGGGCCACGGCTCAGTCACAGCAGGCCACAGCTGAGGGACTGAACAGGCTTCTTGAGATTCTGCGCCCATGGCTGAGAGGCTCGAGAGCTTGCAGGAGACCCAGCGGGACAGCGCTGAGTCACAGCGGGTTATGGCAGCAGCCCTTGAGTATGTGGCCCAGTCGCAGAGCTCATGGCTGAGGGGTTGCAGAGCTTGGTCCAGTCTCAGAGGGCAGTTGTTGCTACCATTGACAGGTGGTCTCCGACTCAGGTGGCCATCGCAGAGGTGTCGGCTACCATGGGTAGGATGCAGCTGGTCCCCCGGACTGGCAGGGCCAGGTGACACAGGAGCTTCTGGAGCTCACTTCAGAAGCACCGCCTTCCCGTGGAGTGACCCAGGGACCCACAGGAACCCCAAGGGAGGAGGAAGGGCTTGAGCCCATGCCGGGGCCTTCCAGCCAGGAGACTGTGACTGTGGTTACACCTCTGACTCCCCCTTCCTGACACCGGGGCATCTCAGGGGCAGCGGGATGAAGACGGTGTCATGGAAATGTCCCAGACACCTGGAAGCAGGCCAGGGCCCTCAAGGTCCAGGGCCTCCAGAGGATGTCTGCCATGCGCATCACAGGCCAAGGGGTGAGGTAGACAGCTGGCTCCCTCCACCTCCTATGTACATTCTGGGGAGTCACTTGAGACGTAGTGGTAGGCCACATAAGGTTAGGAAGTTATAGTTGCACTGAGATGGCATGGGTGAAGGGCTGCACTAGTTAGATAGATCTTTAAACACCGTAACGTTTTCCGTTCACAAGTTATTATGTTAGAACCTATTATGTAAACAACTTTATTGCAATTTTAAATGTTTTTTCAACACCCACCTGTGACTAATTTGTCTCAGATTTGTCTCGAATAACAATCTTCTTCCATTGATGATTGTGGGAGGGACGCTTCATGTTGATGCCAGTTGCAGAGGCCCCTCAATGCTGTGTCACTAAGAAAAGGAAGCCATTGGTTCCTCAGAACCCACAAGCGATTTCCTCCCATCCCCCACCCCACCCCCCCCAGGCTCTGTATGGGGGTTTCAGGTACACTACACAGACATGGGCCCAGGTGCCAGCGTGCATGCGGAGCTCAGGTAGGAGTCAGGCTAGTTTCACCATCAGACTCACCATGGACTACTCTCCGGAATCGCTTCCATTCTTGGACATACGCATCTCCATCAAGGATGGTCACCGCAGCACTTCACTGTACCGCAAGCCCACGGATAACCTCACGATGCTCCACTTCTCCAGCTTCCACCCTAAACACGTTAAAGAAGCCATCCCCTACGGACAAGCCCTCCATATACACAGGATCTGCTGAGATGAGGAGGATCGCAACAGACCCCTCCAGACGCTGAAAGACACCCTTATAAGAACAGGATATGGCGCTCGACTCATCAATCGACAGTTCCGATGTGCCACAGCGAAAAACTGCACCGACCACCTCAGAAGATAAACACGGGACACGGCAGACAGAGTACCCCTCATCGTCCAGTACTTCCCCGGAGCGGAGAAGCTACGATATCTTCTCCGGAGCCTTCAACATGTCATCGATGAAGACGAACATCTCGCCAAGGCCATCCCCACAGCCCCATTTCTTGCCTTCAAATAACCACACAACCTCAAACAGACCATTGTCCGCAGCAAACTACCCAGCCTTCAGGAGAACAGTGACCACGACACCACACAACCCTGCCACAGCAACCTCTACAAGACGTGCCGGATCATCGACACGGATGCCATAATCTCACGCGAAAACACCATCCACTAGGTATACGTACATACTCTTGCGACTCGGCCAACGTTGTCTACCTGATACGCTGCAGCAAAGGATGTCTCGAGTACATTGGGGAGACCATGCAGACACTACGACAATGGATGAATGAACACTGCTCGACAATCACCAGGCAGAAGTATTCCCTTCCAGTCGGGGAACACTTCAGTAGTCACAGGCATTCAGCCTCTGATCTTCGGATAAGCGTTCTCCAAGGCGGTCTTCACGACACACGACAATACGGAATCACTGAGCAGAAACTGATAGCCAAGTTCCACACACATGAGGACGGCCTCAACCGGGATCTTGGGTTCATGTCACACTATCTGTAACCCCCACGACTTGCCTGGGCTTGCAAAATCTCACTAACCGTCCTGGCTGGAGACAATACGCACCCTTTAACTTGTGCTTGGCCCTCTCTCCACTCACATTGTCTGTACCTTTAAGACTTGATTACCTGTAAAGACTCACATTCCAACCATTATCTTGTAAATTGAGTTTGTGTCTGTATATGCCCTGTTTGTGAACATAAGTCCTCACTCACCTGATGAAGGAGCAGCGCTCCGAAAGCTTGTGCTGCCAAATAAACCTGTTGGACTTTAACCTGGTGTTGTGAGACTTCTTACTGTGCTTACCCCAATCCAAAGCCGGCATCTCCACATTGGAGGGGCCCGCCAGAGTGGTCCTGGCATCGGAATCTCATTTTAAGGAGCCCAATGCACCTCTCCACCATCGCGCAGGTGGATACATGAGCCTCATTATAGCGGGTCACCGCCTCAGTCACAGGGCTCCACACAGGCGTCATCAGCCAAGTCCGAAGCAGGTAATCCATATCACCCACGAGCTATCCCTGCAGCCTGGGCTCCTCCTCAAATGCCTCTGGGATTTCAGAGCTCTGGACAATGAAGCTGTCGTGCACGCTGCCTGGGTGTCTCGCACAGACGTGCATAATGTACATATTGTAGTCACACAGCAGTTGCACATTCAGGGAGTGGAAACCCTTTCTGTTGATGAATCTTCGCGGATTCTGTACAGGGCAACGTGGGTGCAGTCGTTAGCCCTCCTGTACATTAGATATCCTCACAATGGCTGCAAACCCTGCAGCCCGAGCTTCCTGATGGGCCTGGTCCAGTTTAAATTTGATGTACTGCCCTACCCGGGCATTCAGGGCTTCCGTGACCTGCTTGACACAGGCGTGCACAGCTGACTGAGGAATGCCACAAACATCTCTGCTAGGGGTCTGGAAGGAGCCAGTCGCATAAAAGTTCAGAGTGACCATCAATCTGACAGCTACCGAGCGTGGGTGGCCCCCTGCACCGAGGTGCCAGGTCCTGCAACAGGTGACACAGGCGTTGCACTGTCTCCTTTCGGAGGTGGAGGCATCGGCCGCACATGATGTCTGACATCTGTTCAAATGACACTCATGCATGGAACTGCCAGGGTCTCTGCTCCCTCCTTCTCCTGCGCCCCTGTCCCCCTTGGGCAAATGGCAGCTATCTCCTGCCTCTGGTGGTCGTCTCCCTCTATTCCTGCAAGTGGTAAGGCCTGGGCCGCTTGTGCCTGCAATTCTTCCTCCTGCTCCTCCTCCTCAGTTCCAGCAGCAACCAAAAGAACAGCAAGATCAATTGGTTGCATCGCAAAAGCCGTCCCATCACTCTGAAGTTGGGGGTTGGAGATGGAGAGGAACACATGTAGAGGTTAAGGAATGCTGCTTGTCCTTCAACAATCAACAATCACTGTCCATACTGCCCATTTCCCCCAACCACATGCTCCCCAAATCACAGCCCCCCTATTCCACCCAGCCACATGCTCCCCAAAATCGCAGCCCCCCCTCCATTTCCGCCAGTCACATGCTCCCCAAAATCACAGCTCCTTGAAAAGTTGGGGGACTGCAGCAGTGCAATTTGCAAGGCTTTGTGCACATCCTTCAGCTGAGTGCACTAGGACCCAGCAGCATCCACAAGACCCGAGGTCAGTGCTGCGACCCAGATCCGTGCTGTAAATCGGACATTGGAGACCCCGCTGAGCAACAGCTCCCCACCCTCCACACATTCGCAGAGCCCTCACCGACCCAAGAAAAAAAAGGCCACAACAAAAGGACACCCATAAGCAGCAGAGAGCCGTCGGACGCTACGCACTTACGTCCTCACTAACCCTCACTGATGGAGTGCCCGAATCGGACTTTTATGGAGCATGACTGTTTTGCGCCGATTCCGGATTGGCAAGCGCGGTGGTAAAGGGGGAAGTGCTGGTAAAGTTGCAGCCCATTAAGTTAATTGAAATGCATGCAAATGCATTTAAATTGCCGTCGCATCCGTTTCGGGCATGGTCTCGATCACGTCCATCTTTGTGCCTTGGTAAAGGGGGAACCAGTGCGGAGGCAGACGCGTATCACGCTACTCACTCACGTCCGACTTTTACAAGTTTTTGCACCCAAAAATGGGCGCAATTTGATGGTAAAATCGGGCCCATAAAGTCAAAGCAGAGGCAATTGGGAAACTTCAGTAAGCATATAGATATAACTGATTACCTGCTCCGTGAATTATCTAGTGTTTTGACAAACCAGCATGACTTGAGGCTTAACTTTGCATAAAGCAACTAAAACGCTTTCTGTTGGCACTAATGGAGTCTCTGCTACGTGATACTCACATCAAGCCCCAGAAAGTCTCCTGAACTAATACTCAATGCATTCTCTCAAATTTCGGCGAGAATTTTCCAGCCCCACCCAGCACCGGAGTTGCAGCTTAGAGGGAACATTGTTAACACTCTTCACCTTGATCTGAACATAATAAAGGTGTTGAGATTTCCCAAGCAAGCTAAATAAAATGAAGAGGCTAAACTGGTTCACCCAGTGGATGAGCAACACCCATTAACCAGCTCATAAAAAAGAGTTTGAGCAGAAAATTGAACCAAAATCTCAGGTGCCATGGAGCCCAGAGAAAGGGTTAGAGACGGAAGAGAGCAACTGGGCATTTGACGGAGATAGATATAATGGACAATAAATTGGGAAGTTGGGACCTCGGGTCCTTGGCACCCACTGTTTTATAGTAGTTACAGGCCACATACATCCATCTACTGTGCCCACCCCACCCCCATGGGAAATGTACAAACTGCCACTTGATAAAGGGATTTGCATGCACACACTCAGTGACCATGATCATGATGTGAATTAATGTGTAATGTTGATTTGATGCCACATTGCCATTTTCGAAGCACAAACTCCAGTCCAGTGGAATTTTCCCAAAAAAAGCCTAAATGTTATAATGGCGAGAAAACAGGAGCGATCTACACCGGTCTCTAAGGCACGCTCTGCACCGCAATCCTCCCACACTCAGTCATTTTTTTGGAGAGTGATGAGTTATGCGCTGTTACTGGGAAGGGTGGGGTGGGGCCTAAACATGCTGGTGAGCCCAGCTTCAGAGCACTTGGGTACCATTTCATGAGGCGCCTGATTTTACAGTGCACTGGGACACACCTCCACCCTCCCTCCATGGACATGGGGATCCATCCCAACCAGCAGCATGTCCCTCACCCCCTGCCTGACATGGGGCACTGACATCAAGGCCCTCCTGATTGGTCCCCTATTGTGACCACTGACATGCCCTCCACATCAGTGCCCCCGACATGATTTACCCCTGCATGGCCCCCCTGCATGGCATCCACTGTCATAGTCCCAACCCAAGCTCCACCCCTTGGTGCTGCCCCAGCACAATGGCGGTGCCAAACTGGCACTGCCTGAGTGCCCAACTGGCACTGCCAGGGATTCCATGGCCTCTGAGTCAGCCGGCATGCTTATCGCACCAGGTCTCCACTGGTGGAAACCAGTTGTGACCCATGCCAGGGAGGTGGGAGTATTCCAGGAGGGGGGATAATCACGAGCTGAACTCACTAATGAGATTGAGATACAGTCGATCTCATGCAATCAGTCTTGTGCCCGCCATTGGAAAGGGGCTGGGACGATCACAAGTTGTTTGGCGCTGGGTGCGAAACCAAGTTTTAGGCTGATGCGCTATTTTCCAGGACAGGCACGATCTGCACCGAGCTTGGAGAATCACCCCCTTGGCTGAAACTTGCTGAACATGACATTAAGACAGAATGAATGACTCCCCCCACCAGCAATATTTAACAAGATGATGAACCAATTTCATGTCATGCTGGTTGCTTGATTATTTATTTTGGCTGCTGGTGTAACGGTACGTGTTTTTGAAGTTTTTCTTTATTTGGCTAAGGTTTGAATAATTCAAGGCATTGGTCTGACTGCTGCTGAACTACTTTTCTGTTAATTTAGAAGCTTGTGCTGAAATAAGTTGCTTCCGGACTTGAGTGGCCTGGTAGGGTTTCCTCTGGGAATTAAGTGTAACTGGAGGATTGCAGGGAGGCCACAAAGAGTAGGCCATGCTGCTAAATTTAGGGGGAGGAGGAGAAAGGGAAAAGACCTCTTCGCAGGAGGCGATATCTCCCAAAGGTACTGAAGAGAAGAACCTTATCTCAATTTCAGGAATGACCAACACCTGAGACATCTTCACATCATTAAAGATATCATAACTGAAAACTGTCAATTGCTATAGCTACAAATTTAACATTAAAGCAAGGCAAGGACAGCATTACTAGGGTCTAATAAGCAGATCATTATTGTTCCTCTAGGATTGCAGGGTCCCTCATCATGAAGGAAGTTATTGACTACCATGCATACATCTCATGTGAATTCAACCACCTTCATAACCTGAAAGGGATTTCATTTCCTCGATGTACAACTGGTGTGCGGTCATGGGCAGCATATCATTTAGAAGATTCCTTCAGGCTGAGGCAGTCCTCTGTGCCACCTGTATTTGACCCACCACAGTTGGTCAGATGCTAGCCCTAAAGGTTATCCAATGCTGACAGAGTGATGTGCGATTGATTCACACGGGAGGCTAGGACGTACCCGGGAATAAAGGCTTTTATTCACAACAAGATTGGAGCACACTACTTAACAATATTATCCCAGACTAAGGGCTACTAGGAAGTAGCAGTGACCTTTATACTCCTGTAAGAAGGCGGAGCCGAACGGAGTGTACCACATAAACAATAATAACAGGTGGAACACCCAAACACTAACCCCAACAGTAACAAGAGTAACATATGTACAAGTACCCATAGTGGTAACCATCTATGGTTCACCACACAAAGCTTGTGCCTATGTGCACAAATGTTAACTGGATTAATGCTGGTTGGTAAAGTTGAGACACAGCAGCTTTCTTTGCTTGATAGAGTTTATAGTCAACAATGTTCCAGCTATCCCCATTTATATTCTTTTGATATAACAATTCACACAAATTGAACACAAATTAAACAAATCAAATTGAGGAATAGTCCCTTAAAGGGACATTGTTATTAAAATTACAAAGAAAACTTAACAAACTTTGATTTCAAAATGCCATTTCCAGTGGCGATGGTGCCCACAGCCCCCACAATGCCCACTGGCCAGGGAAAGCCTCTATCCTCATTTATAATATCTTAAATAAATCAATTAATAAAAAAGGGACAAATTAATAAATCAACAAAAAGATCAAATTAACAAATTAAAGGGGCAGCCCTTTAAAGGGAAACATCAACAGAAGTCAGGATCAGAAAGGAAACTTACAAATATCAAATTAAAATGTGATTGTGGGGGTCAGTAAAACACCTGACGCCTCACAGTGCCTACTGAGTTTGGAAGGCCTCTATCCCCAGTTATAGGTGTACAAGTACCCATCATCTGTTTAACAATTCAATTACTATTGAACTTTAACAATATAATTGCCATTAAATCTTAACATAATGAATAAAACATTGACATACAGGAGGCCGACTGTGAGAGCCTGAGAGGGAAATTGTTTTCTTTAAATGTTAAGAATGATCATGGGAAAGACTTGCTACCCTCAGTGTACAGTAGCACAGGTTGACCAAAATAAAGCTAGTAAGAGCCACAAGGAACCTTACACAAAGAACACCATCGATATCCTCAGACAATAGTTCTGCTGCCTACACCACTCTGAAGGATTACTCATCTGCATCAAGCTTTGTAGTAGAATGCTGCACAATCTCACCAATAAGGAAACAGCCCTTGTAACCAACTGCCAGGCGAGAAGCTCAGGAGAAGGAGAGGGAAGTGGAGGATGAGGGAAAGAGGTTACAACATAGCCAAGTCCCTTTCTGTCCTTACTCCACATGATCAAATAATCAATGAATCTTAGTATGAACTTCAAAGACACCTATCATAGAATCATAGAACAGTGCAGAAGGAGGCCATTCAGCCCATCGAGTCTGCACTGAAGCACAATCCCACTCAGGCCCTATCCCGGTAACCCCATGCATTTACCCTAGCTTGTCCCCCTGACACTAAGGGGCAATTTAGCATGGCCAATCTACCTAACCTGTGCATCTCTCTCCATTCGCCAATGGTCCCACCTTCTCTTTGATTTGATTTATCATCACATGTATTGGCATACAGTGAAAAGAATTGTTTTTTGCATGCTAGGCAGAGAAAGCATACCAGTCATAGAGTACAAAGGGGAGAACGAAAGGAGAGCATGCAGAATGTAGTGTTACAGTCATAGCTAGGGTGTAGAGAAAGATCAACTTAATATAAGGTAGGTCAATTCAAAAGTGTGATGGCAGCAGGGAAGAAGCTGTTCTTAGTATGTGGTCTCAGACTTTTATATCTTTTCCCCAATGGAAGAAGATGGAAGCGAGCATGTCCAGGGTGCATGGGGTCCTTAATTATGCTGGCTGCTTTTCTGAGGCAGCAGGAAATGTAGACAGAGTCAATGGATGGGAGGCTGCTTTGCATGATGGACTGGGCTATGTTTACAACACTTTGTTGTTTCTTGCGGTCTTGGTCAGAGCAGGAGCCATACCAAACTGTGATACATCTGAAATGGATACTTTCTACGGTGCATCTGTAAACATTGGTGAGAGTCGTAATGGAAATACCAAATTTCCTTAGCTTCCTGAGTAAATAGAGGTGTTGATGGCTTTCTTAACTGTAGCATTGACATGGAGGGACCTGCACAGGTTGTTGGTGATCGGAACACCTAGAAACCTGAAGTTTTTGACCATTTCTACTTCATCCCCATTGATGTAGACATGTCCTCCACTACGCTTCCTGAAGTCAATGGCTATCACTCTTCCATGATCAGTGACATTGCATTGTCTTTTCTTCAACAACATTAAAATAAAATGCACATTTTATAAATTTAATAGTTTTCCGTAGACAGGTTTAACCTCGTATATAAAGGGAAGGTTGTATTATTAGAAGAAGTGTGGGCAGGCGTGGAGGTTGGGAGGAGAGACGGAACACTGTCTCTCCACACATTGCCTTTTAAATTAACTGTTCCATTCCATCACAGCTACTTTGGCCTAGTTGGTTTCTGAACAAAGGCTGTTTCCCATAAATTATTGTCTGCCATGCTCCATTTTGTATATGGACAGCTCCCATTATAAAGGCAGTATTTAATAGAGACAGTCATTTCAATTTGGGTCACAATACACATTATTGTTGTTACCTTTTGAGAGATAATCACCAAACCATAAAGACAGCAGAAAATGTAACCCCAATTTGAAATCCTCATTTTATTTGTTAGGAAGTGAAGATTGTGATGGAATTCAATTCTTTACTGATCTGCTGAGTGAAGTTGCCATATAAGCCCGCCTGGCAGATTGGCTGTGCTAGTTTTATACAATGCAGATGGAATTGCAGATCTGAATCAATATCCTCACAATATTTCATGTTTAGCAACACTTCAAGTTTGAAAACAAATAGACAGTGTTGTGCCTGCACGGAGAGGCAGAGAGTCAATTTGTTCAGAGTATACTATTTCCTGCCATACTGAAGGCTTCTCCCTTGATGTGCTCATTGTATCCCAAGTTTAAGGTCAAATGTAACAACTTACATTTACATAGCGCCTTTAATGCAAGCAAGCAATCCATGTCTCTTTGCAATTAGACAACAATTGACAGCATGCCATCAATATCAGTACAACTAAGTAAGGATTTTGTAAAAATACATAAGCTTTAAGCAGTGTTGTAAAGGAGGACAGAAAATCAAAGAGGTTTAGGGACAAATTGTAGAGCTTACACCTCAAATATGACTGTTAATGGTGGAGAGAAAATATTCAAAGGTGGAGCTAGAGGAGATTTAAGAGGAATGGAGGGATCTGAATGCAAGGATGACCGTTTTTAAACTGAGACGCTGTTGGACTGGCAGTAAAGGTAGGCTAGTGAGCACAGGAATATTTAGTGAGCAGGACTTGGTACCAGTTAAGGTACATACTGCAGAGTTTTGGATTAACTCTTGTTTATAGAGACTGGAGGACAACAAGGAGAGGTTTTGAATCATGATGTCTACAGGGAACTGGCATCACATCTTTGGATGAGAAACAGGAGGTAGGCAAAGATTGATCTTGGGGGACACCAAGGGACTGGCAAGACCAGGAAAAGAAGTCACTGCAAGAAATTGCCTGGATAAGACGAGATATGCAAGACTGGAACCAGCCAACTGTAGTCCCATTCAGATGGACAGTGGAGAGAGGCATTGGAAATGAATGGTGTGATCAGCTGTGTTAAAGGCTGTAGTGATCTTTTTAAAAAAGGATGGGGACAATGCATCATGATCACAAGGATGTAATTTACAACTGATTCGGACCATTTCAGTGCTGTGATGTACTTACTTAGTAAGAAGTTTAACAACACCAGGTTAAAGTCCAACAGGTTTATTTGGTAGCAAAAGCCACACAAGCTTTCGAAGCTCTAAGCCCCTTCTTCAGGTGAGTGGGAATTCTGTTCACAAACAGAGTTTATAAAGACACAGACTCAATTTACATGAATAATGGTTGGAATGCGAATACTTACAACTAATCAAGTCTTTAAGAAACAAAACAATGGGAGTGGAGAGAGCATCAAGACAGGCTAAGAAGATGTGTATTGTCTCCAGACAAGACAGCCAGTGAGACTCTGCAGGTCCACGCAACTGTGGGCGTTACAAATAGTGTGACATTAACCCAATATCCCGGTTGAGGCCGTCCGCGTGTGTGCGGAACTTGGCTATCAGTTTCTGCTCAGCGACTCTGCGCTGTCGTGTGTCGCGAAGGCCACCTTGGAGAACGCTTACCCGAATATCAGAGGCCGAATGCCCGTGACCGCTGAAGTGCTCCCCAACAGGAAGAGAACAGTCTTGCCTGGTGATTGTCGAGCGGTGTTCATTCATCCGTTGTCGCAGCGTCTGCATAGTTTCCCCAATGTACCATGCCTCGGGACATCCTTTTTTGCAGCGTATCAGGTAGACAACGTTGGCCGAGTTGCAAGAGTATGTACCGTGTACCTGGTGGATGGTGTTCTCACGTGAGATGATGGCATCTGTGTCGATGATCCGGCACGTCTTGCAGAGGTTGCTGTGGCAGGGTTGAGTGGTGTCTTGGTCACTGTTCTCCTGAAGGCTGGGTAGTTTGCTGCGGACAATGGTCTGTTTGAGGTTGTGCGGTTGTTTGAAGGCAAGAAGTGGGGGTGTGGGGATGGCCTTGGCGAGATGTTCGTCTTCATCAATGACATGTTGAAGGCTCCGGAGGAGATGCTGTAGCTTCTCCGCTCCGGGGAAGTACTGGACAACAAAGTGTATTCTGTCCACTCTGTCCCGTGTCCACTCCCATTGTTTTGTTTCTTAAAGACTTGGTTAGTTGTAAGTATTCGCATTCCAACCATTATTCATGTAAATTGAGTCTGTGTCTTTATAAACTCTGTTTGTGAACAGAATTCCCACTCACCTGAAGAAGGGGCTTAGAGCTTCGAAAGCTTGTGTGGCTTTTGCTACCAAATAAACCTGTTGGACTTTAACCTGGTGTTGTTAAACTTCTTACTGTGTTTACCCCAGTCCAACGCCGGCATCTCCACATCGTGTACTTACTTAGCCATTGGTAAAAATGGCATAGTTATAACCATTATTTTGGATCATCTTTAAACTGCTCTCATTTAACATTTGACAAACTGAAATAAAGTTCCCATCCCACTCTGTCACTAAAAGGCGCCAGGATTTTCCGGCCGTGCTCGCTTCAAAACCGGAAAATCCTACCCGAGGTTAACGGACTTTTGCATGGTCTGCCCTCCCAGCCATTAGTATTCCCATGGAGGGCGGGATGGGAAAATTCCCCCAAAAAACCAAAGTTCCTAGAAGTGCCCATTTATCACCTTCTTCTACAGATATTTAAGAGGGCATTAGTTAGATGCAGGAAGAGGGGTAGGTCTGACCAGTCATACCATTAGATTAACCTTAATTGGGTTTATGGGCTGCAACTGGTAAGAAAAGCTGTTCTCTACCTCTCCAGCTTTCTCTCTTCCTTTTCGGTCTATCATTTGGGTAGTTAAGTTCCCAATTGACATCAGTTTGTAATGCAGAGCTCCTCAACAATCATATCAAAACAACAGTATCACACTGACCTCCCAATAAGGGCTGCTGTGGTAAATGGAAGTGCTTACATAGCAGATGTACATGAGATTGGAATAATGCCAAGTAAGCTTTCTTCACACTATCCTACACTCTATCTGGTATTCCTGGGTCAAGTATATCAATATTGAGGAGATGGTGGAAATTCGTTTATAATCGAGATACAGCACTAGACTCCAAGCTAAGCATTCATACAGACATGCTCTGGCCGGTACTTGTACTTGTTGGTTAATATAATGGGTAAAATAGCTAATAATACTTTTTGCACACAAAGGGTCATGGAAATCTGAAACTCTCTCGCAAGAAGCTGTTGAGGCAAGGGGTCAGCTAAAAATGGCAAAACAGATTGCTGGATTTTTTTTTAGGCAGGGCACTAAAGGAATATGGAACCAGGGTGGATAGGTAGATTTCAGATATTAATCATCCATGATCTAATTAAATGGTGAAACAGGCTAAAGGGGCTGAATGACTTATCCCTGTTCCTATGCAAGTCGTCTTAATACACTGCATTGTGAGAATGTATTCAATGATAAACGCGACACGGTGGCACAGCTACCATTTCAGTCTTAGGTGACTGTCAGTGTGGAGCTTGCATGTTCTCCCCGTGTCTGCGTGGGTTTCCTCTGGCTGCTCCGGTTTCCTCCCACAGTCCAAAGATGTGCAAGTTAGGTGGAACGGCCATGCTAAATTGCCCCCTAGTGTCCAAAGATGTGTAGGTTAAGGGGATTAGTGGGGTAAATGTGTGAGTTTATGAGGATAGAGTGGGGTGTGGGCCTGGGTAAGATACTCTGTCGGAGAGTGGGTGCAGATCCGATGGCCTGAATGGGCTCCTTCTGTACTGTAGTGATTCTTTGATTCTATGATTTGAACATATGGTTTAGTTTAGCCAATTAGGATTCTGTAGGGGCAATGTAAGTAAGCAGGTGCTGTCAGATTAACACAGTTTAAGTACAGACTTTGTAAAAATATTGTAGTTAATTTGGAGCCAACATCTTTATATTTTGTCCATACTTCAGCAGTAATCATTTTGACAAGATATGGGCCGGGATTTTGCGCCCCTGTTTTCCGTTGAGAAATGGCGATAGAGATGCAAAATCCTGAGAGAGCCGGGAAACTAGATTCTCGCTGGTGAGATCTTGCGGTGTGATTGTCCCCACCCCCGCCATTGGTGTAACACAGTTCACACCCAGGAAGGTCAGGAACCTTATTTAAATACATTTCAGTATCATTAACGGGCTTCTCCATTGCACTGTTCCACACATTCAGAATTTCTCCTCCAACGTAATGTCATATCGTCGATGTTTACAACAGGTCTGAACCAAAGTGAGTCTGATGGAAACAACCCACTGGGGGCTCACAGGTATGTACAAGGGGGAGGGGGACATGCCTGGGCAGTGCCCACAGGGACTTTCCTTTTGGGGAGGTCCATGGGGGAGTTCCCTGTGTGCATGGAGAGGGGGGTTTCTCATGTACATGGGGGATGGTCTCAGTGTCCATGGGGGGATCTTAGTTTCGATTTTTAATTCGGTTACAGAGAAAAGGGCGCCCTGATATCTGGAAGGCCAACGTTGCCGGCGGGTTAGGCTCCAACATTTCTTTTTCCCAAGTGTTTGAAAATATGGTGGGAAAAGCCAGCAATGCTGATGGCAGTCTATACCCCAAATTTCCTGCCTGAGACAACACTTTGAAATCAGAACGGAAAACTCCACCCATGATGTTTATGAGCATGTAAGATTATTTTATTTTCTATGAAATCAAATTACATTTATGCTCCAGTGAAAATAAAGTGTATGTGGTGTGGCATTGCCATCTATTGGTGCAATAGCACATGACACAAAGGTCACATTACAACAAACTCAGAATTGATAGGTTTAGAACAAGCGACCTAATATTGTCCAGCTGGTGCATAAATAAATTTATTTTCAGTAATTCACGGGGAGTCAGCGAGATTCATTGGCAGTTTGCAGAACCCTGTCTGTCTTAGATATCTGAGCCTCTTGCACATTCCCGATTTTCATTTTTCCACCAATGGCAACCATGCTTTCAGTTGCCAAGGTCCCAAGCTCAGGAATTCCTTCCCTGAACATCTCCACCTCTCCAGCTTTCTCCCTTCCTTTAAGATGATTCTTAAAAGCTAGTTCTTGGCCACCTGTACGAATATCTCTTTATGTGGTTGCGTATTAAATCTGGCTCGCTAAGCAGCTTTCCTTTGGCATGATGTCAGTGTTCGCAGAGTGCCCTGGACCAAATCTTGAGTAGACTGACTCCATTGGGTCATGTACTTGATGGTGATGGGTTACACAAGGCATCCAAGAAGATAGAAACCAGCATGAAGGCCCCAAGACAAGAAATTGGATAAAAGGAGAACTGATGAGACCAGCTGTAGAATTAGAGTAGCGGTAGGAAAACAAGCGTTCACCTAAGTGACATGGGGAAAACAATGGTATATATAGAAATAAGTGCTAGAACTATAGATGAGGTGATTAAGTGGAGAGAAGAAGAATATAGTTTGAACCTATATGCTAACTCTATGACCAGATAATGGGTGGAATATTCTCAAAAAAAGTTTAGGAGTTGAATGGTGGGTTTTCTTGCCAGTTTTTTCAGTGAGGTAAGTAATGGTAATTTATGGCACTCTGTACAATACAGAAGCCATAATGTGATTCTTGCCAGTGGGAGTGCGGGGGTGGGTGGGTGGAGTCTCTGCTCACCTAAGAAGCTAGCTGCTGAGCTCCAGGGGAGCCATTTCTCTAGGGGCGCCATCCTAGAAGGATCTTTATCCTTTACCCTCTTGAACTGAATAATTTACCCTAGTGTGAAATGAATGTAACCCAAATTATACATGATATCTTATTTATAGCTTAAAAGCACTGAAATCAAAGGAGAGGATTTATGATGCATGAGAGTGAAAAATGTGACCATCCATTAAAATGAGCTTTTTATTGGGAAAGCCATACATCAAAATTGATGACACTATTCAAAAGAATTGTGTGTTTGTCATTCCCCAGTGAGCCAAACTGCAGTTCTGTTTGCAGGCAACGTATGGTTCTCACTAACAATGTACAAATAACTACACAAAACAAGCTTCACATTCCAACAGCAAGCCTGCATTGCAACTAAAAGACTACAACAGAAAATCTACTAATACTTTCATTATGAATGACAGGTTTAAAGTGACACCCATACTTAATGGACTGGATTAATCAAATGACATTCCCTTCATAATGTTGCAGTTTCCAATACCCCATCACTTTGCTCCAAATGGAAGGCATGCACTTCAACTTTTTAATAACTTCATCTTTTATGAGCGTCACCTAAAGATGCAAGTTAAGTCTGGGGTATACCTTATGAGATAAAAGGTATACCTATGGTATCTTTGACACTGAAGCTGATATTTTACTTTTATGCAGATTCTTCTCTGGGTCAAGCACACCAAGGAATGCTTGTGATATTCCTGTCTTCCACTGTTGCATGTTAAATATATTTGCCCTGGATGTCTCCCATCTCCTCATCTGCTGACTTTGTTTATTGCAGAAACTTTAGCTGGGGTTGTTCAGTTGTTGTTTGAGATTTTGGTGCTTTCATTATATGATGCGGCAGTTGAGTGCCGAACCATCGAGTCCCTACAGTGCAAAAAGAGACCATTCGGCCCATCGGGCCCACACCGATAACAACCATCTGCATTTATCACAAAAGACTTTCAGACTTATACTAGAAATTGGATTCATTCACAGTGTGACATTGGGCAGTTTGAACAAGGTTTGTGCAGCCAGCTGTGGTTTCAATGCAGATCTTACTCTCCGGGCCTGCTAGCATCTCCTCCCCCCTCCCGCCAGAGTGGTTCACTCCAGCGGGGATTACAGTAGCTCGACGCAGCTGGAGTGAAGGGGGGCATTCGTGGCCCCTGAGAGGCCTGGGCATTGTCACCCTGGCAGTGCCAGTTTGTGCCCCCGGCACTGTCCAAGGGGCAAAGTGCCAATGCCCATGGGGCACCGTGGCACTGCCCATTGGGCAGGGAGCAGTGCTAAGAGGGAGGGGCCTGTGGGGGGTGGGACAATCAGTGGCGGTGGTGGGGGGGTCCTGCTGCCACTCTGCATTTGGATCGATAGGGGAAGGAGCGAGGCCAGCGATCAGGGTGGGCTGGGGGGAGGGGATAACTGTAGATTGGAGTGGGCCGAGAGGGGGAGGTTTGGGGCAGGCCTTGGAATTGTTGGGGGTGGGGGGGCCAGCAATCGGGCTGTGGGGGGGCTCGGAGAGCCGGCAATGCAGGGATTGCGGGGAGCCGGCAGTGCGGGATAACCCCACATGCACCAATCTCGGTGCTGACAGATTGGTCCATGCACAGTGGTCCGCTCACCGCTAGGCCTCCGGACTCTCCAGCAGGAATAGGCACTGCCCACAGCTTTATAATGACCTCTGCAGTGCACAGAGTGTGGGAGATTCTTCTCTGAACTCCCACTGAAAAAAACAGCATGACTTAGTGCAGTTTTCACTTCAAATTGTTTTGGGAGAATTCCGGCCAGGCATCTTGCCATCTATGACAAAAGCCACTGTTACTTTAATAACATTCCTGCATGAACCACGATCCACTGCAAGAATCTATAAATAAGGATGCTCCCTTAGAAATTAATTCCCCCTCAGTTCCCTGGAGTATTCTGGATAAGATTAAAAGATTCCTCAGTGCCATCAAGTTGGAGAAACAAGGTTCTTATTGAAAGTTGCAGGAATGAATCAATGTGACAGAGACCCTGCATTAAACATGGTGAAAAGGGCAGATAGGCTGTTTTTCCAATCACCAGTGATTGAAAGACTGAAATGAAAGCCCTGTCCATTATAAACCTAGTAAGAAGTCTCACAACACCAGGTTAAAGTCCAACAGGTTTATTTGGTAGCAAATACCATAAGCTTTCGGAGTGCTGCCCCTTCGTCAGATGGAGGAAGGGGCAGCTCCATCTGACGAAGGGGCAGCGCTCCGAAAGCTTATGGTATTTGCTACCAAATAAACCTGTTGGACTTTAACCTGGTGTTGTGAGACTTCTTACTGTGTTCACCCCAGTCCAACGCCGGCATCTCCACATCATTATAAACCTACCAGGACCATGTGAACAGATTGGCAAGAAAACAAGTTTCCCTCTTCTGTTTTCCTAAATTCTTCATTCCTTTCCCAGAAGTGCTGATTCTTGATGCGGTCGGACTTCACTGATGCTGGAATGCTGCCAGGGACAAAGCAGCCATTCTACATATCTAAAAAAATCCAATCATTCGATGTGGATGTTGCTGGCAAGGGCAACATTTATTGCCCATCCCTAACTGCCCTCAAGAATGTGGTAATGAGTTGCCTCCTAGAACTTTTGTGGATTGTGTGGTCTTAATACTCTCGCCATGCTGTTTGGTAAGGACTGCACCAAAATATTAGAAATACCTGAACTCTGACCTAATCCCATCTGCCAGCACTTGACTCATAGTCCTGAATGTTATGATGTGCCAAATGCTCATCGAGATACTTTTGAAGGGATGTGAGGCAACTCACCTCTACCACTCTCCCAGGCAGCGCATTCCAGGCCGTCACCACCCTCTTGGTAAAAATGTTATTCCTCACATCCACCCCTCACCTTGAACCTATGTCCCCTTGTGACTGACCCTTCAACTAAGTGGAACAACTGCTCCTTATCCACTCTGTCCATGTTCCTCATAATCTTGTACACCTTGATCAGATCGCCCCTCGGTCTTTTCTGCTCCAACAAAAACAATCCAAGTCTACCCAACCTCTTTTCATAACTTAAATGTTCCTTCCCAGGCAGCATCCTGGTGAATCTCCTCTGTACCCCCTCCAGAGCAATCACATCTTTCCTATAATATAGTGACCAGAACTGCACACAGTACTCTAGCTGTGGCCTCACCAAAGTTCTATACAACTCCAACATGACTTCCCTGCTTTTGTAATCTATGCCTCGACTGATGAAGGCAAGTGTCCCATGAGCATTTTTCACCACCCTACTAACATGACCCTCCACCTTCAGAGATCTGTGGACAAACACACCAAGGTTCCTTTGTTCCACCGAACTTCCAAGTGTCCAACATTCATTGAGTACTTCCTTGTCAAATTATGCCTTCCAAAGTGTATCACTTCACACATTTTAGGGTGAAATTCTGTCTGCCACTTATCTGTCCATTTGACCTTTCCGTCTATATCTTCCTGTAGCCCAAGACACTCTGCTTCACTGTTAACAACCCAGCCAATCTTTATATCATCTGTAAAGTTACTAATCCTACCTCCCACATAGTCACCAATGTCATTTATATAACTACGAATAAAAGGGAGCCCAATACAGATCCCTGTGGTAAAAAATAAAAGCAAATTACTGCGGATGTTGGAATCTGAAACCAAAAGAGAAAATGCTGGAAAATCTCAGCATGTCTGCAGCATCTGTAAGGAGAGAAAAGAGCTGACTTTTTGAGTCCAGACGACCCTTTGTCAAGACTTTTCTTTCCTGACAGATGGTGCCAGATCTGCTGAGATTTTCTAGCATTTTCTATTTTGGTTACAGATCCCTGTGGTATGCCACTGTACACTGGCTTCCAGTCATTAAAGCAGCCTTCTGTCATCACCCTCTGTCTTCTACAACTGAGTAAGAAGTCTCACAACACCAGGTTAAAGTCCAACAGGTTTATTTGGTAGCAAATACCATAAGCTTTCGGAGCAATGCTCCTTCGTCAGATGGAGTGGTCTCTGTTCTCAAACAGGGCACAGACACAGAAATCAAATTACAGAATACTGATTAGAATGCAAATCTCTACAGCCAGCCAGGTCTTAAATGCACAGACAATGTGGGTGGAGGGAGCATTCAACACAGGTTAAAGAGATGTGTATTGTCTCCAGACAGTACAGCTTGTGAAATTGTGCAAGTCCAGGAGTCAAGCTGTGGGGGTTACTGATAATGTGACATAAATCCAACATCCCGGTTTAGACCGTCCTCATGTGTGCGAAACTTGGCTATCAGTTTCTGCTCAGTGACTCTGCGCTGTCGTGTGTCGTGAAGGCGGCCTTGGAGAACGCTTACCTGAAGATCCAAGGCTGAATGCTCGTGACTCAGCAGTCACGAGCATTCAGCCTTGGATCTTCAGGTAAGCGTTCTCCAAGGCGGCCTTCACGACACACGACAGCGCAGAGTCACTGAGCAGAAACTGATAGCCAAGTTTCGCACACATGAGGACGGTCTAAACCGGGATGTTGGATTTATGTCACATTATCAGTAACCCCCACAGCTTGACTCCTGGACTTGCACAATTTCACAAGCTGTACTGTCTGGAGACAATACACATCTCTTTAACCTGTGTTGAATGCTCCCTCCACCCACATTGTCTGTGCATTTAAGACCTGGCTGGCTGTAGAGATTTGCATTCTAATCAGTATTCTGTAATTTGATTTCTGTGTCTGTGCCCTGTTTGAGAACAGAGACCACTCCATCTGACGAAGGAGCATTGCTCCGAAAGCTTATGGTATTTGCTACCAAATAAACCTGTTGGACTTTAACCTGGTGTTGTGAGACTTCTTACTGTGCTTACCCCAGTCCAACGCCGGCATCTCCACATCATTCTACAACTGAGCCAATCTTGAATCCAATTATCATCCAACTCCCCTCACTCTATCTTGAGGGGGACAAGGTCTCGTTCAACATAGCCCAGTGATCGAACCGAGGGCTATCCTGATCTGTATGGCTCATTAGAAACCCTGAGAATGCATTTATCCATTGTGCTACTGGACTGTTTCCAAATCTTACTTTCCACTAATGAAATGCTAGATAAATAAAAAGTCCTTGGTCCATCCAGTTTGCTTTTGAATATCCTGCACCTTAACAATAATAATAGAGCTGCTAAGTAACCACAGCAATTAATCGCTGTCAATCAGTCTACAACTAGGGTTGCCAACCCTCCAGGATTGGCTTGGAGTCTCCAGGAATTGAAGACCAATTCTCAGGACACTGCTGTGTGCAAACCTGGTGAAAATCATTGGGACATTAAAAAACAGGTCGCTTTTATGTCATTTTCTTTGAACATTTCTCTTCACCAGATATAAAAATATTTTAAAAGGAGGGGGATAAAAAGGCAATTTGGCTGACAGTCAAACATCAGTAAGAAATCTCACAACACCAGGTTAAAGTCCAACAGATTTATTTGGCAGCACAAGCTTTCGGCGTCTCAGGCTCCTTCATCAGGTGAGTGAAGAGCTGTGTTCATAAACAGGGCATATACAGACACAAACTCAATTTACAATATAATGGTTGGAATGCGAGTCTTTACAGGTAATCAAGTCTTAAAGGTACAGACAATGTGAGTGGAGAGAGGGCCAAGCACAGATTAAAGAGGTGTGTATTGTCTCCAGCCAGGACAATCTTGATCAATTGGGCCAGTGGGCTGACGAATGACTGATGGAGTTTAATTTAGACAAATGCGAGGTGATGCATTTTGGTAGATTGAACCGGGGGAGGACTCACTCAATTAACGGTAGGGCGTTGGGGAGAGTTACAGAACAAAGAGATCTAGGGGTACATGTTCATAGCTCCTTGAAAGTGGAGTCACAGGTGGACAGAGTGGTGAAGAAGTCATTCGGCATGCTTGGTTTCATCGGTCAGAACATTGAATACAGGAGTTGGGACGTCTTGTTGAAGTTGTACAAGACATTGGTAAGGCCACACTTGGAATACTGTGTGCAATTCTGGTCACCCTATTATAGAAAGGATATTATTAAACTAGAAAGAGTGCAGAAAAGATTTACTAGGATGCTAACGGGACTTGATGGATTGAGTTATAAGGAGAGGCTGAATAGACTGGGACTTTTTTCTCTGGAGCGTAGGAGGCTGAGGGGTGACCTTATATAGGTCTATAAAATAATGAGGGGCAGAAACATGGTAGATAGTCAGTATCTTTTCCCAAAGGTAGGGGAGTCTAAAACTAGAAGGCATAGGTTTAAGGTGAGAGGGGAGAGATACAAAAGTGTCCAGAGGGGCAATTTTTTCACACAGAGGGTGGTGAGTGTCTGGAACAAGCTGCCAGAGGTAGTAGTACAGGCGGGTACAATTTTATCTTTTAAAAAGCATTTAGATAGTTACATGGGTACAATGGGTAGAGAGGGATATGGGCCAAATGCGGGCAATTGGGATTAGCTTAGGGGTTTTAAAAAAAAGGGCGGTATGGACAAGTTGGGCCGAAGGGCCTGTTGCCATGCTGTAAACCTCTATGACTCTATGAGGACAGTTAGTGAGATTTTGCAAGCCCAGGGAAGTTATGGGGGTTACAGATAGTGTGACATGAACCCAAGATCCCGGTTGAGGCCGTCCTCATGTGTGCGGAATTTGGCTATCAGTTTCTGCTCAGCAATTCTGCGTTGTCGTGTATCGTGAAGGCTGCTTTGGAGAACGCTTACCCGAAGATCAGAGGCTGAATGGCCATGACTGTTGAAGTGTTCCCCGACTGGAAGGGAACACTCCTGCCTGGTGATTGTCGAGCGGTGTTCATTTATCCGTTGACGTAGCATCTGCATGGTCTCCCCAATGTACCATGCCTCAGGACATCCTTTCCTGCAGCGTACCAGGTAGACAACGTTGGCCGAGTCGCAAGAGTCAAACATCACCCATTGGGTAATGAGTCTATTTTTGCTTTCCAATTGGTGCAGGATAGCAGTATGTCACAAGGATATTTAAGCTGACCGACGAATGGGATGGAAGCTAGTCATGTGATGAAACCCCCAGGAATGCACATTTGGCAATGCTATCTACAACAGCTCCAGACAAGATACAAGCAAAAGCCCAGTGGCGAAGACCTTTGGGAACTAGAGATCCAAAGTCACATTTTTCCTCCTAAGCACATTACATTTACCATGGCACATCTAAAGTACACATGTGAAAACATAATTTTTTCTTATATGTGCTGAGATGGTCACCCATTGGAAATAATTTTAGGAAGACAGATGCTATCACAGGTAGAAATTTGGAAGTGCAGTAGTTTTGAGTTAAATATGACAGTGTGTTGGAACTTGATTGGAAGTTACAAAAGGACTTCTCAGCCTTCAAAGAGTTAGCCCCATCCTCTAACAATGCAATATTTCACACAAGACATGACTCAGGATAGGGAAGGATATGCTATGTGGCCAAGAACTGACATATTTTGGGGGTTTAGCCTTTTCTACAACAAGGAGCAAAAGAATAGGTAGCCACACCATGGATTATTAATGAGCAAGTCAGAGTTTATTGAGATAGGTTGCGATCATTAGTATCTAAGATGGAAGAGAGACAGAACCCTGTGAATACCTCTGGTGATGTCACAACATGCGGTGTGACTAATCACACAGAGATGTATTGCTCTGCGATACATAACAGCTCTGAAGGTCAGGATGAAATTTGCAGCCTGGAAGCAAGAAGATGCACATTTCAACCAGTGACAATCCAATTCAGTTTAGGGTTGGGAATATGTCAGTACTTGTCTGAAGGGTTTGGATTTTGTGCATTTATGATACTCCAGATCTGCAACAGATCACCAAGAAACTAGCCGCAGGAGATGCAAGAAATGCTCAGCAGATCAGGTAATATCTGTGGAAAGAGAAAAAAGGATGTTCTGATGAGCAGTTGTCGGTCTGAAAAGTTGAGTGAGATTCTCTGGCCTCCCCTCAGTGTTTTTCTTGGTGGTGGGAAGCAGCGGACCATTCGCTGTCAATGATTGAAGCCATCCCACGCTGCTGGGAAACTCGTGGTAGGGGGCGCACTGCTGGTGGGACTGGAGAATCCTAGCGCCATGAGCAGCCGGAGAATTTCAGCATTAACTCTGTTTCCCTGTCCAAAGACACTGTCTGCATAATCTGCTGAGTATTTCCAGCATTTTCTGGTTTTCAATTCAGATTTCCAGCATCCGCGGTATTTTGCTTTTGTGATAAAATAGCCACTTCTCATTGTCTGCAACATTCAGCTCCTTTAGAAAGCAAACTGCTTTCTATTAAACAAAACAAAATGTTACAAATACAACAAGGCAGCTCAGTTAGCATCTGAAAACAGAAAAATAACAGGTTAACATTTTAAGAGTGAACTTCTTGTTAGAACCCTGATGAGTTCTGGTGAGAGGGTCTTAGCTGCCAACACTGCTGCTTCTTCCCAGTTTGGATGCTGTTGGGCCTGCTGTGTGTTTTCAATATTCACAGTTTTTAATTACTTTTTCTCTGTATAGAAATTACAGGAGGAGGTTATTCAGCTCACTCAGCCTCTGCCCCACAACCGAAAAAGTAACTAAGCTAATTGCATTTCCTTTCTCTTTCCCATGTCCTTTAACCTTCCTCCTTTTAAAATAATTATCCCATTCCCATGGTGCTACAGACTTTGGTCTCCATAGCCAGTTATTTCATCCAAAAAATCAGATAGCTTTCCTCTTTACCCATCCAATGATAAACCACAGTAATTGTCAATCAGCAGAATCAATCTTTCACTAATTATGTACCTTCCAAAAATCCTTTATGATCTTGAAATTGATAAAATTTCCTTCTTTACACTCTCTGCTTCAAGGGAAAAAAAACATCCTCAGTTTTCTTCTTCCTAAACAATAATCTCTTATTTCTGCTGTAGCCTTTGCATAACTCCAATATCCTGTCCATTCTAAAGGTGCCAATAACTGAACATAATAATCTAAATGCTGCCTACACAATATATTTTTGTTGCTCTTTGCCCTCCTCAACAGAAAAAGATTCAGTGTAAACTGAACAGGCCCTACGACAAGTAATTATTGAAAGACTTTGGAATTGTGCCAGGACAGGTTTTAATTTCCTGACACTAGGCATGCAATGGAAAACATCAGAAATGGGGTGGTTTCTTTAAAGGAGCTAATCAGACATTCGGTCAGGGCTCTTCAGCAGACACCGCCTTTTCCAGCAGTCGAGATTCACTTGCCAACAAGCCATGTCCCAGCTGAAAAACAGTTCAGAAAATGATGGCAGCTGTATTCAGCAGCTCGCACAAGGGATATAACAATTCTTATTGTTATATCCCTTTACTCTCTTTTAATTTGTGGTAACTGAAAAGAAGTTCAGCAAAATGGCTAGGAATACAAGCTCAAATCTATCGACTTTGTTGCCCATACCAAAATTTGTTTTGCTCTTTTTCTTTTTAGAGACATCCCTTTTCCCTTTTACAAATTCCCACTTGTACTGGCAGGAGGAAGAGGATTGCCCACACCCAGGGCTTTATTACTCTCTGTTGTGCAACAGTTTGGAGATCCAGGTTCTCTATCAGAAGGACCAATATGGGCGATGTCCAGAGAGCGGTGGAGGCAGGGCCACTGAATATTTTTAACGCTGAGTTAGATTGGCTCCCTTAACAATCAAGAGTCTAAGGGCATAGAGGGTAGAAAGGAATGTGCAGTTGAGGCTACAGTCAGATCTACCATAATTTTATCAAATGTCTTGAGGGGCTAATGGCCTACTCCTACTCCTATTTTATATGGTCATATGTTTGCACGTATCCTGCAGCTCTTTTCCTTGCCGGCTACTATCTGGCATAACCACTTTTATGTCTTCTGGTTTCCAGAAGATTGAAATAATCACACTTCTTTGAACTCAATAGCTGGAGCTTCATTGAATGCACTTCACAAGTCATACCATGTGTTGCAGACTGATAAATTGCTGCTTGGTACCTGACTGTAGCACAGTAATGAATGATATAGCAGTTTGGATACTTATTTTTACATATGCATGAACATATGGTTCCTAAATCATATTGAAATAATATACTGTGGTGAACCATCGTTGGTTCCCACTGTGGGATTGTTCTAATGTTGTTGTTGGATTGTTCTAATGTTGTTGTTGGGCTAGGGTGGGATTGATACACCTGTGGTTGTAACTGTTGTGGCACATCCCAGTCGGGCTCCGCCTCCTGGGAGAGGTATAAGACCCCCTGCTCGGGCGGGACCTCTTCAGTCTGGGATAGTGTGTTAAAGTTCTGATAGTTCCATTGTTAGTTAATAAAAGCCTTCTTTTACCGAAGCTTTGTGCCTCGTGTCAAATTGATGCGCATCAATTTTATTAACTAACATTAAACTCTCGACGGAGAAAAAAAAAGAAAGGAGAGTATGGAGCAAATCCTAAAGCCAGAACGTCTGACGCTAGATCCACGTGCGGTGGGCGCTTCTAACACCTTCGACCACTGGCTGAAGTGTTTTGAAGATTACCTAGCAGCCTCCGCAGCGGTCACCACAGACGATGACAGACTCCGGGTCCTCCATGCGAGGGTAAGCGACACAGTCTACCTCGCGATCCGTGCGGCCACCACTTACCCGAGGGCCCTCGAGCTTTTTAAAAAGCGCTATACGAAACCTCCTAACGAGATCCACGCTCGTTACCTCCTCGCTACACGACGTCGGCAGTCGGGCGAAACCATGGAGGACTATGCCAATGAGCTCTTACAGCTAGCCAGGGGCTGTGACTGCAAAGCTGTGTCGGCTGAGCAGTACATGTACGACCTCGCCCGAGATGCGTTTGTGGCAGGGGTCGGGTCTTCATACATCCGTCTCAAGCTGCTAGAAAAGGGAAATCTCAACCTGACCCAAGGTATGGAATTAGCTGAAATGCTTGAGGCGGCTTCGAAGAGCTTGGTCCTGTATCCGGAGGACCACGTGGAGACAACGTGGCAGGAGCAGTCGCAAATCCCTCCTCGCCCCACGGGCTTGAAAAGTGCAGTGTTATGGCGTGCTCCCATGTGGACCAGACGACGGCTGCAGCCCCATGCGGCCCGCGGTGCTACTTCTGCGGAGGAGCCAAACATCCACGACAAAAGTGTCCCGCTAAAGCGGTAGTCTGTACCTCATGCGGTAAAAAGGGGCATTATGCGAAGGTGTGCAGATCGAAGCCCAAGAACGGCAGTGCGGCCTGTGACCCTTCGGAACGGGGATCATCACCATCGTCGTCGAAGTACTCACGGGGTTCGTCCACGTGCGAGTCCAGGACGACGCCATTGCGGTCGACGGAGTCGGAGGAGGATGACCACCAGGAGTCGCTACGTTTGGCGCCCTCAACCATGTGCGATTAATGGGGGCGGCCATTTTGGTCGACGATGACCATGAGCGACCAGCAGGGGTCCTCAGCATCGACCTCAGCTGCCTGCAGTGACGTTCACGGACCAACGGTGGCATCGATCACCCTGGACCAGGCTAAGCATCACAGGCTTGATTGTTCGATGATGGATATACAGGTAAATGGTCGTGCAATTTATTGTCTGTTTGACAGCGGGAGCACTGAGAACTTTATTCACCCTGACACTGTGAAGAGGTGTGGACTCCAGATTCAACCTGCCAAACAGACAATCTCTATGGCATCAAGGTCCCGGTCTGTCGCTGTGCTAGGACGTTGTGTGGTAACTTTGAAAGTGCAAGGCACAATTTACGAGCGATTCAGGCTCCTTGTGTTGCCGCATCTTTGCGCACCAATTCTCCTCGGACTAAACTTTATGGTCCACATGAAGAGTGTGATCCTACAGTACGGTGGGCCACTCCCTTCGCTGACAGTGGGGGAACAGCTGCAGTCTCCAAATTGTCCAAAGCGCCCCGCCTGCAATCTTTCTACATTAAAGATCACCACACCCTCTTTATTTCAGAATCTGGTACCAGGCTGCAAGCCCATCGCTACTAAAAGTAGGCGTTACAGCACTGAAGATCGGATCTTCATCAGATCTGAGGTTCAGCGACTCCTCAAAGAAGGGATCATACAGCCCAGTGTTAGTCCGTGGAGAGCACAGGTTGTGGTGGTCAAGAGCGGGAACAAACCCCGGATGGTCATTGATTACAGTCAGACCATTAATCGATATACGCAGCTGGATGCGTATCCCCTCCCGCACATATCTGATATGGTCAATCAGATTCGCCCAGAGGACCGACATTACACGGCCTTTGAGGCGGATGGTCGTCTGTATCATTTCCTTAGGGTTCCATTTGGTGTCACCAATGGGGTCTCGGTCTTCCAGCGTGCTATGGACCGAATGGTGGACCAGAACAGGCTGCGGGCTACCTTCCCGTACCTGGATAATGTCACCATCTGCGGCCGTGATCAGCAGGACCATGACACAAATCTCCAGAACTTTTACGCACTGCATCTCGCCTGAATTTGACCTACAACAGGGAGAAGTGTGTATTCCATACGCGCCGGTTAGCCATCCTGGGATACGTGGTGGAAAACGGGGTCATTGGCCCTGATCCAGACCGTATGCGCCCCCTTGCTGAACTTCCCTTGCCCGCTAGCGCAAAAGCACTGAGGAGATGCCTAGGCTTCTTCTCCTATTATGCGCAGTGGGTCCCCAACTACGCGGACAAAGCCCGTCCGCTTATTAAGTCCACGACTTTTCCACTCATGCCAGAGGCCCAATTGGCCTTCAAGGAATTGAAACACGACATCGCGAAAGCCACGATGCACGCGGTAGACGAATCCATCCCTTTTCAGGTGGAAAGCGATGCATCTGATTTCGCCCTGGCCGCCACACTAAACCAGGCGGGCAGGCCCGTCGCGTTTTTTTCCCGCACCCTCCAAGGCCCCGAAATTCGGCATTCAGCGGTGGAAAAGGAGGCCCAGGCCATTGTGGAGGCCGTCAGACACTGGCGCCATTACCTGGCGGGAAAGCGGTTCACCCTGATCACGGACCAGCGGTCCGTGGCGTTCATGTTCAACAACACGCAGAGGGGCAAGATCAAGAATGATAAGATCTTGCGGTGGAGAATTGAACTCTCCACCTATAACTACGATATCATGTATCGTCCAGGGAAACTCAATGAGCCCTCGGATGCCCTCTCGCGCGGAACATGCGCTACTACGCAGGAGGATCGCTTGAACGCCCTCCATAATGACCTGTGCCATCCTGGGGTCACTCGGCTCTACCACTTTGTCAAAGCCCGCAACCTGCCTTACTCGGTGGAGGACGTCAGGTCGGTGACAAGGAGCTGTCGGATTTGCGCGGAATGCAAACCGCACTTTTACCGACCTGACCGGGCACATTTGGTCAAGGCCACTCGCCCCTTCGAGAGGCTGAGTGTGGATTTCAAGAGCCCCCTTCCCTCAACAGATCGGAACGTGTACTTTCTGAACATAATAGATGAGTACTCCCGGTGCCCGTTTGTTGTCCCCTGCGCGGACACGTCGACTGCCACGGTGACCAAGGCATTCCGTGATCTTTTTACCCTGTTCGGGTACCCCAGCTATATCCATAGCGACAGGGGCTCATCGTTCATGAGTCATGACTTGAGGCAATTCCTGCTCTCATACGGGATTGCCTCTAGTAGGACCACGAGTTACAACCCTAGGGGTAATGGACAGGTGGAACGAGAGAATGCTACAGTCTGGAAGGCTGTCCTATTGGCGCTGAAGTCCAAAGGCCTTCCAGTCTCCCGTTGGCAGGAGGTCCTCCCTGATGCGCTTCACTCCATTCGCTCCCTCCTGTGTACGGCAACCAATGCTACTCCCCACGAGAGGATGTTCTCATTCCCTCGGAAATCATCCTCGGGGATATCTTTACCAGCCTGGTTGACGTACCCAGGACCCGTCCTCCTGCGGCGACATGTAAGGGCCCGCAAGTCCGACCCCTTGGTCGAACAGGTCCACCTCCTCCACGCCAACCCTCAGTATGCCTATGTGGCACATCCTGACGGGCGAGAGGACACAGTCTCGATCCGAGACCTGGCGCCCGCAGGGGACGTAGCAACCCCTGTCTCTCCCATACCCCCAGTGACGAATCCCTTATCCCTTATTTCTCCCCCGGACGTGGCGCGGACAGCATCAGGACCAATGCTTAACAGTTTTACTCCAATGCACAGCTTGCCTGAGCCCCGAAGATGGTCGCCATCGCAGAATGTATCAGGATCCCCTGCACTACCGTTTCATCAGGGTCAACCGGCCTGTGAGTCCGTGGGAGAACAGCTGGACGCTGTTTTGGGGAGAACGCCACCGCAAGCACCTACTCCGGTGTCACCGCCGGTATTGAGGAGGTCACAACGACGGTGCGGTCCTCCAGACCGTCTGAACTTATAATCTGTTGACATTTTAGTCTGTTTTCGTACCCCGCCGGCCTTTGTTCTCAAAGGAGGGGTGAATGTGGTGAACCATCGTTGGTTCCCACTGTGGGATTGTTCTAATGTTGTTGTTGGGTTGTTCTAATGTTGTTGTTGGGCTAGGGTGGGATTGATACACCTGTGGTTGTAACTGTTGTGGCACATCCCAGTCGGGCTCCGCCTCCTGGGAGAGGTATAAGACCCCCTGCTCGGGCGGGACCTCTTCAGTCTGGGATAGTGTGTTAAAGTTCTGATAGTTCCATTGTTAGTTAATAAAAGCCTTCTTTTACCGAAGCTTTGTGCCTCGTGTCAAATTGATGCGCATCATATACCAAGCCTCTTTATCTTAAAAAATGTAATGGGGGGAATTTTATGGTGGAAATGAAGTCTTGGTCACTGCCTGGGGTGCCATTGAGAGTACAGTGCTGCCTGTTTTGGGAAGGCCCGCTACTTTTACATACCAGTCAGGCAGTTGAGAGTTCACTGCTGTGTCATGAGATCAGAATTCTGGGGGCGGGAGGTCCTGCCTGCTGAGAGCTGCCAATCAATCAGACACTGGCAGCTCTACTGACCAACAGTGTTACTGAGGAAGCAGAGCCTGCTGCTGGAATAACATACACCACAGGCCCACAATGCTCAGTGACCCAGGCCAGATGTAAGTGAAGGTACAAAGGGTTTCCTTGGATGGGAATCATGGGGGAAGAGGAGTGTTGGGGGAGAAATGTCGGCAGCAAGGGCAGGGGACACTCACCATGCCCCACTCCCCACCATTTCTGATTCTGGGTCCCTTGATCAAGTATTGTGCCTTTGAATGAGCCCCTTCTAAGAGCCCACAGGCAGCCCAAATACTTTTGCATGTCATGCTCCCTTCATGGTGGCAGGCCAGCCTACCACTGGGTTAATGCTAGCTCTAGTATGAACAGGGCATTCATTGCGCACAAATTTCCCCTTGAGGGGTTCAGTTGGGGCTGAGGGCAGGAAGGTTGTCCACAGGTTCCTGACTTGGAACTATATTGCCATTCCTTCATTTTCGCTGGGTCAAAATCCTGGAACACCCTTCCTAACAGCACTGTGGGTGAGCCTACAACATATGGACTGCAGCGTTTCAAGAAGGCGGCTCATCAAGGACAATTAGGGAAGGATAACAAACGCTGGTCTAGTCAGCCATGCTCACATCCCATGAAAGAATAAAACAAATTGCCAACAAGCTCACCTGGTTCCTTCCGCATGGTTTGAAATTCATGATCAGTGGATCTGATGCTTTTGTTTGACGGGAGATATGTGCTGCATTTCTCAAAAAAAATCTGTTTTTATTTTCATCCTCATTAATTTCCCAGCTCTTGCAAATATCCAAGCCTTTCTCTCCTGCCCACAAAAGGATGGAGTTGACCCTTTCATCTTCGCTGATGCTTTTTAGAAAGCTACTAAATATCAAGTTGCACTTTTGTTCAAATTTTTCAAATGTTCTAGGACATCGTCCGCCTCCCAATTCATTCTGGGCTGCAGCTGTACGTTCATTACCATGTTAGTTTTTGCATGATTCACTCCATTTTTTCCCTCCCTCCCTCTCTCTGGCACTACCTATTTTGGGTTGATTTTTCTCAATCTAATTCAGCATTTATTAATAATGGTTGGATTTTACTCCCAGACACCTGCTGCCAGCATGTTATGTCTTATGGTTCCAGAAGTTTGAAATAATCACACTTCTAAACTCAAATGCTGGAGTTTCAGGCTGTGTGACACTACCCACTGCACCACAAGACCTCCACTCCAACAGTAACTACACTTCAAAAATACTTAATTGCATGTATCTCACAGATCACACGATGGACTGTGCAGACTGGTCCTTATTCTAGTGCAGTACTGAGTGATGTAGCACTCTGGATGTTGTACTCATTTATACATGTGCATGAACATATAGCTCCGAAATCATATTGTAACAGGATAACAACCACAATCAATATGATTACCTACTCTATCTGGTAACTGCAGCATGGACATGTATATCAAAGTCTTGGTACCAATCATTACAATGGGTATGAGAATTTACATTTCAACGGCAGGATTGAGATTAAACAGCAAGAAGCGTCTTAATCACAATTTCTCGCAATAGCAATCTGCTGAAGACAAGGCTAATATGGCTGCAGTTGAGTGCATATCTTCCGACTGGGCGGCAAGCTGCTCTGTGAGCTGTTTCAGTGTGGAGACCTCCTCATTTGGGAAACATATTTCAAACTCAGCTTTTCTGGATAGATTTATCGCAAAGCAATTTAATTTACTTTTAAACTACCTTCCTTCTGTTATCCTCAAAGATTTCCTGTTAAAACATCGAGTTTCTTTAATCCGACTTGTAGGGCCCAAGTGAGTGATCAAGCACTCGATATTTGCAACAAGGAGCCAGCTTCTTCACTACATGTTGTCTGTGGCTTGTTCAAAAAAGTTGCCATTATCTAGTTAGAGCATTCTTTGAGTTACAAAACAACCTTCTTTTCACTGATTGTTACAGGAACACCCTCCCCAGATTTCACAGCATGCCAATTCCCACCAGAAAGATTATGCACAATTATGAATATAAATTACGACTAATATGAAGATACAGATGAATGGTGCTAATGTGAATAGCTTGCCAACAACAGCAAAGTTAAATTACAGCATAACTGAGTGTGGATAACATGTTTGCATCAGCTGTGCAGCTAATGCCAAGATCCAGCAAGGGAAGAGGAATAAAACCAACATGTGTCTACCTCAAGGCAAGTCACTGCATTTTGTGAGATCTGAGGAAAGAAAGCATCCTGGCCTGTAGAAATTAACCCAATCCTGGCCTACAGCATGGTCATGATCAAAACAAAGGGCCCGATTTTACCATTGCGTTGCGCCCATTTTCAGGAGCGAAAACATGGGGAAGTCGGGCGTGAGGCGAATAGCGTGATCTGCACCCACATCCAATGCATTTAAATTGAATTAATGGGCTGCACGCCCAACTTTACCAGTACTTTACTACTGCGTTCGCCAATCCCGAATCGGCACGAAAGAGACATGCTCAATAAAAGTACGATTCGGGCGCTTCATCAGTGAGGGTTTGTGAGGAGGTAAGTGCATGGCATCCGACGGCTCTCTGCTACTCATGGGCGACCTGTTGTTGCGGCCATTTTCTGTGTCGGGTCAGTGGCGGCTCTGCGGGTGTGTGGGGAGGTGGGGGGCTGTTGCTCTGCAGGATCTCCGATGTTTGACTTCCAGCACAGACCCGGGTCTCAGCACTGACCTCGGGTCTTGCGGTGCTGCTGGGTCCCAGCGCACTCAGCTCACTTTTTGCTGAAGGATGTGCACAAAGCCCTTGCAAATTGCACAGCTGCAGCCTCTCAACTTTGCAAAGGGCTGTGTTTATGGGGAGCATGTGGCTGGGGAATTGGGGGGTGGGGACTGTGATTGTGGATGTACTAGGGGCAAGCAGCGTTGTATAACCTCCACATTTGTTCCTCTCCATCTTCACCCCACCTCTGCCCCCCACCCCCCCCTTCAGAGTGACGAGATGGCTTTTGTGATGCAACCAATCGATCTTGCTGTTCTTTTGGTTGCTGCTGGAGCTGAGGAGGAGGAGCAGGAGGAAGAATTGCGGGCACAGGAGGCCCGGGCCTTGCCACTTGCAGGACAAGAGGGAGACGGCCACCAGAGGCAGGAGGTGGCCGCCATTCACCCAGAGTGGGGGGGCGTAGAAGAAGGTAGGAGCAGAGACCCCGGCAGTTCTTTGCACGAATGTCATTCGAGCAGATGTCAGACACCATGTGCCGCCGACGTCTCCGACTCCAAAAGGAAACCGGGCGACACCTGTACAGCCTGTTGCAGGATCTGGCACCTAGAGGCAGGGAGGGGCACCCACTCTCAGTGGCTGTCAAATTGACGGGCGCTCTAAACTTCTATGTGACTGGTTCTTTCCAGACTCCGAGTGGAGATGTCCGCTGTGCACACCTGTGTGAGGCAGGTCACTGAAGCCCTGTACGCCCGGGCTGGCCAGTTCATCAACTTCAACGTGGACCAGGTGCAACAGGAAGCCCGGGCTGCAGGGTTCGCAGCCACTGAGGGGATGCCGAATGTGCAGGGGGTAATCAACTGCACACATGTCGTTCTCAAGGCCCCCCTACAGAATCCACGAAGATTTGTTAATCGGAAGGGGTTCCACTCCCTGAATGTTCAGCTAGTGTGCGACCATAACATGACCATCATGCACGTCTGCGCCAGACACCCAGGCAGCGTGCATGACAGCTTCATTGTCAGGAGCTCAGACATCCTGGAGGCATTCGAGGAGGAGCCCAGGCTGTGGGGGTGGCTCCTGGGTGATATGGGTTACCCGCTTCGGGCATGGCTAATGACGCCTGTGCGGAGGCCTGTTTCTGAGGTGGAGACCCACTATAATGAGGTCCATATAGCCACCCGCGCGATAGTGGAGAGATGCATTGGTCTCCTCAAGATGCGATTCCAGTGCCTGGACCGATCTGGTGGGGCCCTCCAGTACAGCCCCCTGATCTCCTCCCGCATTGTGGTGGTGTGCTGTGCCTTGCACAATCTGGCTCTGCAGTGAGGTGACCTCTTGGAGGAGGAGGAGGACGTGGAGGATGACCAGCCGGCTGTCAGTGGGGAGGATGGCCAGCAGGATGAGGAGGAAGAGCACACCTTGGAACACCACCCAGGCGCTGGAGGGCTGATAGCTCAAATGAGGCATGCGAGGGTGGCAAGGGAGGCCCTGATAACCAGGTGGTTCAGTCGCTAGGGGATGGTGTCTGTGGGTTCCATCACCCCTCCCCCTCCCCGCCTCCCAGTCCGATGCCTTCTATATATCCTGCACATTGTCACATCAGAGTGGTGGGCCTGGCTACTCTGTGTTAGTGAGTCTTTTGGCAGGCAGGAGGGTGATGACGACTCGCTAAGCACCATTATAACATATAAGATGATTAGAGGTTTAGATAGGGTGGATAGTGATAGCCTTTTTCCTCTGATGGAGAAATCCAGCACGAGGGGGCATGGCTTTAAATTGAGGGGGGGTAGTTATAGAACCGATGTCAGGGGTAGGTTCTTTACCCAGAGGGTGGTGAGGGATTGGAATGCCCTGCCAGCATCAGTAGTAAATGCGCCTAGTTTGGGGGCGTTTAAGAGATCCGTAGATAGGTTCATGGACGAAAAGAAATTGGTTTAGGTTGGAGGGTCACAGTTTTTTTTTAACTGGTCGGTGCAACATCGTGGGCCGAAGGGCCTGTTCTGCGCTGTAATGTTCTATGTTCTATTATGATGATGCCCTGGTGCAAACTAGTCTGACTCCTACCTTAGCTCTACATGCACGCTGACACTTGGGCCCCCGTCTGTATAGGGTAAGGGATCTGAAACGTTCTTACATGGCCCTGGGGCAGGTGCGGTGGGGGACGGGAGGGAATTGCTCGTGGAGTCTGTGAAGCCAATGCCTTCCCTTTCTCAGGGTCACAGTACTGAGGGGCCTCCCCAACTGACATCAGCATGAGGCATCCGTCAGGTGATCATCAATGGAACAGGAATTGTAATCGAGACAAATTAGTCGCAGGTGGGTGTTGAAAAAACATTTATTTACAATAAAGATGTTTAAATAAGCTGTTGTAACATAAAAACTTGTGGACAGAAAACGTTAAGATGCTTACATATCTAACTAGTGCAGCCCTTCGCCCGTGCCATCTCAGTGTAACTACAACTTCCTAACCTTACGCAGCCTCGCATTACGCCTCAGTGACTCCCCAGACTGTACATCGGAGGTGGAGGGGCCAATTGCCTACCTCACCCCGTGTCTTGTGATGCACATGGCGGGCGTCCTCTGGAGGCCCTGGACCTTGAGGGCCCTGGCCGGCTTCCAGGTGTCAGGGATGTTTCCATGACACCTTCTTCATCTCACTGCCCCTGAGATACCCCGGTGTCAGGAAGGGGGGAGTCAGAAGGTGTTGCCACAGCCACAGTCTCCTGGCTGGAAGGCGCCGGCATGGGCTCGAGCCCGTCCTCCTCCCTTGGGGTTCCTGTTGGCCCCTGGGTCACGCAATGGGAAGTGGTGCTTCTGCAATGAGCTCCAGAAGCTCTGGCGTCACCTGTCATTGCCAGTCCGGGAGGATCTCCTGCCTCCTACCCATGATGGTCAATCCCTCTGCGATGGCCACTTGAGTCGGGGGCCATCTCTCAATGGCCGCAGCAAGTGCCCTCTGAGACTGGGCCACATTCTGCAAGCCCTCAGCCGTGGCCCTCTGAGACTGGGCCATGCTCTCAAGGGTTACTGCCATAGTCCGTTGTGTCTCAGTGCTTTCCCGCTGGGTCTCCTGCAAACTCTCGAGCCTCTCAGCCATGGGCCGCAGAATCTCAAGAAGCCTGTTCAGTTCCTCAGCTGTGGCCCGCTGTGACTCGGCCATCACTTGGAGCCTGCCACTCATGGTGAGAATCCCCTGCCCCAGGCTTTCCACTGCAGATGCCACCCTTGCAGTGTTGGCCTGGGAAGCACGCATGACAGGCAATAGCTGGTCCACCTGAAAGCTTTGGAACTCCTCCCAACAGCCTCGCAGTTGGTCTAGTGTGGCCGTCAGCCCCTCCTGCATTGCTTGGCTCTGTTGCTGCATCTCCAGTAGCTGAGGGAGAAGTGATCTCAGTGGCCCAGTACGTAATCTGGGGCCAGCTGAGTCCTCGCCTCCAGCAGGCCCCCACATGCCAGAGGCCTCGGACGTTCCATCCTCCACCCGATGTACATCAGCAGATGTGTCGTGCTCACCAGAGTGACCCAGAAGCCTCAACACCAACTGGACCCACTGACATGTTAGTATCTGGGATGGTGAGTTGTGAGGTGGAAGCTGATGGATAAATGGTGCCACCTTCGGAAGTCCCTTCACCCATATCCTCCGAGGATTCGTCCGAGCTGTCTTGATCAGGATGGGCGGGAGTTGCAGCAGGGGCCTGTGGTCAGAAGGCCCCGACGTGTTCGGATCTGTCCCTGCAGCACAGGACACAAGGTTAGGTACAAGGGAGGGAGAGGAATCCGGGATGCCAAACACATGATTCACATGTCTCCACTGAACATAGAACAAAGCACCAACAAAATTATATCACATGAACAGGCCCTTCGGCCCTCCAAGCCTGTAGCGACCAGGCTTCCCATCTGATTTGTTAGCCCCTATCCTTCCGGAGACCATATGCCTTTATTCCCATCCCATTCACATGGTTGTAGAGATGCCCCTTAAAGGTCACTATCGTATCTGCATCCATGACCTCCCCCGGCAGTGAGTTCCAGGCACCCACTACCCTCTCTGTGCAAATAAACATGCCTCGTACATCTCCTTTAAACCTTGCCCTACGCACCCAAAACTCGTGCCCCCGAGAAGTTGCCTCAAAGTGAATGGAGGAATGACAGGTGCTCACGTCTGGATGACAGCCCAACCATGCTGTCGCTGACAGCCCGCATCTCTCCTCTGAAGAGCTCCAGCGCCCGCTTCTCTTGTCTTCGCCCTCTCATGGGTGTTGTGCTCGGTCTTCTTCTGTGGAGACAGAAAGAGCCATGAAATAAATGGTGGCATGAGTATCAGGTGGTGGCCCTTAGAGGTAAGCACAGCAGGGCTCATTGAGGGGAAAGGAAGGAGGTGCTTGAGGGTCAGGAGCTGGAAGCATGCAGGATGCTGGGGATGGGAAGATCTGGGGGAGATATGAGGGAACATGCAAAATGGGGTTCAGAACTCACCTTTGCTGCACGGATGAGGTCATTGAGATTTTTCCGGCACTGCTTCGCGGTTTGGGGGGCCACTGCCCTGGCACTGACCGAGGTGGCGACCTCCTCCCAGGCCACGTTTCCATCAGCCCCCCTTGGTCTGCATCCTCCTGGTGCGAAGAGTGCATTCCGCCTCGCCTCTGCTGCATCCAGCAGCCTCCCTAGGTCACCCTCAGAAAATTGGGGAGCTGGTCATGTGCTCATTTTTTCCTGCACTACCTGCCTGCCTGTCCATTCTTGAGTTTTTTATGAAGCTGCCCCTCATTACGGCAGATCAGCTGCACGCAGTTTGGCAGAGCATTCCAGCAAGATACATGCAGTTTGCCTGTTAGCATTGAGCGGAAGGCAAGTGAGCACTTGTAGGTGTGCTGATGGGGAGGGGAATGGATGGTGGTGGATGAGCGCCTCAATGATTGGGGACAGGGGAGAGAGGGTGATGTCACACAGCTATCAGATTCCAGAAGAGATGGGGGCCTTGTGCGGGAGGGTCAAGGGTGGGGTGAGGGGGATCATCCTGTCTGATATCTGTAGGGTGGAGGGAGGTGGGTGGATCACTCTGCCTGAGATCGGTGGAGGGGAAGGGGGCGTCCACTGCCACTCTACCTGAGATGAGTGAGGAAGAAGGGGGTTTCGCTGCCACTCTGTCTAAGATGAGTGAGGGGGAAGGGGGGGTCTGCTGCCACTCTGCCTGAGATGAGTGAGGGGGAAGGGGGGGCGGGGGTCGCGATCACTCTGGGTGGCGTGGAGGGGTGGGGGGCTAAGTGGGTCTGTAATGTTGTGGGGATGGGGCAATGTCTGTGGGGACCGGGGGGAGGCATGAACCGGCCCGGGCGTGATGTGACAGGGGAGCGCTTTTCAAATTTTTTTTACTGCGCGTGTCGCAGTTGAAGGCTCCGATTGGAGCAGCAGCGTTTCGGGCGCAATAAGCCCCGCCCACAGCGCAATTCCAATTCGCAACTTTTTTTTCAGGCTGAGTGTATATGGGGGCGCTGGAGAACAGGGATTACAAGTTGGATCTGAATCACGCCCAGATTTAGCACTGAGAATCAAAGTGGTAAAATTGTCCCCAAAAGCATATAAAGCCACCCATCAGAATGTGATTCTGCTAACATGCACAGACAGCAACCGCAATGATCTCACCTTCGAAGGACCTTCTGGCTCTCAGGTAGGCAACAGTCAGTCACAGCACAGACAGCTAGTCCAGTTTGTCAATCACACCCTCAGGGAACGATAGCATTCCAGCCAGCCGTTTGAACTCAGCGTTAAATCACACCCTGCGTCTTTTTGATGGATTGGACTTCATTCCTTCCAGCTGGCTTACTGGAATGAAAGAAAGCCCTGTATTTTAGGTTGTGCCTTCATGATATCCCAAAACATTTTGAAGCCAATTAAATATTTTTGAAGTGTAGTCACTGTTGGAGTGGAGGTCTTGTGGTGCAGTGGGTAGAGTCTCGCAGCCTGAAACTCCAGATTTAAGTCTGCTCCAGGACTTGATGGTCATGCAAGGTATATTCATAATATGACCAAACAGGTTGATTATCAACCTGCAAATCCTTACAACACATACAAATGGCTATAAACTCAGGAGAGATTCCTGGTCAGCCATGTGATGGAAAGAACTTGGAGCCTCTACAATCACTATCTATAGCTCCAGACTGCAACATTCTTGCAAAAGTACATATTGCAACCTAGGCACCTTGGTTGTGGACAGCCAGTTTGGAACAGATTAGTACCAACAGCATGGGATTCAATACCCATTCAGCTGGGGGGGGATTGGGGCCTGGGGTCGGCCTTCCTATCAATGGTGGAGGTCATGGCACTGTGGGCCAGACCTGCCTACAGGCAGAAAGCTGAAGAAGAAGTCACTGTTACAATCTAGGTTTAACATTTCATCTGAAAGCTGGCACCTTTAACAGTGCAGCACTCCCTTAATATTGCACCAGAGTATCAGTCTGGATTTCATACTCTGGAGTGGGACTTGTTTCTGAGTTAAAAGGTTGTAGACTGAAGAGTGTTAACACTGATTCAAAGCTGGGCCTTGAGGACAATGCACAAAAGACACTGTTTTGATACAGTAACTGATTTTGTTAAATCTTACAAATGACAAAGTAAATTACATAGCTGCAGAATAGTTAAGCTTGAACTACAGAACCAGCCAAATGCCTCAATTATCTCACTTTTGACAATTTAACTTCATTCAATATTCCATCTTCAAAAATTAAACACTTCCCTTAGGACGAGCTGTGCTACAAAAAGCTTCAGCATGAGCCAACCCCAAGATCTGTATCTCCATCACCAAACCCCTGCTGTCACACACAATTCACCTCTATTCCTTCTTTCATGTTTGCATCCAGATCAGAGGACAATACAATGCTTGAAAGGGTCTGGAAGCCAAGACCTGGACTGCTAGATAGAGGAGGGACTGGAGGAATGGAAGCAGCAAGGTCTAGCTTGAGATAATGCATCATGAGTAACTGCCTCTACAGATGCTTCGTAAATTCCACTTCTGCATGGGGATGACAGTTTGTGACTAAAAAGAACACCACTCCTCCCTCCCCACATTCAACCTTTTGCTAACAGTGTAGGAACCCACAAATGACACAGTGAGACTGCTAATGCCTGAAGATCCAACAAAACAAAAACTTCTGCAAGATAGAAGGCTAAATGCATTCCTTCTCAAGACTCATAATGAAGTGCAACCCACCCAATAACAGATAAGTATAAAACAACAGTAAGACATGTCTCAGCCAGAGATGGGAATGCCCATGTTCTATCTGAAGCTCTGGAATATGCTGCCCTATTAGTTTCTGAAAGAGCACACATCTAGACTCTCTACAACTTGGACCAACAATGATTCACTTCCATCTTGAAAGGTCCTTAAAAACTTTCTATGGCTGAATTGTTCAGTAGCACATCATATGGTGTACATTCAGGACTTATGATCCACTCAGGAAACGATGAACAAAAGAACACAGAGGCAATTCAACCCACTGTGAATGTGCTGGAATAGTCCAGCATGACTCATCCCACTCTCCTGTTCTCATCCCTCTATTTCCCTCTCCTACAAATAATTATCCAAAGTTTCGTAGTGATGAGAAGTGGACCATTGACCTCGGGTGGGATTTTCCGGTTTCAGGCGAACGTGGCCAGAAAATCCCGCCCTATGTCTCTGTTGATACAAATCCCTCTTGTGTGTCTCCTTTGAGTTCTTCCCTTATTTTTAATCCTGGCCTGTGTTTCCTCATGTTTCTCCATTTTAACTTTTTTGGCCACTTGTCTATATTGCCCTTAATTATTTTACAGTCATCATGACTTTAAAATAGTCATTGGATTTAATTTTACTTCATGCAACAAGAAATGTGTTTTTTCAGTTGGTGCGTATTCATACATTTTGATTTCCACAAGAGAGCAAACTGAGGCTTGGAGCATTTCCTGAAAATATAAAAAGTTCATATTTCTGGCTGACTATAACAAGGTAGAAATGTGGTTTGCAGATATGATGTTGGATCTCAGTGAGTCTACAATGGTCCCCATTAACAACATCACTATCGTTACATTTTGTGCATGGGTCGCTTCCTCTTCCTCATTGTGTTCAGACCCAAAGTTAACATGATTCCAATACAGATGACTGCATTTAGAACTGAAAGGGAGACGGAAGAATGTTAGTCCAGTTAGAATCACTCACTACACAAACATAGAGAGAATTAATTACAAATAGGAAACTCACAGAATTTTAGCAAAGGCAAAATTCTATTGCTTTCTCTCTCATAATGCTCCCCTCTACATTGTGCCAAGATACATGCCCTAAGGCTGCACCTAACTGGCCAGTGTAATATGTATAGTTTGGACAGCTGACTACTCAACTGCAAGGAGGGAGGGAGAGCAAGCTGTCCTCAGTTATCTGTCATGTGTATGCAGCTTCCAGCAGGGGTATAATAGAGACTGACCAGGAGCGGGGACCCTGTATCCTCTGGCCTTCTGTAATAGAATACTACTGAGATCAGCTTAGTAGTACATCTGATAAAATCAGTTGACCACAGACCTAGATTGAACTTGGTGTCCTAATGCTTTGTGTATGTATGACTTATTGCATTTTAGATGATCAAATCTCTCACTAGAACATTGGGGGGGTGGGTGTAGCAGAACACCACTGTATGGTAATTCGCTACTTAGCATTTCTCAGACAGTAAGCTCTAATATAAAATGTCACATTGAGCCCATCAGTTCCAATGGGACACCAAGTCATTTGTCAAGGGAGGCAGATCAACTCATTAGCAAATTTCATGTGGTGCTGTCAAAGGATGTTCACTTTTACATGGACAGAAACATTAACATGTATAGAACACAAGGATTATTTTGATGTAGTTGCACATATCTAAAATATCTAACTGATGTTAAGCTATACATCAATCAAACAAGTTTGTAGATATTACGGCACTGGCATCTTCTGTTGCCCAGTGTTTTTATATAACAAACGATTGTCTTTCTTTTCAATCCTTTTTCTTACTCCCTCTCCAATATACAACATTGAAATCTGAATTAAGCAGCGCATTACATCTGAATTGTGACAGACTGAAAATGCCTGCTTGCCTAACTTATTATAATGTTATGAATGACAATCCTGTAGCATTGCTTCTGGCTAAGTCAGCTTTGGATCTTCAGGTAAGCGTTCTCCAAGGCGGCCTTCACGACACACGACAGCCCAGAGTCGCTGAGCAGAAACTGATGGCCAAGTTCCGCACACATGAGGACGGCCTAAACCGGGATGTTGGATTTATGTCACATTATCAGTAACCCCCACAACTTTCCCCCTGATCTTGCAGAATCTCACTAGCTGTTCTGTCTGGAGACAATACACATCTCTTTAACCTGTGTTGAATGCTCCCTCCACCCACATTATCTGTACCTTTAAGACCTGGCTGGCTGTAGAGATTTGCATTCTAACTAGTATTCTGTAACTTGATTTCTGTGTCTGTGCATTGCTGGAGAACAGATATTCACTCCATCTGACGAAGGAGCTGTGCTCCGAAAGCTTATGGTATTTGCTACCAAATAAACCTGTTGGACTTTAACCTGGTGTTGTGAGACTTCTTACTAAGTCAGAAGATGCATGTCTTCATAAAAAGCATAAAAAACTCATAGGATCATATAATAATACAGTATTGAAGGGGGTCACTCAATGCATGCATGCATGCCTGTGCAGATTCTTTGAAAAAATTGTTCAATAAGCCCCAAATCTCCATATTGCAGCACTGTTTTTCAAGTCTTTATTTAATTTTCTTTCAGAACTTATTATTCAACCTGTTTCTACCACCTATTCAGGCAGTGCATTTCAGGGCTTCTCAACTCATTGCACAAACCTTTTTCCCCCTCCCTCATGTCATCTGTGCTTCTTTTGCCAACTACTTAAAATCTGTACACTCTAGTTACCAGTCCTTCCACCAGTGGAAACTGTTTATCCTGATCTACTCTATTACAATACTTCACTATTTTCACCAGCTCTATCGGTTCCCCCTAATCTTCTTCCAAAGCTCTCTCAATTTGGGAACTGTTCCTTTCGAATCAACAATGATTCCAATGGAAACATTGTAAACATTGTTCTGCTAAACTGAAGCTTTGAAATTGAATGAATGTTGAGTAATCACATTAGCTTGTTTAAAGGTTAATTAACAAACATTACCCTAACCTATCAATTGAGAGATTACATGTATTATGTTCCGAGAGATATTACAACTTATGGCCTCTGTCTCTTTATACTTTAAAAATGTTTTCGTGCTTTAAATTTTTTAGATTGGGGAGCACACAATGTCAGCAGTGTGGTAGTGGGTTGTATGCCCATTGGTATATTATATTGGAACATAATGTACATTTCTTGTACTTATGCAGTGCCTTTCACCATCTTGGAACATCCCAAAATGCTAAAGAGCCAATGAAGCAACTTTGAAGTTGAATCAAAATTGTAATGTAGGGAAACCCAGCAGTTAATTTGTTTTAATTAGTACCATGAACAACAATTAGATAAACGATCAGATAATCTGCTTTAGTGATTTTGGTTGAGAGAGTGAAATGATGACCAGAAGACCAGCATCGCTTCTCAGCCTTTCGTTAAGACTAAGTGTCAAATCAATCCCAAGACAAGGTGCAACGCCTTATCTTGTCAGCTTGGATCTTGTTTGTCTGCCTTGTGGGGACCTTGAATTGGATTCAATTGGATTTTGAATTTGGTTTTTGGAGCAAGCAAGCAAGGAATGGATTTGGGTTTGCCCGATCCATTCTGAGCATTGGCTTTGTAAATTTAAGAATGGAGTAAAAAATTTAAAATAAAAAAAGACCAGCATAACTAATTAGTGAGGGGGCAAGTGCCTTATATCTATGATGACTTTGTTATTTCATTGTCTCAGATCTACTCAGATCACATCTCGGTGTGGTGGCTGAGAAGTATAGCACATCCCTCACAGTCTGAATATTCTGTCTTGCCTCTTCTCTGCTGTATAACATGGTGGATCATGCTGAGATTTTCTGCAAAAGTAGCTACTGATTTACTGACATTTTTAACTTCCTGCAGATTTACAATCTGGTTCGATGAATGACTGTTTTAACTGAAAATCTAATGATTAAAACACAAAGAAAAAAGATGCCTTTTCCTAATGGGAGAGCATTACAACTTCACTGACATCTTTTAAACAAAGAATTAGGTTTAAATTTGGCTATATTTCAAATATAATTAAAACATTTACATACTTTAAAAAAAATCTTGCTCTTCTTTGAATTGTGCTTTGGCATCTTTTGTTTCCCCCCAAGAGGGCAGATGGTGCCTCCGGTTAAAGTCTCATCCAAATGACGGCACCTTCAACAAAATACTGCGGATGCTGGAATCTGAAACAAAAACAGAAAATGCTGGAAAATCTCAATAGGTCAGATAGCATCTGTAGAGAGAGAACAGAGCAAACCTGACTCACATTCAGACTCGAAATGTTAGCTCTATTCTCTATTCACAGATGGTGTCCGACCTGTTGAGATCTTTCAGCATTTTCTACTTTTGTTGTTGGTGCCTTAAACATGCAGTTTGGTGCTCTGTATATCCAACACTTGCATATTTATCAACTCCTTAAAAATATTTCGACACAAACTGTTTTGAGTTAATCACTTGTCATGCCTAGTTCTGCTAGAGACTTAAAATTTAATTAGAAATGAATAACTCATTTATGATCGTAGGAGACAAAGTTAAGTGAGTTTGGTGGTGGGGAGGGAGGTGAGTTCAAAAAGAGAAAATGGTCTGACTGTCTGCAATCACAAAAATTAATGTGACGATTCTCACAGGTAATTGTAATTTAAATGCAAGTGGGGTGTTCTCTTGCTACAGTGTTCCCGAACATTGGCAGATAAATTGGAAGGCTTTGTGTCTTCAGGATCATATATTTGTACGACTTTGCACGGCAAAGGAAATTGAAAATCTAGATTAATTTTATGTTTTCAGGCAACTATTGATTTACGTAACTGACAGCAGAGACCAAGACCGGGATTTTACCATTGCGTTGCGCCTGTTTTCCGGCACAACATGGCATAAAGTGGGGCTTAAAGTGATTAGCGTGATTGACGCCGGTTTCCCGACCGGCGCCATTTTACGACAATAGGTTTTCCGGTGCGGTCAGCCTCTCACTAGAAATGGGCAAGAGATAGGTTAATTTATTGAAATGTATTTAAATAAGCATTTCAATGTCATTAGCGAGCCAGGCGCTCAATTGTCCGGGCCCACTTGCCTTTATAACCTCATCGGGAAAGGTTCTTGGCGGCGAGCAATAGACATGCTCCCCATGAATGGAGAGCAGTCCACTTGGCCTTGCTGGTGAAACCGGAGGCCATTGAGGTCCCCTGAGGAATCCGAGAGCAAGGGGTCTGACCCTTGGGCATGCCAGACTCGCAGTGCCACCCTGGGCAACAAATACTGGCCCTGCCAGCAAAGCCCTCGTCCCATGAAAGAACAGAAATAAGTCTAGATCTTGGGTGGAATTCTCCACTCTATACCTCAGGGTGCTGCTGCCATCTGTGTAAACATTGCAATATTAACTGACACCAGAAAGACTGAGCAAAGGGGAAGAAGCTGTAAGGTATTGAGGGACAGGAACAGAGGGAAAGAAAAAAATCTTATATTTAAATAACACATTTTATGACCAGAGACCATTGCAAAGCAATTTGCAGTCAATGATGTGTAGTCCTTATTGCAGTGTAGGAACTTTGGTAGCTAATTTGCACACAGAAAGCTCCCACAAACAGCAGTGAGATAAAGACCAGGCAATCTGTTTATGTGACATTGATTTGGGAAGTAAATATTGTAAGGAGTCTAACAACACCAGGTTAAAGTCCAACAGGTTTATTTGGTAGCAAACACCACTAGCTTTCGGAGCAGCGTTTGCAACCAAATAAACCTGTTGGACTTTAACCTGGTGTTGTTAGACTCCTTACTGTGTTTACCCCAGTCCAACGCCGGCATTTCCACATCAAGTAAATATTGGCCAGAGGACCTGGTTCTTCTCCAAACAAGTGCCATGGGATTTTTTACATCCACTAAGTTGGCAGACAGGTCCTTGGTTTAATTGCTCATCTGAATAATGGCACCTCTGACAGTGCAGCACTCCCTCACTGTAGTGTCAGTCCTGATTTTTGTGCCCAAGTCCTGTAGTATGAACCTTCAATCTTCTCAGACGTGAGGGTGCCACCAGCTGAGCCACAGCAGAGAGAGAAGAAAACAGAAAGAGAATAAACCTGTATGAATACAAAACAGGTATCCAATCCATGGGGCATTTTTGATTCACAAGCCTTTACTAAGCCCCAGTGACATTCTGCAGCACCAATGTCACTCAGTTTCTATAAATGTTGTCTTCTGCTGCAGGGCTCAGTTCACCTGCTTCAATTTGACAGGACTGGCAATTTGGAAAGATCTGTTCTCAGTTCTGCTCCCTTGTTGATAGATAAATTCTAATTCCTAAACCAATTAAGGTGGAACTCAAAGAACAACACTTCCCAAGCTGCCAAAAACAGGCCCTGCAGCATCATATCCCAACTCCCAGAGGGCATTGCGCTCCTTGGCGCACGCGCGGAAAGGGGTCGTCAGGGAGATGACATTATGGCGGCGGAGGAAGAAGCAGCAACGGGGAGAGAGGGTGAGGCTGAGGCTGAGGCTGAGGCTGGAGAGGGAATGATGGCCACAGGTGTCTCCGGAGTCGGCTGGAGCTCGGCTCAGCAGATGGTTGAGGAGGAGGAGGATGATGATGATGATATGGGATATGAGGGGGGTAGGCAGCGGCAGGTGAGCGGGGAGATGTGTCGGGCCTGCAGACTGATATGAGGCAGGCTGCTCACTGGCCTGCGGCTGAGTGGATGTACCTGGACTGGAGTCCATAATGAGCCCCTGTTTTACTGGAGGTGGGAAATAATCAGGAGATATAGATTTCAGGAAGGAATCCTGATCAAAGAGTTTTAAAACTTCTCTTTTTAAGGGGGAAGCATGGTGGCCGGACACGTGGAGTGAGTGAAGTTTAGAGGAATGGCTGGAAATTCATGTTTAGGGATCACAGAAAAAGTATGAATTTGCAAGAATAGATGAATTTATTGGGGAAAAATACTTTTCCAATTTTAAAGTTTGATTTGGGTAAAATTCGCTGCAATTTTATTGAAGACCGTTTGACATCTTGAAACGATTTTTAAATTTTCTGCTTCTGAGATTAATTGTCGGCACTTATTATCAGAACAGCCAGTGAAGAGCATTACAATCATTATTCTGAGGACAAGGGATCTTTCCTTTTCCAACTGAGCAGTAAACGTTATAAGTAGGTTACACGCGGGTAGTAAAGAATTTTACGCGCCTTTTCAGAAGCGGGCAATCACTCAGTTAGCCGGGGTGTGGTTCAGAATAGCACTAACATTGCATCTACGATTCCTGTTCCGGCTCAGGTAGACTTGGGGCCTGGCTGTTTTGCTCCTTTGAAAGTGGAAGGCAGTGGCAAACCACCACTGATAACTGCCGGGAAAAATGACTCGGGATGAAGCATCAGCCGACATTAAGCCAAGGACCTGCTTTCACACAGAACACTAATGGAATGGGATGCAATTGCTATTTGAAAATGATTATGGACTTTATACCACTGCCATTTCTGATAGCATGTCACGTTTTTAATGTTCTGCCTGAAGAAATTCCCCACATCTCCCTTTGATCTCCCTTTTGATGATGACTCGTCAGTGGAAACATTATCAAAGCTCATAATTTAATGCTATTTGATTATTCCACTGAAGGAAATACAAGTTGGCAAAAACGTAGTTGGGTTTCTCTTAACTGTTACCATGTTGAATACACAGCTCTAGGATTGAGTGCATCAAATAGTGATATTTTTAACGGGAGATTGTCATCTACTTTAGAGCAATTGTTCTAGCCGCTCAAGTGGACATTAAAAATCTTATGACGTTATTCAAAGAAGAACTGAGCATTAACCTACTGATTAACAACAATTGCTATCAAGAGGTACAATTTGAACATTTCACTAGCCACTCACCTCATGTGTTTGAGACGTATTGTGTCAAATTGGCAGCCCTGTTCATCTTCAAAAAGTCACTGCTCTTCAAAAGTGTTTGATTTGTATGTTGAGCTTCTGGAGTTGTTTTGAGATACATGGTTTCAGAGTGCAAGATGTGCTCCATGTCACCATACTATTTATGATGTGTAAATATGACAATTTTGTTGATGCAGAGATGGATCAGAACTGTCCCCAGTAACTTTCAAGGAATGTTTGATGTTGCAGTGAGCCTTCTAGCCTAAACTTTGGTGAGGTCTCGTTAACATTTAATGTCTTTTGTCTCTGAACAGTGCAACCATGTTGGCCTCATTGAGAGACTGGTCAAGAGGAGTTACTTCGCCCCATCTTGTGAATATGGTGAAGATGCTTGTTTGAAATGAATTAATGGACCATCACAGTACCTGTTGTCTCAGCAGCAAGGAGAGAGACACATTGAATTAAGGTATAATGCTATCTGTATGTTTGGAACTTGTTTTAAGGTGAAGTTTTCAAATTTTAAAGAGAACACTGTCAAAATAACTATAGTTATTTCAATTGCATAACATCATAGGACTGAATGTCTGATATATTGGTGAAATGTTTCAGAATACTTGTTAAATTGCTCTTGACAGATAAATTACAGCATTGAAATATTGCACAAAGGATTTTTTTGAATATTTTGTGCTGTGTTTTTAAATCTCATCCCTGGAATGGTGACTTTCTATTCCCCTACTTGTGGTGAGTGCCATTTAAGATGTATTATCTTAACAGCTAGTGATGAGCATTAAGAGAATTACTCAGCTTGGGATTTTATTTTACAATTGATTGGCCAGGTTAAAAATTAGGTTGATTGGCCAGGTTAAAAATTGCCCCTTAGAGTCCTGGGATGTGTAGGTTAGAGGGATTAGCGGGTAAAAAATATGTGGGGATAGGGCCTGGGTGGGATTGTGGTCGGTGCAGACTCGATGGGCCGAATGGCCTCCTTCTGCACTGTAGGGTTTCTATGTTTCTAATCTGAGGGCTTGTGTTAATTGTAAGTAGAAGTGTTTAATACCTTTGGTATCCTTTCATTAACAATGTTACTGTAAGTGTCAGCTTTACAACAGCTGTGTTGGCAGGTGTTTTCAGGGTGTAGTCATTCATTGGCTGTCCCTTTGGAGCAGAAATGAACCGTAAAGAGCTCCGGTTAATTTTTGTTAAAATCCTGGGTCCAGTGGTGGTTATGTTCCTGGACTGGTCATCTAGCAGCCTGGACTAATAATGCTGCGGCGGGTTGAGAATTTTATATTTAATTTGAAAATAAGTTTGTCAACAAAAATGAACATAATTTTGTCCATTTACTGGTGCCCTTACCTGTTGTCATTAACCTTTCTGGTCGAAATGTGACACCCATTCCACACCAATGTGGTTGATTCTTAAGTTCCTGGTTGCACATGTGGTCTTGAGGCGGTGCAGGCGTGTGGTGGGATCCCGCCCGAGCGTTCCCCTGCTCGGATGGAATTTCACATTGGCCCAAACCCTAGACCCCCCCGGTCAGGTGCCCCGCAACATGTCCTGCCTCACGGAAATGTCCTCCATGCCCTTTTCCACCGCACGGAGGTGTTTCCTGTACAGGCTGCTGCTGCACATATTTCACTACAGCATCCTCGCCTGTCGCCTGGGTACACCTTGGCGGGCCTTGTTGCCGCCGGGCAGCGGAGGTCCCTCTGAGGAGGGATCTCCCCTAATTATCTTGGGGACGTGGGGTGGAGGGTGCTGCACGCAGCAGTGCCGTACAACCATAGGTTCTTTAGGTTCACGGGCTCCCAAGCTTGCCCCTTCTGTGGCCTTGTGGAGTCCGTGGACCATGTCTACGTTTTGTGTTTTAGATTGCACATCCTTTTTGTTGACCTGAAAAACCTTTTACTGATGTTTTGTTTGCACTTCAGTCCCACGCTCCTGATCTACGGGCACCTGGTGCGGAGAGGGGCAGATCGGGATGGCGACCTCCTCATGAACCTGCTCCTGGGCCTGGCAAGGTGTGCCATCAATAGGTCCAGGCAGCGGGCGATCAGGGTCGTCCATCCTGACTGTCTTCCCTTCTACCACAGCTATATCCGTGGCGAGGTGTCCCTGGAGAGGGAGCATGCGGTGTCCACGGGCGCAGTTGATGCCTTCTGTGCCTGCTGGGCACCGCAGGGGCTGGGTGCATTATAGACCCCAATAATCTTTTTATTTAATGTTTTAAGTTTCCTTTCGACTTTGTTTTTTGTTCGGGCTGTTCCCCCTCCTTTTGGAGAGCTGCCCCTTTTAATTTGTCCCCAAGTTAATTTGAGTTAGTTTATTTGTTTGGTATGCAAAAGATATACCAACAGTGTTCCTTTCTAATTAAAGATAATAGGCTAATTTAACTTCCATATCCTTTTGTTTGTTCCTGTTAATAGGGAGTGTACGCTGAGGACAACTTCCAGGAATGGGCAATACTGAGGTGCTAACCTTTATTGAAATGCCCAAGACTAAAAATGCCATCAGTTTCTGCTTAATGTGGTGTTTGAGGTATGTACAGTCCATGGAGAGACTCATTTGAGGTGGTACATTGTGTCGGAGTTTAGAACTTAATGCTAAGCAGCAGATGCGATCACGGCATAACTAAATTAGTGAACTGTTTTCAAGTAATGGTCAATTTTTATCTAACTATTGAGAGAATCTATCCTGTGGCTATTTCTAGTAGCACAATTTAAATGCCCTCATCCTTCAGGTTCTGTGATGAGTAATGTGTAGCACAATGAATTGGAATGGCCTGTGAAGGACAGTAAAGTCTTTGTTTTGAGAATTTATTCTTATACGTTTGTTAAATCCGTTCACTGATCATCACATTTAAACAGTAGATGTTCTGGTAATGTCGCAAGTACCATGTTTCCTAGCTGTGCTCACCCACATGATGTGGAGATGCCGGCGTTGGACTGGGGTAAGCACAGTAAGAAGTCTCCCACCACGTTAAAGTCCAACAGGTTTATTTAGTAGCAAAAGCCATTAGCTTTCGGAGCGCTGCTCCTTTGTCAGGTAAGTGGGAGTTCTGTTCACAAACAGGGCATATAAAGACACAAACTCAATTTACAAAATAATGGTTGGAATGTGAGGCTTTACAAGTAATCAAGTCTTTAAGGTACAGACACTCACTTTCCAATAAACAGGTTAACTGCATTAAATACCTGTTAACTGTTTCATGACTATTAAGTGCTTCGTTTAGAAAAATAATATATATCTATGCTTTCCCGCTCCCCTCTCCCTATGCTCAAGTTGAGTGATGAATAATGTTTGCATGTATTATCTGAACAGCCAGTGACAAACATTAAAAGATTATTCTGAGAGCTTGGGATCTTCCCTTATGATTTGCTGATTGTATGTACCTGTCATATAATAGTAATGATGTTTATGAAATTCTCATCACTCTTGATTATCTGACCACACCACTTCCTGAGCTTACTTGAGCAGGTAACTAGAAGGTTCTGTGGGTCTTGGTCATTCTAGAGTCAGCTGAATATCTGAGCTGTGTCACTGGCTCATTTGTGAAGTTGATTTGCACAGTGGGTGAATTGACTACACATTCACATCTAGACCACCGTATCAGAGACGGTTAGTGTTAATTGCAATGAGATATGATTGGGTTCTGAATCCAGAATTTGCACCACAGACTCAGCTGGTGTGAAGTAAAGTGACCTGATACTTGTGTTTATAGTTCCTGTAAACGGCCACTAAGAGAAAGCTTTCCTCCTAGTTGGTTTTAGGGGTCCAAGTGAAATGAATTTTTCAAATTTTAAATCAAGTTTTATTGTACTTGTCACACCCACAACGGGACCCAGATTCTATGGCTCCCCTTCCCCGCCCTCGACTAGATTTGACTAACTGATCTCTGATTAACCTTAAAGATTGGTGGATGGTATCTTCCTGTGTCAAAGTAACATCCCTATTTGCCTATATGTAATTGTATGTCGAGTGCATGGAGATGTCTGCAAAATAAGGTGTATGGAGGTGCTTCGTGAACCATGTCAGCATATTTATGATGGGGAACTGGATTGCACAATGAGTCTAAGTGCTGATCTCGCCATTTTGAGGCCTGCTTTCAATTCGGACCACACAGAGCAATGGGGAATCTCCATTCAGTGGTGAATGGACTTGGGCAAGTGACACAAGATCTGCTCCCTTTCATTTGGAGGCATCACTCGATCTAGCAACAGAGGATGCACTATTTTATTGAGGGCAATTGGCAGAAGAACCCGCGGTGACCTGAGGGTAACAGATTATATGCAGGAGCTTGTTGGGGTCAGGAATGCACTGCCTGAAGTAATGGTGGAAGCTGGTTCAATAATTATCAATTGGGGATTGAATCAATACTTGAAAGGGGAAAATTTACATCGCTGTACCGGAAGATCAGGAGAGTAAGGCTAATTGAACAGTTCTTTGAAATAGACTCTGGATGCAAAGGGCTGAATGGCTTTAATGTATCCTGTATGATTCTAATTTTGTCATGTCAGGTTGCCATTGGGTTGGTGCACAATTGGATCAAAACCTTCCTCAATAATGTTCTATGGGTGTTTGATGAAAGGAGTGGCTTCACTGACTGCAACCTTTATAGCCCAACAATCAGACTAAACCAATGATCTTTCAGTAACTCTTACATTTCTTTTGTGTCTGAACAGTGCATCGTGTCAATATAATTACCAGACTGGTTGGGATGAGTTTCTTACCCCTGTTTGCAGATGTTTGAATGAAGAATTGAGGGACGATAATAGAATCCATTAATATCAAAGGAGCAACTTGAGGTACAATTCTGTCTGTATTGAAACTTTGAACAAAGTTTGCAATTTTGTCAAAGCAGTAGCCTCCCAGAATAAATGGCAGATATTTGCTGTAAACCATTTCACAGGGTTTTAGTTCTTCAATTATTACATTAGATATTGCATTTGTAAAGTTATTCAATTAAGAGATCATCTGCATCAACTGGTTACTGACTATTAAAATATGGTACAAAAGATTACTGAGTTTTTAAGAAAATGAATATAACAGCATGACTGTGTCTTTGTGTAAAACTAGATTTCAAAATTTGTCTTGGGATGTACCCTGTTTTCCTTTCCCCTCTTTCCCTGTCCCAGGTTCAGTGATGAATAATGTTTGCATGTATTATCTGAACATCCGGCGATGAGCATTAAAGTTCTGAGAGCTTGGGACCTTACTTAAATTTTGCTGAATGTATGTACCCGGTGTTTAATTGGGCCAATGACATGTTTATAATGCTCTTATAAACTATTATTTTTTAGCTTACTTCACCAGACAACTGTATTATGCAGGAGGTCTTGCTCGGTTTTTATCCTGCAGCCCATTGAATATATGAAACGTACCTGGGGTTGAGTTCTGTCACTGGCACATTTTGTGAAGTTGATTTGCACAGTGGGTATACAGGCTACACATTCATCGCTCAATCTGTCATGTTTTTTTATTCTTACTTTGTAGGCTCGAACAGGTGGAGGTTGTGACATTTGGGGTACAGGATGTTCCAATACCTTGTCACATTACTTCTATCTAGCAACAAGGGTGGGACATTAATGCTTGAGAAGTCCCCCAGATCAGTTCATTGGTCAATCCGTTTTTGTCACTGAGTGACTCAGGAAACTTTGAAACCAAAGAACTGCTGTTAGCTCTGAGGAACAAGGTTGGGTTGGGGGGGAGGGGAGGGGTGGTCCAGTGACAATGAAACCCCGAGAGCCATTTGGTAGCTGTCTGCAGCTGAGGCTGCGAAGATGCCCTGGGAGCCGTTTGCTGGCCCCATGCTGCTGAGAGCATTTGGGCTCAGAAGAAGTCTTGGGGGTGATTGATACTTTGGTGCAGTTGGGCTCAAGAAAATCCATGTGACTGGGTTACAAGCAAAATACTGTGGATGCTGGGATCTGAAACAAAAACAGTAAATGCTGGAAAATCTCAGCAGGTTTGACAGCATCTGTGGGGAGAGAATAGAGCCAAAGTTTCGACTCAGGATGACCCTTCGTCATCCAGACTCCAAACGTTGTCTATTCTCTCTCCACAGATTCTCCAGCATTTTCTGTTTTGTCCTGTGACTGGGTGTTTGGCAGCAGAGGAAAAGGCTTCAGGCAAGAAACATAAGGCATTTAGGGCTCCAAACCTGGGAGAGTGGGGAAGGGGGCCGAAGGTCACTGGCTGTGTTGAAAAGGCGTTGTTGGATGGTATCTTCCTGTGTTAAAGTAACGTCCCTATTTGCCTATATGTAATTGTTGCTCAATGTAATTGTATGCCGAGTGCATGGAGATGTCTGCAACATCAGGTGAATGGAGGTGGTTCATGAACCATGTCAGTGTATTATTTAAGATGGGGAACTGGGTTGCACAATGGGTCCAAGTGCTGATCTCGCCATTTTGAGGCCTGCTTTCAATCCAGACCACACTGAGAGCAATAGATAGTCTCCATTGAGTGGTGAATGGACTTGGGCAAACGACACAAGATCTGCTCCCTTTTGGTGCCATTTGGAAGCACCACTCAAGCTAACCACAGCAACCGAGGATGCTCTGTTTTACTGAGGGCAATTGGCAGAAAAACCTGAGGGGAACAAATTATATGCAGGAGTTTGTTGGGGTCAGGAATGCACTGTCTGAAGTAATGGTGGAAGTTGGTTCAATAATTATCAATTGGGGATTGGATCAGTACCTGAAAGGGGAAAATTTACATCGCTGTACTGGAAGATCAGGAGAGTAAGGCTAATTGAACAGTTCTTTGAAATAGACTCTGGATGTAAAGGGCTGAATGGCTTTAATGTATCCTGTACGATTCTAATTTTGTCATGTCAGGTTGCCATTGGGTTGGTGCACAATTGGATCAAAACCTTCCTCAATAATGTTCTATGGGTGTTTGATGAAAGGAGTGGCTTCACTGACTGCAACCTTTATAGCCCAACAATCAGACTAAACCAATGATCTTTCAGTAACTCTTACATTTCTTTTGTGTCTGAACAGTGCATCGTGTCAATATAATTACCAGACTGGTTGGGATGAGTTTCTTACCCCTGTTTGCAGATGTTTGAATGAAGAATTGAGGGATGATAATAGAATCCATTAATATCAAAGGAGCAACTTGAGGTACAATTCTGTCTGTATTGAAACTTTGAACAAAGTTTGCAATTTTGTCAAAGCAGTAGCCTCCCAGAATAAATGGCAGATATTTGCTGTAAACCATTTCACAGGGTTTTAGTTCTTCAATTATTACATTAGATATTGCATTTGTAAAGTTATTCAATTAAGAGATCATCTGCATCAACTGGTTACTGACTATTAAAATATGGTACAAAAGATTACTGAGTTTTTAAGAAAATGAATATAACAGCATGACTGTGTCTTTGTGTAAAACTAGATTTCAAAATTTGTCCTGGGATGTACCCTGTTTTCCTTTCCCCTCTTTCCCTGTCCCAGGTTCAGTGATGAATAATGTTTGCATGTATTATCTGAACATCTGGCGATGAGCATAAAGTTCTGAGAGCTTGGGACCTTACTTAAATTTTGCTGATTGTATATACCTAGTATTTAATTGGGCCAGCAAGCGTGTTTATAGTGCTCTTATAAACCATTGTTTTTTTTTTTAGCTTACTTCACCAGACAACTGTAATATGCAGGAGGTCTTGCTTGATTTTTATCCTGCAGTCCGTTGAATATATGAAACATACCCGAGGTTGAGTTCTGTCACTGAATCATTTGTGAAGTTGATTTGCCCGGCATCTCGGCCTTTTTTGGCTGAGATGCAAATGAGATCAGCCTTGGAGGAGGTGGGCTTGCGCCTGCTCCAATCAGCTTGTCTCATGTAGATCAAGTCTGAGACGGAGGCTGCAGAACCTGGTCTGGCCACAGGGGATGCAGACTCTGTCTTGTCAGCTTGGATCAGGAATGTCTCAACTTGTTGAGACTTTGAATTGGATTTGATTTGATTGAATTGGAAAAGTAACAAAAAAAAAATTTGTGAAGTTGATTTCACAGTGGGTACACAGGCTATACATTCAGCTCTCGATCTGGCATGAATTTTTTATTCTTTAGTTTGTAGGCTAGCACCTGTGGAGGTTGTAACATTTAAAGTACAGGATGTTCAATTACTTTGTTACATGACTTCTATCTAGCAACGGGTGGGACATACCCAGCTCAGTTCATTGGTCAATCCGTGGGTGTGCGTGCGTGTCAGACGCTGGGATCTGCAGAACATGCTGGAGAATCTCAGCAGGTCTGACAGCATCTGTGGAGAGGGAATAAAGCCAACGTTTCGAGCCAGCATGATGACAACGGGTCATCCAGACTCTCAACGTTGGTTCTATTCTCTCCCCACAGATGCTGTTAGACCTGCTGAGATTCTCCAGCATTTTCTGTTTTTGTCCTGTGACTGGGTGTTTGGCAGCAGAGGAAAAGGCTTCAGGCAAGAAACATAAGGCCGTTAGGGCCCCAAACCTGAGAGAGGTGGGGGAGGGGGCCGAAAGTCACTGGCTGTGTGTTGACAAGGCTTTAAAGCCTTATTGTACCCGTTGTGTAAACCCACAATGGGACCCACTTTTTGCTGCTTCCCTTCCACAGATTAAGTTGACCTGTTTTGATCTAACATGACATGCCGTATGGTATAAATTTTGTTTGCGTTGGTTTGTCTTGATGAATTACATAATTTATAATTGTTTTAATTCCTGTACTGAAGGCCAAAGTTTGACATCTCTATTGCCCACCTGTCGGGGCAGGGCTTCAGACAGCTGATAGTTGTTCAGTCAGATGTGTAAATGCAGAACAGATTACCAGTCAAATGGTCTTGTTGAAGAGCTTTATGAAATATTCCTGTACATTTTGCTGAATATGATCATTTCATTTTATTTGGTTAGTGCGACTTGGATAATAATGCAAGTACCTATTTCTGATACCTGTGCTCGTTCGCATTGTCAGCACAGCCACACAACTGACAACTGGACAAAGGAAGAAACATTCCACATGTCCTTTCATGCTGCTGAATACGTAGCGTCACAGGATTGACCTCAACAGGTATTGGGAACGACTCCCTAATGCTGGGATATGAGTTGTGAATGGCACTCCAAAGAGAAGCTTTGCACAGCCATCTCCCCTGTGTCAAAATCCGACTGAACAAATTCTCACTTATGAATTCATCTTCCTTTAGTTTGAACAGTGCTATCTGGTAAATTCATTGGTGTTTGGTTGTGAGGAAGTTCACAAGTTCACTGAATGAACTTGTCCAGTAGAAATGAAGCACCAACAGTTAATGATTGCACTGATGTTAACTGGACAATGTGAGAAGATGGGAGTTTTGAATACTTCCTTCCAGTGGTATCTCCCTATATGTCATATTATCCTGAATAGTAAAAATATTTAAAATGCCAGAAGTGTGAATGTCTAATAATGTCTAACAGGCTTAAGGATTTCTACAGTCTTTTTGTTAACTTGACATTTCTGGAATTAAGTACAGGTTTCTGTTTTTATTGTCCTTTACTCTTAAGGAGGGATAAAGTCAGCAGTTTGGATCTGGACTGGACACATTGGCACTTTTGGTTTCTCCTCTTGTCTGTAACCATCATCTAAATTTGAGTTCTGCACCAAGGCTGGAACACTGGCTCCCAATAAATTCCATAAAATCAGGATCATTTTTATTGAAAATAACAAACTGTTTGCCTACAGGTCACTTTTCTTTCCCAAAGTAATTAGCATATCAACTGCATGGCAGTGTCTGCAACATGAGGTGTTGTTTGACTGTGCTTCATGTAGCATGTCAGAACACTGTTTAATTTGGGCAAATACGCATGGCATTTGAACATTGACCATGCTGTTCTGAAACCTGCATTCAATCCAGCCCAGATGGATGGGTAGAAATTGGCAGTAAGGATAATGAGTTTTGACAGTCCCCATTCTGTGGCTTATGGAATTGGACCTATGACACAAGATCAGCTCTCATTTAGTATCAAGTGAGTGCGCTATTATTGTTCAACAATTAGCAAATGATGAAAAAGAAACATGAGAAAATATATATGCAGTGAATTGTCTGGAATGCACTGCCTGAAATGATGGTGGAAGCAGATTGAATAATAACTTTCAAATGGGAAAGAGAAATCTGCAGAACTACAGTGAGATTAGGAGAGCAGAAGTAATGATCACTTCTTTTAAAAAAAGAGCTGATACTCGTGCACTGTGCTTCAATGCTCAACTAATCTCTGGCTGATACACGATCGATCAAGTTTTCTTACTAATTTCCATGGGGTGTTGATGTTTATTGAGTGCCTTTCAGTACAAACATCTGATTCCTAGATGTCTCGGTAACCTTCGCTGTTTTTATTTGTCTCTGAATAGCGGATCCTGCTGATTATTAAAAGACTGGTGAAAGGAATGACCACTGTCTGAAGATGCTCATTTGAAAAAAATGGATGATGGAATCCATGAAATTAACATATGCTGTGTATGAGGTACCGTACTGTATGTATTCTTGAAGTTAGAGCAACAGTTTGCAATCTTGTCACAGTAGTAACATGCCAGAATAAAGGACATGAGTTCCTTCATAAAGAGAAATCTTGAATTTATAATGCAACTTCATATAGCAAAATGCCACGAGATGCCGAACGGATGTTGTCAATAAAAGCAACAGAGAGATATCGGGACAAATAACTAAAAGTCTGGACAGATTAGGTTTTAAGGTTCTATTTAATAGAAGGGATCGATGGGGAAGTTCAGGGAAGAAATTACAGCACTTGCGGCTTCCATGAAGGAGCGATTAAAATTTGTTGAGCTCAATGGTAATTGTAATGAGCGACTTAAAAGCAAAAATTGATGAAGGTACATCAGGAAGATGTCAGTCAACATGGTCTTGGACTGAGAAATAGAAGAGACAAGACAAGGAGAGGGGCAAGAATATGATCTGATAGTGGGAAACAACTTAAAGCAACCAAAAGGACTGTACAAATGTAGAAGTCGAGGCAATGTGCTTAGAAATCAAATAGATTATATTCAAGAAGACCATAGAGATGGAGAGATTTAGAGAATGAATTCCTAAGCCAGTGGCTTTGTTAGCTAAAGGCATGGCCTGCAGTGGGGCAGTGATTAAAATTGGTAATGCTGAAGAAGCCAGAATTGGAGGACTGCCGATATCTTGGAGAGTTGTGGGTCTGGAGGAGGTTCTACCCAAAGGATGGATCTGGTTCATTGAGGAATTTAAAAATAAGGGTCACTTTAAAATTGTGGCCTTGTTGGACCAGGAGTCATTGTGCATCAGCTTGTACATAGATGATGTGTGAATGGGACTTGGGTTAATTTATGAGCAACAGAATTATAGGTGAACACACAATCGTGGGGTGAATTTGTTCATCATTAGATTGAAGGATGACCAGGTGGGTCTCATGGAAAAATGAGCTTGGGAGAGAAAGACGGGCGATGGGGTAGAAGCTAGAGAAATGAGAGTTCAGGATTTATTTTTCACATTGGGATTTGTTTCTTCTCTGCGTGCATTGGTTCATGCATTCAAGAAGTAATCCAATTAATAGGGTAAAGACATTAACTACCCATTAATGCATTAATCATTTGTACAGTATTTTATAGTCATTAATAGTATTCCTTTTAAAACAATTGTAATTACTCAGGTGCAATTGCTCTTTGTGGAAAAGTAGGTTTCTAAATCTACCCTGAGGTGTTTCCTCCTCTCCCTGTGCCCAAATTCAGTGATGAGTAATGTTTGCATGTATTATCTGAATAGCCAGTGATGCACATTAAAATTACTCTGAGAGCTTGGGATATTCTGCCTGCCTGCAGTGATAGTGGAGTCAGACACTTTAGGAACATTTAAGCGGTTATTGGATAGGCACATGGAGCACACCAGGATGATAGGGAGTGGGATAGCTTGATCTTGGTTTCAGATAAAGCTCGGCACAACATTGTGGGCTGAAGGGTCTGTTCTGTACTGTACTGTTCTATGTTCTATTCCTTTCCATTTTGCTGTTTCTATGTTTGTGTTGTCTTGTAGAGACAGTGATGAAGTTTATAATGTTCTTTGTAACGGTTCTTGCATGTCTGCTCCACATCATTTTCTCAGCTGATTTGGTCACTGAATGATGTCCTGCAGATCTTCATCCCACAGCCTGATGGGTATGTATAAAGTTCTAGGGTTGAGCAACATTGTTCTGGCTTGTTTGTCAAGCTGATTTGCACAGTGGATGAGCAGGCTAATACTTTCATAGCTAATCCTCCATATCAAAGACAGTTTTAACTGCCCATGTATTCCGATAGTAACATCAGTGCAATGTGTTCCAGTGCTCACATGTAGTTTGCACCTGAAGATTGTAGAATGGAACCATTTTTGTTCAGTGAGATAAGATTTGCTCCTGAATTCAGAATTAATACCACAAATTATTTTAGAATAAATTAAACTTATTACAGTTGTACTGTTTCTGTAACCAGAGCGACCAATACAGGAAAACTTTCATGACATGTGTTTTGGAAATCTTAAATCGGGTTGAAATCCACAATTAAAGCCTTTTTTGCTATTCGCCCATCCTTGGCCATAGTGATCCATTTCAATTTTTAATGACTTGTGTGTAAGTTTGTCTTTTCTTGATGGATTAAATACAATATTTTATAGTTTGAATTCCTGTACTGAAGGTACTGCTAGATCTTTAAGACCAAAGCTTGAGTCTCAATTTAACCACCAGCTTTCATTGTCAACACGGGACAGGGATTCGCTCATCTGTAAATGCAGAAACAGATTTCCATTAAAATGGTCTTGTCTGAAGGGCTTTTTGGAATATTCCTGTATATTGGATTAATCTGTTCTAAAAATCACATTCAGGCATGGGAACTTGTTAATGATGCAAGTACTTGCTTCTGACACCTGTACTCGCTCACGTCAGCACAGCCCCACAATTTGCAGCTGTACAAAGTTTCAAGGTGTTATTTTACCCTGCTGAATACATAGCCTTGCAGGTGGACCATAACAAGTATTAATGAACTTTGCCACTATCTTGTAGCAGGAAAGAATCTTTAAAAGAACCAGTGTTCCCTTTGCTGAACTGTGCAGGTATGACCAATTTTCTAATTCGGCGATATTTGAGTAGTGAATGGCACTCCAAAGAAAGGGTTTGCACAACCATGTCCCTTATGTCAAAATGTAAGTGAGCAAATTCCCACTTATAAATTAATCTTCCATTAGTTTGAACAGTAGTCTCTGGTGAAGTCATTGGTGATTGGTTGCAACGATTTTTTTTGAAGTTCACCCTGTGATCCTGTCTGGTTGAAACAAAGCAGCAATAGTTAGAAATTAGGGGCTTAGAGCTCCGAAAGCTTGTGTGGCTTTTGCTACCAAATAAACCTGTTGGACTTTAACCTGGTGTTGTTAAACTTCTTACTGTGTTTACCCCAGTCCAACGCCGGCAATTCCACATCATGACTACCATCGGAAGGAACAATGCCATAGAGAGATTTGAAAATAAGGATGATAATTTAGAATTGAGGCCTTGTTGGACCATGAAAAGGATGAGCTTGGAGAGAGCAAGGCAGGAGATAGGGTAGAAGCTAGAGAAAGATGAGGGATCAGGATTTAATTTTTCACATAGGGATTTGTTTCTTTTGTTACTGCACTGCTATACATTCTCAAAGTTATCGAGTTAATAGGTGAAATACCTGTTAAAAGATTAATGACTATTAAAATACTGTACAAATATTTTAATCTCTACTTTTTAGAAAGTGATTATGAAAGTAATTGCTTTTTGTGGAAAGGTAAGTTTCTAGATCTACCCTGGGATGTTTCCTCCTCTCCTGCACCCAAGTTCAGTGATGAGTAATGTTTGCATGTATTATCTGAACAGCCAGTGACGCACATTAAGATTGCTCTGAGAGCTTGGGACCTTCCTTTACATTTTGCTAATTCTATGTTGTAGTGGTAGTGATGGTGTTTGTAATGTTCTTTGTAATGGTTCTTGCATATCTGCTGCACACCATTTTCTCAGCTGACCTGGCCACCTAATGCAATGTAGGTCTCAGTTTTCATCCCACAGCCTGGTGAATGTATGAAACCACCTGCGGTTGGCAGTGTTGCTCTTGAGATTGATTGGCACAGTGGTTCACGTATCTCTGAACCTTAGTTTTTAAAAATTCATTCATGAGATGTGGGCGTCACTGACTTGGCCAGAATTTATTGTCCATACCTAACTGCCTAAAGAATATCAGGTGAGGTTCCTTCTTGAACCGCTGCAGTTCCCAGTATCGGAGATTGTGCTGACTGCATTTATATTCCAACAGTAACATCAGTACAATGTGGTCTGACTTTGCAATGCAATGTAAACTGCAGCCTGCAGGAGGAAGCCTCACTTCATGTCCCTGCAGTGTGGTGGGTTAGTGTTTGGGACCAAAATTTGGGATCTCAATAATTTTGTATGGCTGGGGAAGCAATTATTGTCAAAGTTAACAATCCATTCAACAGATCCAGCTGGCGCAGGAGGTCAAGGTTTGTTTTTGAAGCCTCAGGCTACATGATTGGTGGCTTCTGAGAAGTTGAATTAAGTGGTTGTAGGTTGTGAGGAGTGGGATGTGTTTAATGGTGGATTTTGTGTAGCTGCAATAGGTGTCCCCCTGCAAATTCCATGTGGTTTTGACTTTGTTTATAGACTTGAGGCAAGTCTGCTGCTGGTTTGGTACGAAGCCATAGGGACCCAGAAGATCTCAAGTCCTGCACTGTCAAGAATCCAGTTGAACAGATAAATTAATCATGGTAGCTTGGTAAAGAATGGTACAGCCATTTTGCAATTTGACACAGGAATATTATTGTCTTATTATCTGGGGGGGGGGAGAGAGAGAAGAATGATTTGGAGCACTATGTTTAGAATACTTGGACTGGGTAGTGTAACCATTGTGTAATTTGTTTCAGGTTCTTGAACCAAGCATTCACAAGCAAGACTCTGACTTCAGATACCGTGTTCTCTCCCAATTCCAGGGCTCTTCTACAGAGCATGGACCCATCCAAATGCTGATTTTAATCATGTCGAAGATGGTTCATTTGATTTTGAAGTTTAGTCAACTGCCGAGAGGAATATTCTGAAAAGGAAGCGATTATTGACTCTGCTCGAATCCTTGAAGTAAAACGTGCCTTTGCGCACACCCTGGTTTTCTCAATCCTGGGCTCGAACATCCATCATTTTCTGACCTTGGCAATTCTTTCAGTATCCCACTCTAGACTTGTGTATTAATTGCTAATATTGTGTAGTGTATTTTAAAATAAATTCAAATTTTAAACCCACTTTGAGTTGAAGATTTATTATAAAATCATAGAAACCCTACAGTGCAGAAAGAGGCCATTCGGCCCATCGAGTCTGCACCAACCACAATCCCACCAGGCCTTATCCCTGTATCCCTACATATTTACCCGCTAATCCCTCTAAGCTACGCATCTCAGGACACGAAGGGGCAATTTAGCATAGCCAATCAACCTGCACATCTTTGGATTGTGGGAGGAAACCCACGCAGACACGGAGAAAGTGCAAACTCCACACAGACAGTGACCCAAGCCAGGAATCGGAGCTGTGAAGCAGTAGTGCTAACCACTGTGCTACCGGGCCGCCCACACTTGACTTAGTGTGACTGTTTTCCCTTTCTTCCATTTGTGTTTCTCTGAAAGGAATAATGCACATTTTTGCAACAGCACAAAACATCTTTTTGTTTACTCCAGATCACAAGTCATGTGTTAAATTGTTGGGAGATCAGCATTTTCTTTGTGCCAGTGCAAAGGAGCACTTACAACTCTGGCACATAAACTGCTCAAGTTTTGAAGTAGCTAAATGGAAAGTTAGTTTTAAGTCTGAAATGTAACCCTGCACTGAGTGGTTAGTGTGTCAAAAACGTCTTTACTATTGGAATTTGATAAGTGGCTTAAATTCTGCTGTTTCAGTATGAGGGAACAGTACAATATAATTGTTGGCATTAGTTCAGTAGTGGCACATTAGTCTGTGAGACAGTTGTCAAGTCTGCCCTCGGGTAGATGTAAAAGGTCTGAGCACTATTTAAAGAGATGGAGATTTCTCTACTGTAGCTACTGTTTATCCTTCAACAAAATCAGATTAATACATCACTTTTTAGACCTTGCTGTGTGAAAATTGACTTGCATTTCCTTACATTACAAGTTATTGCATTTCAAAAGTACTTCATTGGCTGTAAAGAGCTTTGGGATGTCATTTGGTTGATGAACACACGTCTTTTTTTCGGCAGCTCTCCACCATGTCCCCAATGGTCTCATTGCTACAGAGTGGAATTCAGCTTTGCTCTTGAAACTTCGTGCAGCAGATTCCCAAATAACTGCTTTATCAACAACAGCCCTCTGTTGTAAAGAGTTCCATAGATTAAGTACTCTTGAGAGAAGACATTCCTCATCTGTCTTAAATGGGTGACTCCTTACTTTGAAAATTATGCCCTCTAGTCCTAGACTGTCTCAAGGGGAAACAATCTCTCAGCATTCACCCTGTCAACCCCCCTGAGAATCCTATGTCTCAATAAGGCCACCTCTTGTTCTTAACTCCAATACAGACTCAACCTCTTGTAATACAATCCCTCTATGCATAGGCTCAATCTGGTGAAATTTCTCTTTCCTTAGATAAGGTGACCAAAACTGATAGTATTCCAGGTGCAGTCTAACCTTGTATAATTTTAGCAAGACTTCCCTATTTTTAAATACCTGCTGAGCTTGCATATTAACTTTTGATTTATGCACTGCCCCTCCCCTATACTTCTGCAGTTTTCTCCATTTAACTAATAGTAACTTTTATAACCTTGACACCCAAAGCATTTCAGAACTAACTTCCCAATATGGTATTGGGTAGACTTGGTCTTTATTCCCTGGAGGTTAGAAAAAGTATGATTAATTGAAATTGCTGTTTTGACACATGCTGAGAAAATGTTTCCTTGAAATGTGCCCATCTTGTTGGGGCTACACTTCAGGCAAGTGGACTGTTTCATCATGCTCCTGATTTGTGCCTTCTCGATGGCAGACAGGGTTTGGGGAACGAGTCTGGAGTTGAATGTCACTGTAGAGTTCTCAGACTCTGCCTGCTGTAGCCACAGCATTGACTGCTCTGGTTAATGGTGACACCCCAGGCTGTTGCTGGTGGAGATTCCATAATGGGGATGTGGTTAGACTGTTGTTGGTCATTACCCATTGTGTGGCACAAATGTTACTTTAATAACCAGCTGAAGCCTGATGTGTCCAGGTCCTACTGCATGTGGAAACACCTGCTTCAAGTTATGAATGGAGCTATGCAGAAGGAAGCCATTTGGCCTATCCAGTTTGCACCGACTCCAAGAGCATCACATCCAGGCCCCCCCACCTTCTCTATCCCCTCACATTTACCCACCAATTTCCCCCCAACCTACACATCTTGGGACAATTTAGCATGGTCATTAGACAGTGGGAGGAAGAAACCCATGCGGACAATGGGAGAATATACAAACTTCACCTCGTAACCCAAGGTGGGAATCAAATCCAGGTCTCAGCACTAACCACTGTCACCATACTGCCTCATTGTACAAATAAATATCACACTTTTAACTTTATGATGCAAGGAAAGTCACTGAAATAGCTGAGGATGGTTGGGCCTAGGAATCACCTTGAGGACTTCCTGCAGCCATGAGACAGATGATTGTTGTGGTTGTTGGACTTTTTATACTCCTCGAGCATCTGATCTGTTCCTTGCTGCCTGTACATTTCATACAACTCTCTTCCTCTTAATCAATGTTACAATCTCCCTCGAGAACCAAGCTTCCTTATTCCTATTTACTTTGCCTTTAATCCTGACAGGAACATACAAACTCTGCACTCTCAAAATTTCTCCTTTGAAGGCCTCACACTTTCCATTTACATCCTTACCAGAGAATAGCCTGTGCCAATCCACACTTCCCAGATCCCTTCTCATTTCATCAAATTTGGCCTTTTTCCAGTTCAGAACTTCAACCAGAGGACCAGATCTATCCTTATCCATGATCAGGTTGAAACTAATGGCATTATGATTACTGGATCCAAAGTGTTCCCTCACACTCACATCCATCACCTGCCCTAACTCATTTCCCAATAGGAGATCCAATATCGCATCCTCTCTAGTTGGCACCTCTATATACTGATGTAGAAAATTCTTCTGAACACATTTTACAAACTCTACCCCTCTAAACCTTTAACAGTATGCGAGTCCCAATCTATATGTGGAAAATTAAAATCCCCTACTATCACAACTGTGTGTTTCTTGCAGTGGTCAGCTATCTCTCCGCTGATTTGCCCCTCCAATTCTCGCTGACTATTGGGTGGTCTATAATACAACCCCATTAATGTGGTCATACCTTTCTTGTTTCTCACCTCCACCCATAGGGCCTCTGTAGACAAGCTCCCTAATCTATCCTGCCTGAGTACCACTGTAACATTTTCCCTGACCAACAATGCCACCCCCCCACCTTTTATCCCTCTGCCTCTATCCTGCCTGCATTATTTTGCTAGGGCTCCTTCGTACCACACTTAACCATATGCTGCCTTGATGTCAAGGTCAGCCACTGTTCAGTGCTTTTGTCCATGTAAATTCAAGGCTTGAGGTCAGAGGCTGAATAGCCATGGCAGAATGCAAATGGGGTATCACTGAGTCGGTTGGTGCTATTAAACATGTGACTTGTCGGAACTAATTACCACAATTTTCAATTACTTCACTGATGGGGCAGAATTGGCTAGGTGTGCTGCTTTTGGTGGAGGGGACAGACCGAAGCAATTTTCACTTTGTTGGGTTGTGCTCGAATAGCTTGGCAATAGGGCCTGTTAGATCTGGAGCAGTCTTCAGTACCATTATTGGGATGGGACCAGAGCCATCAACCTTTAAAATCACGGAGTGAATGGAATTAACTCAAGATTAACACCCGTGATGGATGGATCAAACTGGCCCAAAGTGCATAAGCAAGTAAATTTCAGCCAGCTTTAAAAAAAAAAATCTAGTTTGGAAAAAAACAGCCAATTTGTGAGGTGGTACATGTTCCCAGAATTGAATCTTATGATCACGCGCTCAGAGCCTCAACTCAGCCAGGAAGTAAATTAAATAGGCAAGGGTGTGTAGGTTCTGATAAATGCAAAGTGGAAGTTTAAACCAAACTTTAAAATAGGGAAAAAACAAAAGCAGAATTATCCAAATATTTATTCTTCAAATGAGTAGAATAGGACAGTTAAAATGCAAGTTATAGTTACAGTAGAAATAGACCACAAGTTACACAATGTACTATAAATATATAGTATGCAAGGCTAGCCCTTTGAAATCTTGCATTGATGAAAGGTGCAGAAAATGTAAAGGGTGGTTATATAGCCATTCTGAACCATTTTCTCCTTTCCCTTCTCCCAGTCATTCAAAACAAGGGCAGCATTGGTCCTTTAAGTTTACTAAATGTTGTTACAGTATAAGTCAACCCAAGTACCAGCACAATTTGAAAGCTGCATCTTCCAGGAAGTTTTTAAAGAGTTAATTAAATGGTGACTAGATCAATCCCAAGAAAAACTTGAGCTTGCTACCATAAGAACAAAGGAAAGTTTCTTCTTGTGGATACCAGGAAGGTCCAATTTGGATGAGCAGATTTCAGATAGGACAATTGGAGATTAAACTAGGTTTCCTGCATTCGACTAAATTAAGGAAATATCATAGGCCAAGTGTATGCTAACCTGAAATTCTAGTACAGGTTACAGGTCAACACTTTTAAGAGAAAGAAAGAAAACAGTGGGGGGAGAAGGGGAAGAATCAAGTTCAAGAACAATCAATCCCTCTATTCTTTGGATTAATTTTGGTTAGGCAAGAGTGTTTTCTCAGCAGCAATTTAGTGGTTGTGTATCTAGGCAACTACTCGAAAGGCACTTCAATGTTAAATGCTTCCCGATCAAGTGAGAAGCTGCTCTGACAAGCTGGAGAACCATGAAGCCAGCTTCAGATTCCATCCTTGGATAGTGAGGAGTGTAGTGTTAGTTGCCATGTTCCAAGGTTGATCAGAACCTGGTTAAGCTTCTCCATCCACAGGCTTCTCTCTTCTTTTGTGTCAGCCGACAGCCAGTTCCTACAAAATCACAAATACCAGATCAACAATTTTATTGTTCCGCATTTTATCTATCCTGAAATCTTAAGATTCTTTATACTAAATTCCAACATAAATATTTAATTGTTCATGAATTTTGGATTTTCTCTGCATCAAAAACATCCACAACTTGTGATACAGCAACGGAGTGTTAATTCAAAAATAAATAAGGCCAACTTTATTTCTTGCAACATGAGCATCTAACTTCACTGCTCAATTTGGAAGAGAATTCCAAAGATTAATGACCCTCAGAAAATTCTCACCTCCATTTTAAATGGGAGACACCTGATTTTGAAACTGTTCTAACAAGGGGAAACATCCTCTCAGTATTGACCCTATCAAGCCTCCTCAGAATTGGTTACGTTTCGATAAGATCACCTCATTCTTCTAAACTCAAATGAGTTCAGGTCCAATCTTTCCTCATAAGACAACATCTTTATCCCAGAATCAACTTAGTGAATCTTCTCTGATGCAAGTATGTCCAGCCTTAGGCAAAGACCAAAATGACACAGTACTCTAGGTGTGGTCTCACCAACGTCCTGTATGGTTGTAGCAAGAGGTTGAATTGCTGCAATGCGAGCTTGTATACGATGCATTGGTGGTCGAGGGCAAAAATGTTAATGGAAGGGAAAGGTGTGGCTAATGTCTGAACTATGTGCTCCTAGAGAACACAGTAAGAAGTCTAACAACACCAGGTTAAAGTCCAACAGGCTTATTTCCTCATCACTATCTCCACTTTATCTCCACATCACTCCTAGAGAACAGCATACTTGGACATGCTGACAGGAAAGACAAAGCTGTAAGGAAGCATAATACTCATGAACATTAATATCTTAGAATCATACAGTACAAAGATTATTCAGCTCAGTGCCTTTGCTGGCTCTTTAAAAGAGCAATCCAAATCGCTCCCATACAATTGCAATTTCCCTCTGCAAATATTTTGGAAGTATTTATCTGTGAAAATTACTGAATCTGCTTCTGCTACTTCCACATTGTACACGAGAGAGTACATGCAAGATCACATCTCACCTCTCCTGTTTTTTTTGCCAGATTTGGGTCCTCTGGTTACCATGGGCCAACCCATGGGAATAATTTTACCTCGTTAACTTATCAAACCCTTAATTTTTGACACATGTTTATTGACAAATGTATCTTTTTGCCAAGAACAATTCCAGTTTCTCTAGCTTCTCCATCACTGATGCATTTTTTAAACCATTCTAAATAAATGCAGATAATGTTCTTGAAGCAGCAGCAATAGTGGAAAGTTTATCTCTAATTCTTCCCAGTTCTGATGAAAGGTCATTTACCTGAAATGTTAACCATTTCTTTCCACGGATGATATTGGAAATACTCAACAGGTCGAATATCATCTGTTTGTATTTCATATTTCCAGCATTCACAGTATTTTGCTTTAGTAAAAGGGCCGGAAGGTTATGTATTGAAACTCCACTCCAGGACTTGTGCACAAAGGCTTCCTTTGTTTTATTCATTCAAACGAATGCTCATGACCTGAAGGCATTCTTTTTAAGGAGCAGGGAATTCTAAGATCTTGGGTAACAATCCCTCGAGCACCACAAGAAAACATAGGTCCAAAAAGTTGAATGGCGATCATATAGAATGATTAAAGCATTTGATTGTACAACAACATTTCAATTAAATAAAGCAAACTTGGATTTATATTGCATCTGTCAGAATTCCCCAAAATCATTTCACAGCCAATCAATAAGGGAGTTCAAGTGGTAAGTTATAAGGAGATAGGTAGTCATTAAACTTGCTTTCAGGGCGAGCTGAATCAGTTCTTATTTGGGAAGTGAAAAGCTGCACTTTAGTGCATTCCTGCAACAGGAATCAGCTGAGTCAGCTCTCAACTGAACTTGGCTGGTTGTTTGTACAACTAATTAAAACCAATTCCAGGGCTTTGTAAGTTGTGCCTATAAAAACAAAGGCTTCACAGTGCTGCTCAATCTGCACTGTGAGAGTGCTGCCTCACTGTGAGGAGTGTTTTTGGAGTTGGGTGAAAATAGGGAGTTAGGTGAAACAGGCAGTAGAGGCCACAAGGGAGAGTGCTGATTGGGAAGTAAGTGCCACTCATGATTCTCTGAAACTGACAGTGAGTTCGGACTAAAAAAACTTGTGACATCACAGGAGGGCTGTGATTTGATTGGCTAACAGGGAGCTATACTAAATTTGAAAACCAATTTAAATTACTGGTTTAGACATTGCGTTGAGACTGTGGTAATAAGGAGATATATAATTTAAAAATAAAGTTAATAAAAATTAAAAACCCAAATTAAAAACTAATCAAATAAAATAGAGATGGAGGGTCAGGTGATGTGTTGTTCATACGTGATGTGGGAGCTGGTGGACACCATTGTGGTTCCCAGCGAGCACATCTGTAGTAAGTGTTGGTTGCTTGAGGGACTCCGGCTCAGGAGTGGATGAGTTGGATTCTGAGATTTGGACGCTGCGACACATCAGGGAGGGGGAGAGTTCCAGGAGGCAGTCACAGCCCTTCAATTAAATACCTTGAATTCAGCCAGTGGACAGGGACAGGAAGGTGTGGCTGTGAGTGAGGCAGGTAGAGGGATCCAGGAGGTTGGGTTGCAGGAGCCTCAGACCATGAACTTGTCCAACAGGTTCGAGATTCTTGCTCCCTGTGTGGACGAGAATGGGTACTGCAGGGAGGATGAGCAAACTGGAGAGGATGTTTCCACTAGTAGGAAAAACTGGAACCAGAGGGCACAACCTCGGGCTAAAGGGACGATCCTTTAAAACAGAGATGAGGAGGAATTTCTTCAGCCAGAGAGTGGTGAATCTGTGGAACTCTTTCCTGCAGAAGGCTGTGAAGGCCAGGTCATTGAGTGTCTTTAAGACAGAGATAGATAGGTTCTTGATTAATAAGGGGACCAGAGGTTATGGGGAAAAGGCAGGAGAATGAGAAAAAAAAAAATCAGCCACGATTGAATGGCGGAGCAGATGCAATGGGCCGATTGGCTTAATTCTGCTCCGATGTCTTATGGTCTTATAATAACAAATGGATTTTCTGGTAAATGTAGCTATTTATCCACACAAGATCCCGCAAGTTCTTTTTGGTGATGTAGGTTGAAGGATAAACGTTTTCCCTGGATAATCAGGGAACTCTACTCCACCAAATACTACCAAAGCTCTTTTACAGGCAGATGGACCCTAGATATAACACCTCAACTAAAAAGGTCGAACTTCTTGACTGCCAACCTACATTATTATATTTCAATCTGAACACACATCCTTCGACTCGGGTGCCAGCATGCTATCACCCAAGCCGAGCAGACCATCTCCAGAAAGAAATTCAGAGGTGTTGAAGGCATAAGACACTAAAAATACATGTCTTTTTCTTCCATTAAATGAAAACACAATCAGAAACCAATGGAAAAGGCCAATGAATCACTGCACTACTTACACAGCCCCCAGGGAATCAGTGCTTGAAGAGTTTAGAAAACTGGAAGGAAAGTTCAGTTGAAGGACAGGGACTTGAAAACAGGTCAGAACTTGGAAAAGCTTCTTCTTGATGGAGGAAACACAGGCTCACTTGAAAATAATTAAGCATAATCGACATTTTCACACCAATTAACAAGTACCAGCAGTTAACGAGACTTACTTGGTAAAGCACATTTTGTTTCTACACTTAACAATGAGTGTGTCATGGTCATCTTCGCACTGTGGCCGTACTGTGATCAATTCAAATGTTTTGGGCCGGGAACAGAACTCACGGCTGGCAGGTTCGATCTTGTCTTTGGTGCAGCTGGTTAAGTCAATACACCCAATTGGTTTCTGGACAACACAAAGTGTGTTAGTGCCTTAATTATATATATTTTTAAATGCTCAGAACCTAGGAGCACCACTGATATTTCAAAATCAAAAACTGAATGATGTCACATAGATCTCACAACTTATGTTTTTTTAAAAAATTCTCCCAACTGTCTTAAATTAGCAACTCATTTTTAAACAGTGCGCCCCCCCCCCCCCCCCAGTTCTACCTTCTTTCCACATCCATCATCAGGAACATATGTTTCAATCAACTTATCTCTTCAGTGGATACAAGCTTTGCCTTTCCAACCTTCCCTCCCAAGACAACCCACCCATTTCAGGTTCAAGTCCAGTAAACCTTCTCTGGACTGCTTCGCATGCATTTATATCCTTGCTTACACAAGACCAATACTGTATACAGTACTCCAGGTGTGGTCTCACAAGGGCCCTGCATAACTGAAGCATAACTTTGTTATTGAGGGCAAAAATTGAAAACAATTCTATTAGTTTTCCTAATTACTTGCTGGACCTTAGTCTTTTGTGATTCATGCATTAGGACACCCCAGTCTCTCAATTTGTTTTTATTCCTGCTGCCAAAATGGGCAATTTTACATTTGCTCACATTATACTCCATTTGCCAAATCTTTGCACACTCATTTAACCTATCTATATCCTGTTGTAACTTCATGCCCTCTTCACAACTTACTTTCCTGTCCATCTTTGCGTCCTCTGCAAATTTAGCAACCATACCTTTGGTCTCTTCATCCAAGACATTTATATAAAATTATAAAAGATGCAGTCCTAGCACTGATTCCTGCAGCACACCTCTCGTTACATCATACCAATTTCCAGCAAGTCAATTTTCTATCCTTGCCAATATGTTATCCCCTATATTTCCACAATGTCCTTTGATGTTGCACCTCATTAAATGCCTTCTGGAAATCTAAGTATACTACATCCACTAGTTCCCCTTTATCTACAGCATGTTACTTCTTCAAAGAACTCCCAATATATTGGTTAAACATGATTTCCCTCTCACAAAACCATGCTGACTCTACCTGATTGCCTTGATTTTTTTCTAAGTGCCCTGCAAGATGTTTTTAATAATAGCTTCTTTCATTCTCCCTATGGCAGATGTTAAGCTAACTGGCCTGCAGTTTCCTGTCTCTCTCTCTTTGAATAAATGAGTTACAGTTGCTATTTTTCAATCTAATGGAACCATCCATGAATCTTGGGAAGTCTAGAAAATTAAAACTAATGCATCAACTATCTTACTAGCCACTTCTTTTAAAACCCGAGGGAGAAATCCATCAGGACCCTGACCCTTGTGGCCTGCATCTCCAACAATTTGTTCAGTCTCACATCTGAGTGACTAATTTTCCAGAGTTCCTCCGTTTCCTGATTTACAGCTATTTCTGAGATGTTACTTGCATCCTCTACCATGAAGACCAATGTAAAATGCCTGTTCAATTCACCTGCCATCTCATCATTTCCCATTATTAATTCCCCAGAATCACTTTCTAAAAAGGAACAATGCTTACTAACTTTTTACATTTTTAAATAGCAATAGAAACGCCTACTATTTGTCTTTATATTCCTAGCTAGCCTTCTCCCATACTTTTCCTTATCAATCTTTTGGCCATTCTTTGTTGTTTTTTATATTCTGTCCAATCTTCTGACCTGCCACCCACTCTTGCGTAATTATATGTTTTTTCTATAGGTTTGATACTATCTTTAACTTTTTTAGTTAACCACATATGATGGGTCTGTGTGTTTATTCCAAAATATATCCTCAAATGTCTGCCATTAATGGCAACGCAGATTCTGATCAAACTAGTTTGATAAAAGCACTTACAAATAAATCAGGAACCTGCATACTGAAATGTCCGCTTTCAGCAAAATGGAAATTTGAAAACATTATCTATAAACTTGCAATTGGTTCCAAAATTTTACAAACTGGTATTGGCATTTGGCTAAGTGTCCATTTAGTTAGCCAAATGCCAATACCAGGCTGTAAAATCCATGAGTTGGTGTGTTTATCTAAACAAATCAGTCACGTACAAGTTGATTGTTACTTTACCTTGTGTTTCTCTTCATTGGGATAGGTCCAATAGGAAAGGGTGTTGCCAGAGAGCAAGAACCAGCGACGGTGCCAGGCACCAAACCCACTCACATCCTCAAACATAGTCTGTAAAAACAAAAAATGAAATTCTTATCTTGCCCAGAATATTAGTCAGATGTTCTGAAATACTTCCTACTTCTATGCATTAGAGCAAGCGCTGCTTAGTCACAATATAACTGAATAACGACCAGGGATACTCAATGGTACTGGGACAGGATAACTACCACAACCATTGCTTTTGCACTATGCATTACAGGACAACAACAAACAGTGGAATTACCAGGAATCCCGAATGCTCCACAGAGGAGTGAAAACGGCACTGGAGTTTCAAATAGACGGCACCTTCAAGAGGAGATAGGAAAGGAACCTGCAATTTGATAAAAAGAAAAATGCATCAACACCAGGGAAATAACTGTTCAGATCGGAAATCATATGGTATATAGCCCAGATACTAGGCCTAGTTCAATGATTTTTGCATAACAGGAGCAATAGATCTGAATACAGAGCTGGGACTTGTGTGAACAATGCTTAACAAAATTTGTAAAGCTTATCTTCATCACAAGGGCCAAGAATCAGAATGCCAATAGATAATTTTAGATGTGCATAAAAGGGAAGCAATTTATTGCTCAGCTTGTTAAGCACTTCTGCATTACAGATTTATTATGTCAAGCACTTAAAGACAGAACCATGCAAAAAAGCCAAAAATGAAAGGAAAAGCTAGCCATCAGCTACTACTAAGCTGCATGAAGCTGTAGTTTGGACTAGAGAATACAGTTTTGTGGAACGCATTATATATTTCCACATAACACCGAACTCCCATGTGCAATCACATCAATTTACTGTATTGTGTAATATGTAACAAAGTTCGGCAAACATTTAACTGGCTTAACACCCACTGTAGTACATGACTGAATCCCATCCTGGAGCAACAAAAACATTTCCTAAAGAAAAACAGAATGCTGGAAAATCTCAGCAGGTCTGAGCGCATCTGTGGAGAGAGAACAGAGCTAACGTTTCAAGTCTGGATGAAATATTTTCCTTTAGCTCTGACGAATAGTCATCAAGATTTGAAATGTTCACTGTTCTCTCCCCACAGATGCTGTCAGACCTACTGAGATTTTGCAGCATTTTAGGTTTTTGTTTCAGATTCCAGTGTCCGCAATAATTTGCTTTAAAATCATTCCCTAGCTCTTCAACAAATAGTATAGATCATATTATTTGGAAGTGCACTGAAGGAGTGGTTAAAAAAAGTGACTGTTATATCAGGTGTGTGTTTCTGGCTAATGCAGAAGCAGATGATTTTCCAGTTCCAAACTAAAGCTATGATACACACGTGAATCTAATGATTAGGTATACAAAGACATTAGGTAACTATAGAAACCTTGTCCTGAAACTCATCTCCAAGTAGTTGCCTGACTTTTCCATCAAACTTCATCTACAGTAAAAACAAGTAAAAAGTTAATTAATATTTATAACTTTAGTTATCAAGTTGTCATTGCTGGAATGCAATGAGAGAGTCTGGTCAGCTTGCAATTCAGACATCTTGTGAATCATCAGGTTGAGCAGTGCATATTTCCTATGAAGTTACTTTCCCGTGCGTAGAGTGCTGTGGGTGTTCCTACACAACATAAGCTGCGGCACTTCAAGACGACAACTCATCACCACCTTTTCAAGGTCCATTAGGGATGGTCAATAAATGCTGTCCTAGCCAGCAACACACACATCTCATTAAAAAAAAGAGCAGTAGTCAGTGGAGAGGGACAGCTCAAAATAGCCACTTCCAACACGGACGAAAATCACCTGTAGGACTGAACCTCTTTAAAAGTACAGAATTTTACTCTAGCACAGCTTCAAACTGTAAATTTGTCAGTTACATTGCAATAAAGGGTCATGTCCTCCATAGTTTTTGCATAGGCATCCTGAACATTAAAAAAAAACTTGTATTCTGTTTAATTAGTGTCTTCCAATCCAATTTCACACTATGAATGTAACTACTTACCCTGTTCAGCAGGCACTCTACAGAATATATTAGCCAAATCTAATTTTGTTTCAGACGTTCTGTGTCAATGTGTTATTAATTACTCTAAGATTTAATGTCAATTACATTTTTAAACAGTATTTACACACATATTAATTTATTTGACTTGTTAATTTGTCCCTTTTTAATTGACTTAGCAGTTAATTAAAACTATAACTAGGGATAACCAGGTGGTGGGGGGAAAGGCGTGAGGAGGAGGAAAGAGGGGCAGTTGGCTTGGTGTTGACAGTGAACTATGTCAATAAACACTATCCAACAAAGAAGCAGCTGTAGTTTTTACTTCCATTGATCGGATTAATATCCCATGCAAAAGGAAAAAAAGGTCTAAAGCGAAGCCACTCAAGAGTCAAAAAGTGTTTTAAACAGCCTGCATGCAATTCAAGAACTCAAGGCTATGCGAATAATCCATTATTTCATTTAATTACTACAGTCCAAAAAACTAACATTTCAAGGAACTCAATTAGGAAGCAAAGATCAGTTTTAAAATCTTATTTAATTGGTTATGAGCAGAAGTATTTCGTCATTACACCCATTTTGTAAAAACTTCAGTAAGATGCTACACTGCAAAAGCACAATGCTATCAAAGCCTGTTGGATACATATATATCAATGCATTTGAGAAATGCATTTGATATTCTTTCCACTCGAGTCAAGTTGCAGTTGACACTTTTATGCACAGGGTGGCGCTGGTTCCAAGTATGACATCCATTTAATCTATTCATGTTCACAAAACTTAGTGCCATTTCTTGAATTAATACTTTCCATCAGTACTTAAAACAAATCATTCTCTTTTCCTCTCCAACACACAATGAGAAGCACTGTGCATCTTCAAGATTCCCATTTCCTTTCTCTCCCTCACCAATCCATATATGGTGAACTTTTGACTGTTGAAGTCGCTAAATTACAGACCAGTAGCATTGCACTATAAAAACCTTGGTTAAAAAAAATCAAATTGGCAAAGTCCATTGCACAAAGACAATCCATTTAAATGGCAGGTAGAGTGTCGAAAAGTTGATATCAAAGGATCAATACTTTTCCTATTTCATAGAGTCCTGTCCATTCAGAAAACCAGAATAGTCTACAATACAAGTTTCAACAGCCATGTGTCTGGCCAAATCATCCCTTTCCTTCAATTGAAACTACCATTTGCAAATTAAACAATTCTAGTCTCTATGAATATATAAATCTGACAAGATATGACTTGTGTCTGGCTTGTGAATAGATTACCCATGCATTTAAAATTATAGATGGCAGTGCTTATACAAGTTTTCTTTATGAAGGCTTATACTCCTTAAAGAGAGTTTTACAGAAGCTAGTTAGTTATCTTTCCTTCAAAGCATTTCCCATGGGGAAACTACTCTCATAAACCAAGTTGCCAGGCTTTTTAACTACTGCGAGAGAATGAGAGCAAGAGAAAAGGGAGGGGAGGAGAGCTTGATGAAAAAAAGGAAGCACAGGCAACCCTGAATTTGTCCTGAGTATTACAGTTTCTGGATACTGATCTGTAACCCAAGTGGATATCCCCTTCCCCATGCAAAACAAATAATGTATTCACCCAATTACAATGCTTCTATTGTATCCAGGGACAAGATGAGCTACGTCAGCACCAATTAGACAAATCCAGATAGAGAGATCCGAGGTATGGCCAGTAACTTTGAGTACAGAGCCTAAAGTGGATTCACAATTTTTCTTTGGGTCAGGTAAAGTTGAGTTGTCACAGTTGTAGCGCAAACTCAACGGCTAGTTGTGTACCAGTTTCCTGGACTGCAAGCTCACAGAATCCCTACAGTGCTGAAGGAGACCATTCAGCCCATTGTGCTTGCACTGAAGATCCCACCCAGGCCTTAGCCCTGTACCCGTAACCTCACATTTACCATGGTAATCCCCTGACAATAAGGGACAATTTAGCATGGCCGATCCATCTTCGGACTGTGGGAGGCAACCGGAGCACCTGGAGGACACCCATGCAGACACAGGGAGAATGTGCAACGCACGCACGGAATTGAATCTTGGTCCCTGGTGTTGTGAGGCAGGTACTAACCACTGTGCTGCCCAGTTCAGCTACATGTTAGCTGTGCAGGTTGGATCTCTTTTCTCTTGAAAAAGGAAAAGCCAAGGGGTGACCAAATAATTGCCTTAAAAAAAGGTTTGGTGAAGAGGTAGACTAAACAGCATAATCAGGCTGTTCCGCCACTCAGTACGATTACGGTTGATCTTTACTTTCCCACCCACTCTCCATATCCCTCGATTCTCCAAGAGACCAAAAACATCTATCCCAGCCTTAAACATGTTCAACAACAGAGCATTCAAAGTCCTCTTGGGGGAAAAAATTCAAAAGATTCACAACCCTTATTGAACAAATATCTCACCTCAGTCCTAAATGTTCATCCCCTTATCTTGAGACTGTGCTCTATGTTCTAGATTCCACAGCCAGGCAAAACAACAACTGTGCCTACTCTTCAGAACCTATGGGTGGCATTCTCCCAAAAGAATTCCAAGTGCAGGATTCGCGTAAAAACCAGAGTAAATCCCGCTGCTTTTTTCAGCGGGACTTTCAAAATGAATCTCCCACAATCTGTGCATCAGAGTGCCCTAGCATGAATCACGCTAAAAATCTGGAGGCGGGGCCTATTCCCTTGAAGAGGTTGGCAGCATAGCACTTAGTGGGCCACTGTGCATGCACCAATCGGTCAGCACTGAGATGGCCCCCCTTCACTCCAGCAGGGTCGGGCCACCAGCTCCCCCGTTAGTTAGGAGCTGTTGTAAGCCCTGCTGGAGAGGCTAGTGGACCCAGAGACTTCAGCTCCAGGACCGCTAATCAGATTTAGGAAACGCGTGGAGGCTGTGGTGACCAGCAGGAAGTCTGTTACACGGTCTCCATTTATGTTTCTAGCAGCGCAGCAGGCTGGTAGAATTGCTGCCTATATGTTTGTGAAATCTCCTTGGAGACAAGAAGGTTAAGAGATTTGAAAAGGGGCATTAAAATTCAGAGGGTGAGCCAGAGTAAATAGAAAGAACATTTTCCCATTGGTGGAAGGATCAAGAACCATAGATTTAAGTAACTGGCAAAAGATGATGATCAGGAAAAATCTTTTCACATACCAGGTGGTTTGGATTTGGAATGAACCACTCGAGTGTGCGATGGAGACAGAGTCAGGCCGGAATTAGATTATCCGAAAAAGGGAGAATGTGCATGGCTAAGGGGAGAAGGTGGGGAAACGGCTTTATATGAAATGCTCCTTCAGAGAGCCAGCACAGATACAAATAGCTTTCTTCTGCGCTGAAACTATTCTATCAATTAAAGGATTAGAATCAAGTCCGAGTGGAAGCTCAAGTTCACAAGTCAACACCACTAAGTGGTGCCACCACCTTAAAATGAAAAATCAGACAGCCAATGATCAATTTATTAAAAACTAGAGACTTACTTTGTCCAGTGGAAACTTGTCCTTGCCCAGAGAAGCCAGTGTGATTTTGTGTGACCCAACCAGCACAAACTTGCTGGTGCGTACAGAATTACGAACAGCAGGACTAGCAGCTGCAAGACAATGTATAACAGTATAAAACAAGTGCAATGGACATTCAACCGATCAAATGGCAGTTGGGAGAGTTCAGTGCAACAGGGCACAGCCTGAACTTAGGACTAGACTAATCATGTGTAACAACAGGAAGCACTTCTTCACAAAGGGCCCTGGAAATCTGGAGCTCCCCCTCCAAAAAACTGTTAGGGTTCAATGGATTTAAAATTGGAAGAGAGATTGATGGGTCTGTTCAACAAATAATATGGAACCAAACTGAGTACATTAATACAGATCAGCTTTGTTTCAATTGAAAAAAGATTCATGGGACTGAAGTGACCCATTCATGTTCCTGATGATGCAGTAGATAAATTCATCGTGTGGTACAGAGCGAGAGATCTGGGTAGTCAGTCCATGCAAAATTGGCAATTTATCAGAAAGTTAAAAATAAAACACCAGGAGTTCCTACGGTCTGTGCAGAGACCTCGGCTAGTTCACATTTGTCAAGGACTGCAAAAGGCAAGGATGGGGGTGGTTTTGGTTTGACAGTTTCCCCTTATAGGAGTGTATAAACACAAGCAAATTGTCAGAGTCATAAAACCCAAGGGAATCGACTACCTGCACTGCTGTGCCAGAAGAACACTCCCCCCTCCAAAAAAGTGCTACTGCAGTTACGAAAGGGAACACAAACCTGGTTAAAATGTTACTTTTTCCTAATACTATTTAAATACACAAATTTGAAATGACAAAATTGATATGGGCAACCTCTTAGTTCTGCTAATCAAAAGATTCATCATTCCAAATATAGAGACTCTGCCCAAAACCATCAAAAGAGGTTTACAGGGTATTTGGGGAAGGATACAAGTGGACATGTATCCTTGTGTGCTAATCTTACCAAGCAATTAGAGGGCTGTAGGGAGGACATGACAAATAGCACAAAAATCATATTCAGTAGCTGGTGGTACACTAAAAGTTATTTATTTCATGTTTTTCTTAAAGGAGTTTGTGTTAAAAATCAAAAGAATATTTGTAAACCTACCAGGTGACTGCACGCTTGATTTCTGAAAAGGATAAGAAAAGGCAATGTGAACTGTATTCTTAAGGTTTAGTACAATGAACAGTATTAACAGGCAAGGGACCAGTCATGTTAGTAGTATTTCAGACCATTACTTACAGTAATGGAGGTCAGCAGCTTCTTGGGCGTTATGACCTATGTAATAATACACAAGGAAGATTAATTTTTATTTGCAAGGATATAAGAAAGTAGCATATAGATTACAGAATAGGAGAAAGCCTGTATTACCACAGCTATATATATTTCACAAACACTTTTTAGTGCATTCTATTTTGACTATGTTCCACCACTTAACTGATTTGAAGCCCTCAAAGCGCGACATGTTTTCAAAAAAATACAATCATCAGAGCTTCTGCTTGGATATTGAGAGTACTATTTTGGAAGGGAAATTGCAGGTATTAATCCAGCTAAAAGTTTCTTACTGTCTACATATGGTGCATCTAGTAAACTTTATATTTGCAGGCAAGTGACATGAGAACTGACACCTTATGTAACAAATGAACAGTTGAGACATTTGATGCTTCAAGTTGTCACTCCTGGAATACACCAGTATTTTCTGTCAGTTTTCTGAATCAAGACTGCATTGCAACCTGAAGTTTTAAAGATTAATTCTACACTATTTACATTTGGAACCCTGATTTAGAGAGGTGAGAGACTGGCAATATTAGATACCCATACAAGGATGAATTCAGATGCACCAATTATTGCATTTTTGATTTTTCCAGAGTTTTTTTGTGGTTGGGTTTTTAAAAAATTAAGCTCCAATTGCAAGCTGGTTATATTTTCCTTTGAAAATGAATTTGGTGTCAAGTTGAAAATATTAAGCCACACAATCACCCAAGGCTGGAATTGAATCCGGGTTCCTAGTGCCGAGAGGCTGACTATTGTGTCACCCAGAATGGTTGTGTTCTTCACAACAAACACTATCCAATAGGATAGTGTTGAAGAACACAACCATTAGATGTTATGGTATTTTACCTTTTCTATTAAAGAAATATTAAGTCAGAATTACACAAATTACACACAATTACACAAGGCTGTGGTTAAGAAGACGTATGGTGTACTGGCCTTCATCAATTCAGGAATTGAGTTTAGGAGTCGTGAGATAATGTTGCAGCTATATAGGACCCTGGTCAGACCCCACTTGGGGTACTGTGCTCAGTTCTGGTCGCCTCATTACAGGAAGGATGTGGAAGCCATAGAAATGGTGCAGAGGAGATTTACAAGAATGTTGCCTGGGTTGAGGAGCATGCCTTATGAGGATAGGTTGAGTGAGCTCGGCCTTTTCTCCTTGGAGAGACGAAGGATGAAAGGTGACCTGATAGAGGTGTATAAGATGTTGAGAGGTATTGATCGAGTGGACAGTCAGAGGCTTTTTCCTAGGGCTGAAATGGTTGCCACAAGAGGACACAGGTTTAAGGTGCTGGGGAGTAGGAACAGAGGAGATGTCAGGGGTAAGCTTTTCACTCAGAGGGTGGTTGGTGGGTGGAATGGGCTGCCAGCAATGGTGGTGGAGACAGATTCGAAAGGGTCTTAAGAGACTTTTAGATAAGTACATGGAACTTAGTAAGATAGAGGGTTATAGGTAAGCCTAGTAATCGCTAAGGTAGGGACATGTTCGGCACAATTTTGTGGGCTGAAGGGCCCGTATTGTGCTGTAGTTTTTCTATGTTTCTATGTTCTATGTTTCAAGTAGACAAGAGAGGAGATGGAGTAACAATTTTAGAGATGATGGTATACCCAGTACAAAAAACAGGAAAACAATCATTGCTGATGAACATAATAAAGGCAGTAGCCCGTTTGCTGCAAGTTTCAGAATTTTTGGAATGCTCCTGACTCAGACTATATAAACAGCTTCAGCAAGTTTGCAAGATTTCATGTGCCACCACAGGACTGAAATTGCATATAGATTATACAACTGCTGCAATGTGTGTCAATCAGCACGTCCTCTCCTAAATACAGTCTCTTAGGCTCTCCAATAAGAAAAAATAACATTTTGAGATACAATGATGTCCCTAGGAAGATGGCCATTAAAACAAATTTTTAATGTTATACAAAATGTTGGGGCTTTTTGTCAATAAAGAGGGAACAGTATAATCAAGTTCCAGAATAACGATAGTTGCCTTTAAGCACAGACAGTGTCAGCTGGCAGTACAGCACTTGTGCATGGAACCATAAATGTTTCAAAGCTGTAATTTGCATGCATGGACATGCAACAGTCTATAAACTGTAACCCCTCTTGTGCAGAATTTTGCAACCACTATTAAAATTGGCCACCAGATGCTTCAGGTTGTACAATACTCCAAAAGATTATAAAAGATGCCTACATTAAAACATTTCAGGTTTGGAGGGGGCAATTTAAAGAATAAAATAAAGTATAACGTTTGTCAAGTATCAAGCACAACTATACAAAATGGTTGTATAATTTAATCGTCCAGAACTACATTAGAATACTGTGATGATAGCGTGCAGCTTTCTGTCTCAAATTTGAGCTTGCAATTCTAGTGGCAGTTCGAGAGAGAATCAAATACACATCAAAAGAAAAATCAAAGTACATTGTTTCCAGGTTAGATCAAATTACATGCTTTAAAAGTACATTAAAAAATCACCTTAGATCTAGATACTCTCCGCTTCTCAGAGATGGTTACATTGCCAGCATGAGCCTACAGAAAGGAAAGAAATTGAATTTGCTGCAAACATGGAAAGGAATACTTATAAAAATATGAAAGATGAAGTTTGCTTACCAAGCTGTATACCTCCACATCAATTTCGAATTTGTAATGAATATCACGCCTACAGAAATTGCAACATTTGGATTAGTTACCTATAATGGAAGTTGTCTTATTTTGTCTAACATACTACTGCCTGTGGTTTAGAGACAAACTGATCGATGCACCAGGCACCATGCATCACAGAATCCCTTCAACACTGCTGTCATGCAAAGAATTTTCAAAAACTGGAAAGGTATTTATTTCTTCCTCTCTTGTAGACATGCAAGTCAAAAATGATATTAAGGCAAATGGAATTCTGGGTTTTATGCCAGAGATTATAAAAAACAAGGAAGCAATTACAATTTGTAAAGTTTGAGACAAGTCATAAATGATGTATTATGCATAGTTCTATGACCCTATTATAGGGAGAGTATTAATGCCATGGAAAGGATACAGCAAATAAAGAGTATTACAAAAAACTGAACCAAACTAGCTATAGTCATGAAGCACTGAAAATATGAAAGCAACTCTAGCTCCCAAGGCTATTCCCATAATCCTGAACATTTATCATGGCTAATCCACCTAATCTACATATCTTTGAACTCTGGGAGGGAACCCACACAGACATGGGGAGAATGTGCAAACTTCACAGACACCCAAGGTGGGAATTGAAACTAGGTCTCTGGTGCGGTGAGGCTGCAGTGCTAACTATTGTGCCACCATGCTGCCCTGCAATGAGTTGAGATATCCCACTGTTCTTCTGAGTATATCAAAAGAAGGTTGTTTTAAAGAGGGTTTATTAGGACAATTCTCGAAGCAGCAATTTAGGCAAGGACAATATCACTTCAATTGAAATTGGATAATTTTTGGGAGGGGAATAGCTCCAGTTAAACAGACACAGACATGGTGGATTGAACAACCTCCTCCTGAGGATTGTACAAAATCACTTCTGATATTTTGGTTGTGAAAGAACTTTGCTCAAATGACTGCATCATTTCTTTAATAATTTAACAACTGTCACTAATTTTGAAATTTTTCTGTCTTTTAATATTACTTCCAGAAACAACAGTTCAGAAGAGAAGACTCACAGTGTGATGATGGTTGGGAAAGTAATGGTATCACCATGCTGAGCATCCTCTGCTGTTGCCAGTGGAGTTGCCACAATGTTATGTGGGCCGTAGCGGATCATCAGTAAGAAATAGTGACTGGGGTTTCCTGAAAAATGAGAAAATAAGTTGATTTGACCCAAATTTCCTTTAACATTGCCTCAGTTTTACTTCCAACTGTGCTAAATGTTCCAGTGTCTGCATCTCTCAAATGTGGTTTTATGAAGTATTCCAGTTATCATTTGTACGAAGACACCCTTTCTGGCATTAAGTGCTGAACAAGGTAAGGGATGTCAACGTCAGCAAGGGAATTTTTCACAGTTCAATTGTCCAGCACCAATATCCCTCTGCTCTCAACTCCCCTTTCTGGCTTTGCTTGGGTTTGTAAATTCGTGCAGATGCAAACCTAATTAACCCTTTTGCTCTCCAGTTTAAAACATTTTACCTTCCGAAATCACAAATTATGGTCTTTCAATCCCACCTTATTTCAAATGCTGCATTCAAAATTTAATAAAAATGTATTCTGTATACCTTGTTGAAAAGAAACACACAAAAAACAAAGCGTTGGGAAGGAGCACTCATGGTATTTAATAAGCATTCAAAACACTAAAATGTTACACAATTGCAATAAATGCCACAAAGTTTTGTTACATTAAAAGGCACCATACATGCACTAGTTGCAGCACAATATCAGCTAAATGAAGTTACGATTAAAATTCATTATGTGGAGATGCCGGCGTTGGACTGGGGTAAACACAGTAAGAAGTTTAACAACACCAGGTTAAAGTCCAACAGGTTTATTTGGTAGCAAAAGCCACACAAGCTTTCGAGGCTCTGAGCCCCTTCTTCAGGTGAGTGGGAATTCTGTTCACAAACAGAACTTATAAGACACAGACTCAATTTACATGAATAATGGTTGGAATGCGAATACTTACAACTAATCCAGTCTTTAAGAAACAAAACAATGGGAGTGGAGAGAGCATCAAGACAGGCTAAAAAGATGTGTATTGTCTCCAGACAAGACAGCCAGTGAAACTCTGCAGGTCCACGCAACTGTGGGAGTTACAAATAGTGTGACATAAATTCTGATTCTAGGATCGCATGATAAAGACTCAGGAGGAAAAAAGCAGAAATATTTATGTGAAATAGTGTGACATAAACCCAATATCCCGGTTGAGGCCGTCCTTGTGTGTGCGGAACCTGGCTATCAGTTTCTGCTCCGCGACTCTGCGCTGTCGTGTGTCGCGAAGGCCGCCTTGGAGAACGCTTACCCGAATATCAGAGGCCGAATGCCCGTGACCGCTGAAGTGCTCCCCAACAGGAAGAGAACAGTCTTGCCTGGTGATTGTCGAGCGGTGTTCATTCATCCGTTGTCGCAGCGTCTGCATAGTTTCCCCAATGTACCATGCCTCGGGACATCCTTTCTTGCAGCGTATCAGGTAGACAACGTTGGCCGAGTTGCAAGAGTATGTACCGTGTACCTGGTGGATGGTGTTCTCACGTGAGATGATGGCATCTGTGTCAATGATCCGGCACGTCTTGCAGAGGTTGCTGTGGCAGGGTTGTGTGGTGTCTTGGTCACTGTTCTCCTGAAGGCTGGGTAGTTTGCTGCGGACAATGGTCTTTTTGAGGTTGTGCGGTTGTTTGAAGGCAAGAAGTGGGGGTGTGGGGATGGCCTTGGCGAGATGTTCGTCTTCATCAATGACATGTTGAAGGCTCCGGAGGAGATGCCGTAGCTTCTCCGCTCCGGGGAAGTACTGGACAACGAAGGGTACTCTGTCCACTGTGTCCCGTGTTTGTCTTCTGAGGAGGTCGGTGCGGTTTTTCGCTGTGGCGCGTTGGAACTGTTGATCAATGAGTCTAGCGCCATATCCTGTTCTTATGAGGGCATCTTTCAGCGTCTGGAGGTGTCTGTTGCGATCCTCCTCATCCGAGCAGATCCTGTGTATACGGAGGGCTTGTCCGTAGGGGATGGCTTCTTTAACGTGTTTAGGGTGGAAGCTGGAGAAGTGGAGCATCGTGAGGTTATCCGTGGGCTTGCGGTACAGTGAGGTGCTGAGGTGACCGTCCTTAATGGAGATGCGCGTGTCCAAGAATGCAACCGATTCCGGAGAGTAGTCTATGGTGAGCCTGATGGTGGGATGGAACTTGTTGATGTCATCATAGAGTTGTTTCAGTGATTGTTCACCATGAGTCCAAAGGAAGAAAATGTCATCGATGTATCTAGTGTATAGCACCGGTTGAAGGTCCCGTGCGGTGAAGAAGTCTTGTTCGAACCTGTGCATGAAGATGTTGGCATATTGAGGTGCAAATTTGGTCCCCATGGCTGTTCCATGTGTCTGGATGAAGAACTGGTTGTTGAAGGTGAAGATATTGTGGTCCAGGATGAAGCGGATGAGATGTAAAATTGCATCTGGAAACTGGCAGTTGTTGGCGCTGAGCACTGAGGCCGTTGCAGCAATGCCATCGTCATGGGGGATGCTGGTGTAGAGTGCTGAGACATCCATTGTGACGAGGAGCGCTCCTGGTTCAACTGCTCCATGTGTGCCGAGTTTCTGTAGGAAGTCCGTCGTGTCGCGACAAAAGCTGGGGGTTCTTTGTACAATGGGTTTCAGGATGCCCTCGACATAGCCGGAGAGGTTCTCGCACAGGGTCCCATTGCCCGATACGATGGGACGGCCGGGTGTGTTTGCCTTGTGTATCTTCGGGAGGCAGTAGAGATCTCCAACGCGGGGAGTACGTGGGATGAGAGCACGGAGGGTGTTCTGAAGGTCCGGATCAAAGGTCTTGATCAGAGTGTTGAGTTGACGGGTGTGTTCTTTGGTCGGATCTGCAGGTAACTGTCTGTAGTGTTCCTCGTTGTTGAGTTGTCGGTACACTTCTTTGCAGTAATCCGTTCTGTTCAGTATGACGATGGCCCCTCCTTTGTCTGCTGGTTTGATGACAATGTTGCGGTTGGTCTTGAGAGCGTGGATGGCGTTACGTTGTGCTTGGGTGATGTTCGGGGCTGTCTTGTGAGTGCGGCTGATGAATTTGGTGTTGACGCACCTCCTGACGGCTTGGGCATACATGTCAAGTCGAGGGCAGCGGCCTTCCGGAGGAGTCCAATTCGACTCTTTCCTCTTCGGATGCACTGCGGATCTCTCTGTCGGCTGTTCCAGTTCATTGGCTGTCTCATTGTGTTCGTTGTTGGCCTCTTGGGGTTTGTGGAAGAACTCCCTCAGCCTCATTCGCCTGATGAATTCCTCTGTGTCTGCTGCGAGACTGATGGGGTCTATTTTGGTGGTGGGGCAAAAATTAAGCCCTCGGCTGAGAACTTCGATTTCATCTGGTTGAAGTGTGTAGTCGGACAAGTTGACAATGGACTTCCCTGCAGTGGGACTGTTTCCTACTGTGGTACCGGGGGAGGCTTGGTTGCTGCTGGTGGTGATGCCGAGTTTCTCAAGTTTCCTGTTCTTGGTGTGCATGTAGATGGTGTAGTTCCTTTGTCTCGTCTGCTTGGCAGAGTTTCGCAGCTGGTCTGCGTCCTGAGCGCAAGTCCTGAGAGCAGAAACTGATAGCCAGGTTCCGCACACACAAGGACGGCCTCAACCGGGATATTGGGTTTATGTCACACTATTTCACATAAATATTTCTGCTTTTTTCCTCCTGAGTCTTTATCATGCGATCCTAGAATCAGAATTTATGTCACACTATTTGTAACTCCCACAGTTGCGTGGACCTGCAGAGTTTCACTGGCTGTCTTGTCTGGAGACAATACACATCTTTTTAGCCTGTCTTGATGCTCTCTCCACTCCCATTGTTTTGTTTCTTAAAGACTGGATTAGTTGTAAGTATTCGCATTCCAACCATTATTCATGTAAATTGAGTCTGTGTCTTATAAGTTCTGTTTGTGAACAGAATTCCCACTCACCTGAAGAAGGGGCTCAGAGCCTCGAAAGCTTGTGTGGCTTTTGCTACCAAATAAACCTGTTGGACTTTAACCTGGTGTTGTTAAACTTCTTACTAAAATTCATTGCCAGAGATTTTATAAAGTTCAAGCACATTTTACAACCTCAATGAAATCAATGAAAAAGCGAGACGGTGGGGTTGATACTAAGAGTTCCACTTTCAGGCAGGGTGAGGCAATACAAAATCAGCTCAATGCTCTGAGAATGCAGTCCCCCATCTCTTCCAGAGAAGGCAAGCTGTCTTTTCATCCGAAATTTCCACATTTTACTTGATTCACCCACAACTACTGGGAAAAGCACACTTGCTCGCAAGGATTTACTTCCATCCCTGGACTAACCATCAAGTTTAGTTAATAGACGCAGGTATAACATTAATGGAAAATTACCACAACAGAAAAAGGTTCATGGAGCTCAACAGAACTTACTTGTCCAATTGAAGCATCAAATATCACCTGCATTAATAAATCACTGAAACACACTTAATCTATCACAGGGGGATTCAAGTCAGAGGATTGGGGACTGGTCACCATAACTGTAACAACTATTTTCAAAAGACAGAAGTTAATTCAGGTTAACTTAGTCTTGGTGGTACAAAATCAGAGCCAAAATTACTGCATCTCTTGATAGAGATAAAAGTTAGAAATAGCTACCACAATTTCAAAAGGGATAATCGTATTTGACCAATTTCAGATTTCTTTATAAGATGGGAGAAACAGAAATGCAGCGAACCTAGTGTATATGACTTTAGGATACTGAGACTTCGAGATGATCCAGATATTCACTAGGGTGCTATCTGGTATGCAGCAACACAAATACAGACACTTTAAACCCCCTCTCACAGCCCCCACCATTATAACATAGATTACTGGACGTTAGGGATGTTTAAAATTATAAACGAATGAGACAAAGTGGATGGAAGCAAAGAATTTCCAGTGGTTGACAGGTCCAATGTGAGGGGATCAAGGAGGATTTAGAGCAGAAAATGCAATAAACTTCAGGGGATTGGGAGGCTGTGGAATTCATTTCCAGTTTGTGGTTGAGGCAAAAACTGGTTAACATTCAAGATAGATTGGATAGGTGGAATAGGAAAGACAAGGAGGAAAAAGAGATAAAGGACAACAAGAGTTGGTAAATGTGATTACAAATATTTGCTCACATGGAAGGCAAATAATAGTCATAGCAAATGGCTCATCTCTGTTGCAATTTTGATATTTATGCTGTTAAGTGTAAATAAAGCTCTGCTTATTGAAGTAAATTTAACAGCTTTGGATGTAGATTGTGTATTTCTTAGTACAAGCATAACATAAAATATAGTGTCACTATACTGACTGCGCAGTTTAGACACACTGAGAAAGTATCTCTATACGTTCAGTTTTGCATTGCTAGTAATGCAATGCATTTTTCCCAGAATTGAGGTTTAAAAGCTCAGGTGAAATCATCTGTGATTTAAAATTGTACTCTTTCAGGTCAAAACAAAATTCAGAGAAGTTCAGGGAAAAATTGGAAAAAGATTTTTAAAAACTCGTGCACGAATGAGATTGAGAATTAGCAAGTAGGATGTTGCTTCCAAAAGGGAGGGTTCAATAGTTGAGTTTCAGCTTAAAGACATTTAACATCAAATTTTGTCATAAATTTGGATAGATTGTTTGGACAACTCATTTATTGGTCAAGAGTTTAAGACTGGATAAAAATATTGAAGATTCAAAAATTATGCAGAATGACTTAAGTATATATTTAAAAATTGTGTCACAAGTGTGCACACAAAATACACCCCACTACTTGGTTTTGAGCATTAAGACAAAGGGGCCATTGCAGTGATAAAAAGACAATAGTTCTTGATTATTCAAACAGTAGATGTTGATGCAGGAGGGGTGCTTCTCAACACATTATATATTTTGTTCAGCTATTATATACGCATACAAATGCTTTGTCTCTGGAGACAAAAGCTGGATAGAAATGGAAGCTCAATGTTACAGCATTTGACTGCAGAGTGAATACTATCCATCAAGACTAATAAAACTAACTTCCTCAACCTGCTTAAGGATTTCATTACACAACAATAACACATTTGAAGGGCAGGTGATGTGCGTCACACCCATTCTGGCTATTTAAGCAATAAAATTCTGTTGCTTCGTACAGATCCAAAAACCAGCACAAGAAGCAAAGACCTCAGCAATGCATTCTTCACACCAATTGTCTGTCTACTTTGTGTTTCCCTACCTTGTTTATGTAGAGCTGAACATACAAATTCAGCTTTCAAAGGAAGGCGAAGATCAGCGATGGAGATAGTGCCTCGACATGGCTCAAGTCCATTTTTCAGTTGAGTTGTTTCTCCCATGGACACAGCATCGCCCTCTCCTTTCAGCCTCCTCAACTCGGTGAGCAAAGCATTACGTTTCTCAGCTTTAAAAACGTAAAAGACAGAACACCATGATAATTGCTAGTGCAAGTGTGAATTTCTACTTATTTCACTTGCCATTACAAGATTAACCATAATGTACAAATAGTTATTTAATATTACAGAACTTAAGAGCAATGCATTGCTGAAATAGAGATATGCAGTTTAAACTTTTGGTCTTGCACTCATCAGGACAGAGTGCAAGGTTACCAATAGTAAAGGAAACAACAATTTATACGGAATGCGAAGCGAGCTGATTGGTTCACATGTGAGCTCTGATAGAGGCATTACCATGGAGAATACAGCAGAGAACAGTTAACTACCAAGCTATTGTTCAAATTCAAACCAGGCAAGTTGATTCACTGGCCAAGGCATGGCCATGGAGGATGAACCCCATGACAAAATGGCTGTCTCAAGCTTTTGCCGAGTTGAGAAGGGTGCAATCAACAGACATACTTCATCTGTCTGTAAAGGACTGGGCCCAGAGTGCGCGAGGCTTCTAGCACACACGTGAGCCACACTGCAAACCCAACTGATGATCTTGAATTGGTTTTCAGTGTAATTCTTGGCTGCCAAGAATGGCACCAAAAACCAATTCAAATAGTCTGGCTCACAGTGTGGCTCACTTATGCATGTGAGAACACACCCCTCCCCACCTCACTCCAATCGCTGGCCTTCCTCCCTCTGTCAAAGGTCCCAACAGCAGAGTGGCAGCGGGACCCCCCCACCTCCTCCAAACCAGAGTCCACGGCCCCCAGTCAGGCCCCACCCTATGCCTGGTGGCCAGTTCCAAGGTGTCCCCTGGGCATTAGCACTTTGCCCCTTGGGCAGTGCCAGGGGGCCCAGGCTGGCACTGCTAAGGTGTCAATGCCCGGGGCACCCCCAATGCTCGACCCTCTGGGGAGGAGGGGGTGGCACAATTGCCCTCCTCCACTGTAGCGGGGTGGTGCTCCCAGCTCTCCGCAAGTAGGGAGCTATATTAAGCCCCACTGGAGCGAAATACTCCTGGCAGGGGGGAGGGGGAAAGAGAGAGGCTAGCGGGCCCAGAAGATTAACAATTTATTCAGCTCCGTGCCAATTTCTGGCGCAGAGATAACAGCGCTAGAAATCTGTCTGCTGGAGATGCGCAGAGGCTGTAGCGCCCAGCGGGGAGCCCGCAAAACTACCTCAGATCCGTCTCCTGGCCGGCTTCATTGCAAAAGCAGTGCAGCAGGATGGGAGAATTGCCCCAGTGTCTTTTTTCAGTAATTCTCATACCATATATTGTCAGTAACAGCAACTTTCATTTATACAGCATCTTCAATGTGGTTAAAAATAAAAGTACCCAGGTACTTCACAGGAACACAATCGAAGTTTGACACTGAATCACATATATTAGAATAGAAGCATGATCAAAGAGGTTGATTTGAAGTAGCGTCTTGGAGGAAGAGAGCCAGAGATAGATTTAGGGTGGGAATTTCAGAATTTGGGACCTTGGCGATTGTGTCTTAAACTGCCCATTGCAGAGCACAGTCCTCTGCTATCTGTTCCGCTCCACTTCTGTCCTAGTACATATCTTTTTTAAAGAAAAAGCGGAGGAGCACAGATAGCAGAGGACTGTGACACAGAGGGGGAGAGGCAAAGTCATGGAGAGATCTGAAAATGAGGATGTGGATTTAATGAAACATGCTTACTTAATGCATCAATTTCCAAATGCATTTTCTAATCAGAGATTAGTCATATGCTTGGAGGTCAGGAGGGCATGTCAGGAACAGCATCACGGGACTGGGAGCATTCTGGCCAAGTTTGCCGATGATACAAAGATAGGTGGAGGGGCAGGTAGTATTGAGGAGGTGGGGAGGCTGCAGAAAGATTTAGACAGTTTAGGAGAGTGGTCCAAGAAGTGGCTGATGAAATTCAACGTGGGCAAGTGCGAGGTCGTACACTTTGGAAAAAAGAATAGAGGCATGGACTATTTTCTAAACGGTGACAAAATTCATAATGCTAAAGTGCAAAGGGACTTGGGAGTCCTAGTCCAGGATTCTCTAAAGGTAAACTTGCAGGTTGAGTCCGTAATTAAGAAAGCAAATGTAATGTTGTCATTTATCTCAAGAGGCTTGGAATACAAAAGCAGGGATGTACTTCTGAGGCTTTATAAAGCACTGGTTAGGCCCCATTTGGAGTACTGTGAGCAATTTTGGGCCCCACACCTCAGGAAGGACATACTGGCACTGGAGCGGGTCCAGCGGAGATTCACACGGATGATCCCAGGAATGGTAGGCCTGACATACGATGAACGTCTGAGGATCGTGGGATTATATTCATTGGAGTTTAGGAGGTTGAGGGGAGATCTGATAGAAACTTACAAGATAATGAACGGCTTAGATAGGATGGACGTAGGGAAGTTGTTTCCATTAACAGGGGAGACTAGGACGCGGGGGCACAGCCTTAGAATAAAAGGGAGTCACTTTAGAACAGAGATGAGGAGAAATTTCTTCAGCCAGAGAGTGGTGGGTCTGTGGAATTCATTGCCACAGAGGGCTGTGGAGGCCGAGACGTTGAGCGTCTTCAAGACAGAAATTGATAAATTCTTGATTTCTCGAGGAATTAAGGGCTATGGGGAGAGAGCGGGTAAATGGAGTTGAAATCAACCATGATTGAATGGTGGAGTGGACTCGATGGGCCGAATGGCCTTACTTCCGCTCCTATGTCTTATGGTCTTATGGTCTTATACTTAAGAATCAGTTTTCAACCTGGTGAAGCCACAACACAGGACCAGTGGCATGTCAAACAACATTCAGTAGACAGAGCTAAGCAATCCCACAACCAACGGATAGGATTTAAGCTCTGCAGTTCTGTCACATCGGGGGAGGTGGCTCCACCAATATCCCCAATGATGGCAGACTCCAGCACATCATTGCAAAAGGCAAAGCTGAAGCATTTTCAGCTTAACGGGCTGAGTGGATGATTATTCCACTGAAGTGGCAAGGAACATTTATGCCACACAAGTGCCAGCCAATGACCATCTCCAACAAGGATCTAAATGTCTCCTCCATTCAATGGTAGTGTCATCGCTGAATCCCCCATCCCATCAACATACTGGGGGTGGTTACCATTAAACAGAGATGGAACCGGACCAGTTACTCGCCTCTGAGTAACTTGACTGTTGACTCCCCAAAGCCTGTCCACCATCTACAAAGCACATGTCAGCAGTGTAATGGAATAACATTCACTTACCTTGCTAAATGCAGCTCCAACAACACCCAATAAGCTCGACACCATCAAGGAAAATGTAGCCCACTTGAACCATTAATTACATGAAACATTTACTCTCTCCACCAACACACAATAAAAGCAATGTACAAAACGTAGAAGATGCACTGCAGTAACTCAAAGGCTCCTACGACAGCAGCGTCCAAACCAGTGACCTCAACCACCTAGGGGGACAAGGGCACCATATGAATGGGAACTACCTTCAAATGCTGACCTTGCCAGTTACACCCACATCCCATGAAAGAATAAAAATTGATATTCTGTATTGCCACCTATCATGTTGGCAATGGGTACTTTAATGCAATTGATTTAAAAATAATTGTAACACTCATGGTCAACATATTAAACTGTGCACCATGATGGGAGTGGCTGATTTGATTTCAGTCATGATCAGGCAGAAATTTACTGCTGCACACGTGTTTCTGCTTTTGGTTAGTTCCACAATGTGGAGCAGTTCCACCCTCCGACATCACACCTCTGCCAAGTTTTGGTTTCCCGTTATCCCCCTGTTACTCACAAGCAATAAGTAGGTGACGTTCTGCTTCTGCTTCTTCTCTCGAGCCTTTACCATGCTCTTCATCTGTACAGCAGTTTAGTGCCTGACTGGCCTGATACATAATGCTGTTCAGCCTGATAATCTCATCATTTAGCATCTGGGAGGAAAAAATACATTTTTCACCTGTTGCTTCACACAAATCGCTTCTTATCCTTAGCAACTTGTTGGACTTGCAATTAATTGTCCATTAAACTCACAGAAAGCCAAGTCCTGTAATTAGTAGTGCAAATACCATTTTAAGGATAATTGTTAATGCAATGTTAATCAGTCTCCTGACCTAGAAAGGAGCAAAATAAACAATACAGCCTCACTTCTTTAGGTAGTGAACTGTTCTTAGATATTTAAAATATTGGATTTTTTCGTCTTTTCTGTGGGGTGGGGTCTCTTTTCCTCACTCCAACTTTGTCTCTCTTTTGTACTCCATTTGTTTCCTTCTATTTTTTGTTGTTTTGTTTCTCTCTCAATCCTTAAATCTCTTGTGTGAAGGAGATCCAATGCTGGTCCCTGTTGCCCACATGAAAACATTTGTAAAGATCAAGTCAGCAATAAAAACAGCCTGGGTGGGATTGTCGTCAGTACAGGCTTGATGGGCCAAATGGCTATGATTATTTTAAAAGCACCATTGTAATTTTTCCCTACACCCATCACAATTTCAGGAAAATAGCATGTTACATGACAGATTATCCCATACCTTTATTTTCTCTTTTATTGTCACTTGCTGTGTTGCCAACCAAGAATTTTCAACGGTGCTTGGGGCAATAGCTTTTTTGGTTTCTTCATTTTTCTTTTTTTGCAGCCGGGCACTGCGACGTTGAGTTCTATACAAATCAATACTGAAAAGAAAAAAGGGCAAATGCACTGAGGTTTGGAAAGTTTAATTCTTTAATATATGCACTGAAAGCACAAGTATATTTGTGTATAATGAATATTGAAAGAATGAATATATCAATAGCTTTGGTTCAAAGTGGGAAAGGCATTGGACCTCAAAAGCATGTTCCTAGAATGTGAGAAATCAAAGAAAACAGCTGTGGCTCCAACAAGAATCTTTCAAGCAGACTTGTGCATCGAAGTTCTACCGCAGAGTTCATAGGACTCCTACAGTGCAGGAGGAGGTCATTTGGCCCATCAAGTCTGCACCAACTCTCCAAAAGAGCAACTTACTCAGGCCCAGCTCCACAATCCCACACATTTACCATGGCTAATCCACCTAACCTACACATCTTTCGACTACTAATATAAACGCATCCATTCAAAAAAGGATCAATGAGGCATTTATAGATAAGCTGATCTCTCAGGTAAGCAAACCAAACAATTACCCTCAGGACAATCAAGGACAGCTAGCATAATTTTTTAAAGTTGGACAAGTGTTCAAGTAAAACTGTGTGTTGATAGAGTAAATGCAGAGGATGTAGCATCTTTGGATTTCCAAAAGCGTGTGATAAAGTACTCTCAAAGAGACTTGATGAAATTAAATTTATTAAAAGGATTACATCAAAATAGGATGGGTGGTTAGCGGTGAAGGCAACTTCAGGAAACAACTGGTTATGACACGCAGCAGGCGAAGTTTAATTGTAAAGTGTATTTTCTTATCTCTCCCTTTCCACCAAAAGTATTTATTTTGAAAATTCAATATTATGTTTTGAAAATGAGAAATTTTGATAAGGTTAATCTTAACTGGATGAAATACAGACCTATGACAGCAAACTGGTCAAGACTTCAGGTAAAACTACAAATTAGCAAGAAAGTTTAATTGAAAAGTGGCAAGAGCTCTACTTACCAAAATGTCATCGCTGACAAAATAGATGAAGCTAAGGAAAAACATATAAAATTGCAGTACAAAATATAAATTCAGGCAACTGGGAGAGCTATAAATAGCAAAATGACAAAGATCAAGATTAATGAGTTTTACAAATTAAATTAGAAGCAAAAGAGAAGTGTAATGTGGACCCTTTGAAAACATATGCATAATATGAGAAATGAAAGAGACCATGAATTGTGGGAGCCTCAATAGTAGAGGTAGATAGTGCGTCCAATATTCCAGTGAAATTAATAATGCACCTAAGATTGCAACTCATGAAAGTAAACAAACAAGAAAATTGTATCAGAATAAAAGTAATGGTGTTAAAGATGGACAAATGCCAGGGCACAATGACTTCCATTCCAATATTTTAAAAGTTGGTGACAAAGTTGCAAATGCCATAAACTTCAAAGCTCTCAATTCAGGAATTGCTACATTAGATTGGAAATTTGCAAAATGTAACTAACTATATTAAGGTGAGAGAAAATGCTGGAAATTATAGCCTTGCAAATCTGTTGTGGAAAAGTTATTGGGACTTCTAATTAAGATCAGTAACAAAGCATGTTAAGATGTGTGCTCATTTCAGAGTACCCACATGGACTTGTAACAGGTAGGTCATGCCCAACAAATATAATTTTTTGATATGGGAATAACTGAAGTAGTAGACAGGGGAATGTCTACAGATTAAATTAAAAAGGATTAACAGAAGACATTTGATAAATCGTATGTGAAATCTTAACTAAAAGTTAGAGTTCATGTAATTAAGGCCAATATTGATCTGGTTATGTAGAAGATAGTAGTATGCTCATACTGAATGGAGATAACGGTGTGCCCCACAATGATCTGTGCTATGGTCTCAACTATAGCACAATAAAGAGCTATTTATCCAAGTTTGCCAATGACAAAGATTAGAGGAAACAATGATTGATTAAGTGAATGGATAAAAATAGTGGTAAGTGCATTTCAACACAGGTAAAACAAAGTCACCCATTTTTGACCCAAAAAGAAAAAATCTGATTGTTTCTAGTTTTTTATCATTTAATTAACAATGCAAGTCTAAAGAAGTTTAGGAGCCTATGTAACAATGTAGTCAGGTACAAAAAAGTAGAATGTTAGCCTTCATAACTAAAGGGCTAGAATATGTTTTAAAAAGGAGCAAGGTTTGCTACAGCTATACTGATTAGACTACATCAGGTGTACTGTGTACATGGCTGGGCCTCGCACCTCAGAAAAGGATATACTGGCCTTGAAAGGAGGACAGTGCAGATACACCATAATGTTGCCAGTACTTCAAGCATTAAACACAAGAGCACTAGCAAGAGAAAGGGGATTCGACCTTTTGGATCCTAGTCTGCTGAATGTGGCTCCCCTTTAATCTCAATCACCAGCCTCCAACTCCTATTAGATGCGAGATTACAAATTTGACTTTTGTTCACTGCTTTATAGATAGCTTGATTGAAAATTAATAGCATAGAGAATTTTTTCTGCTAGTGGGGGAGCCCAAGGTGGGATGATATAGCCTTAAAAACCAAAGCCAAGTCATCCAATAGCTAGGCAACCATTCTTTTCACAAAGGGTAGAAGTATGAAATACTCCAACAAAAGGCTCAGTTAATAATTTTAAATCTTGAGATATAGCATGTTTAATGGTCAAGGGTATTCAGTGATTATGGAACTAAGGCAGATGGATGGAGATACAGACCAGCCATACATTGAATGGCAGAAAAGAATAAAGGGCCTACTTTTGTTCGTAGCCAGTGCCCAAACTCGGTTTTAAAAGGGATTAAAACTCGGTTTTAAAAGGGATCTATTGATCAGTTCATTAAAACTCTGTCAAAGAAATATCAGAAATCCTCTTTACAAACAGGAAGCAACTGGTAAGGATTAAAATTTTTGAAATTGCTGTGCATCAAGATGCATTTTTATATCATGCTTGCAGGGGAAAGTACCTGTAGAATGCTGTACTTTCAACAACGGGTGAAAGATTTTCAGCTGGATCTTGGTTTCGTCTAGGAGCATCCAGTTCAAGCGAAGAGTAGGGTGAGCAGCAAGATTCGGTTAGGCTATTGTTTAGTGATGAGAGTACGGCAGTCTACCAAATAGAGGAAAGAATATTTTGAGGCATGTTATATCAAGAATACCAAGTTACTTTCAAATACTAGCCCCATAGCCTGTAAAATGCTTATTAAATAGCAATTTTAATTCAGTGACTGTGGAATTGAGGAACTCCACTAATATGACCGATGGTCAGTGAATAAATTTACTATAAGCAGCCTGATAGTTCATTAGCAAGCCTAAGTGTTGACAAGCCAAATTAGATACTTCTGCCCTAGTGCCTACTTTAACAATCTGTTCCTTACTCCCCTCAACCTTTCCTGAAGGTCAACCCACGGAAAGCGACTGGCCCGGATGGGGTACCCGGCCGAGCACTCAGATCCTGCGCGGATCAACTGGCGGGGGAATTCACGGACATCTTCAACCTCTCTTTACAACAATCTGAGATCCCTATCTGCTTTAAGACGACGACCATCATCCCGGTACCTAAGAAAAACCAAGCAGCGATCCTTAATGACTATCAGCCGGTGGCTCTGACATCCATCATTATGAAGTGCTTCGAAAAGTTAGTCATGATACGGATCAATTCCAGCCTGCCGGACTACCTGGATCCACTACAGTTTGCCTACCATCGCAACAGGTGCCATTTCCCTGGCCCTGCACTCAACCCTGGAACACCTATGTCAGATTCCTATTTATTGACTGCAGCTCAGCCTTCAACACTATTATTCCCATGAAACTCATCTCCAAACTCTGTGGCCTGGGCCTCGACACCTCCCTCTGCGACTGGATCCTGAACTCCCTAACTCACAGACCACAATCAGTAAGGATAGGCAACTACACCTCCTCCACGATCATCCTCAACACCGGTGCCCCACAAGGCTGTGTTCTCAGCCCCCTACTATACTCCTTATACACCTATGACTGTGCCCAAATTCCCCTCCAATTCGATTTTCAAATTTGCTGATGACATCACCGTACTGGGTCCGATCTCAAACAATGACGAGAAAAGTACAGGAAGGAGATAGAGAATCTGGTGAACTGGTGCGGCAACAATAATCTCTCCCTCAATGTCAACAAAACGAAGGAGATTGTCATTGATTTCAGGAAGTGCAAAGGAGAACATGCCCCTGTCTTCATCAACTGGGACGAAGTAGAAAGGGTCGAGAGCTTCAAGTTCTTAGGTGTCCAGATTACCAACAACTGTCCTGGTTTCCCCGACAGTATAGTTAAGAAAGCCCACCAACGCCTCTACTTTCTCAGAAGACTAAGGAAATTTGGCATGTCAGCTACGACTCTCACCAACTTTCACAGACGCACCATAGAAAGCATTCTTTCTGGTTGTATCACAGCTTGGTATGGCTCCTGCTCTACCCAAGACCAAAAGGAACAACAAAAGGTCGTGAATGTAGTCCAGTCCATCATGCAAACCAGGCTCCCATCCATTGACTCTGTCTACACTTCCCACTGCCTCGGCAAAGCAGCCAGCATAATTAAGGATCCCACGCACCCCGGACATTCTCTCTTCCATCTCCTTCTTCCTTCGGGAAAAAGATACAAAAGTCTGAGGTCACGTACCAACCGACTCAAGAACAGCTTCTTCCCTGCTGCTGTCAGACTTTTGAATGGACTTACCTTGCATTAAGTTGATCTTTCTCTACACCCTAGCTATGACTGTAACACTACATTCTGCACTCTCTCGTTTCCTTCTCTATGAACAGTATGTTTTGTCTGTATAGTGTGCAAGAAACAATACTTTTCACTATGTTAATACATGTGACAATAAATCAAATCAAACCTCTGTTCTATCACTAGAAGTTGCATGTCTTCAACTTCTTTGCCCTTGTTTTTAAAAGCGTAAATAGACTATTTCTATTTTATTTAGTGTGGACTCGGTTTCATTTGAAGCTCAGTTTTTTTAAAAAGAAAAAGCCAGCAATTAAGCAATTGCAAAGCTTTAGAGGCTCAATCCAAATGTGATAAATTTAAGATTTTTGACACATTGCTCATCAAGTTTAATAGTTTTGGGTCACATACACAATGACATGGTTAAGGGCTAGAATATTGAGATTGTGCCAATAGATGCAAGAGTTATGGAAACCCTGCAATGTTTTCAAGAGTAAAATCCAAATATGATGGTTTATGGAGCACAGGAGGCCATGAGCCAATGGGGATTTCCAATTAAGGCACTAGTTGAATGGGCAGTTTAAAAAAAGAGAGTACTTCAGTCCTCATCTTTCAGTTAATTTCATCGAGTCTGGTACAACTAGCATGATGCAGGTGTTGGATAAGAGACATATGGAGCAGGATTAACAACCCGTCTGGGACTTTGATTGTTGAAAAATCATAAAATGAGGACAGAAGCAGCAGAAAACCAAGTCATTAAGTTATTGGAGCTTTCCACACCCAATACTTACACAATCTGATTCCCAACATAGGCAAACTGCAATTGTTTGAACAGAATAACCACCATTGGAAGAGTGTACACTTACAAGAGGAGCTGCAGCATCCAACTTGATAGACTTAGCAAGTGGAGACAAAATGGAGATACTGGGTAAAGTCAGTTCATCATTCTCTTTTTGATCTCCCACCTCAGCTTCAGACTCCATATCACCACTCTGATCTTCAGTTTTGGACTTTTTTGACTCTCCCTCAGTTTCAGACTTCACATCATCACACTGCTCTTCAGCATTCAATTCCGCTATTATTTGTTCTTTAGCCAGAGGTTCTTCTATTTTTTCATCCATACTGTCTGAGTCAAGCACACCTTCAAATAGCTTATCAATTATTTCAGAGTTGTTCAATTCTTCCTGGGAGCTCGACTCTAGTCGAGATAGAAAGCAACAATTAAACAAGACCCTCATTTATGCAAGTATGTGCTACAGGAGTAGACCTCAAAAATGTTATAGATGAGACTAAGTTTCTTTCTACTTTATTTTGAAAAAGCAAGACTTAGATTACTTTTACTGCAGAAAAGTGAGTTAAAGGAAGACATGTACAAAATTATAGCCACTTTTTTAATATCCTCAAACTAGCAGCAGCCTATTTGACTATAGGAGACTAATCAAGTCACATTTTTGTAGAGACTACATACATTCGTGAGGTTTCTGGATAGAATTCAGAAGCTGGAAATTTGCCTTCTGACCAAAGGGTAAAAAACCCAACTGCTGTGCCAGTCAGCTCAGGATCAATCTAGGCTCTTTGTTCAATATGGTTCAGTGGCACACTACCCTAACAGATGATTCATTTGGTGAAAGAACTCACCCCTATGAAATACTGAAAATACTAAAGTTACAAACCGGTGTTTAAATATTTCCCCCATTTAAAAACATTTTTTAAAAAAGAGTATGGACACTCATTGGTAGGTCAGGAAAGATGTAGACGGATCAATTGTGGGAGTTTGCCACTATAAGTTTTGGGTTACTCATCTCCCATTTAACACCTTTTACTGCATTCAAACTACTTATTCTGCAATGTGTTTCTGGAATAGGAGTATAATCATAAACAGACAAATTGTACATGCTGCACTATACGCTTAAAAGGTTTACTTCATAAAATCAAATTTATCCACTTTCACTCTCCCCCCTTGCACCAAACAGTCAATACTGTTCCACTATGAGCCAGAAAGGAGGGACCATTTTGCTTTCCCTTCCCACTACTAGGTGGCACCCGAGGGGCAGCCCATGAGAACTCATTACAGCTCCCACTTGTAAAGAACACAAAAAAAGTGCTATTTTCTTTTCCCATTCCTCCGAATATAAATCAGCATTTAAAAATTCAGAAATAAATTTGTATCTTGATAATTAAGGGACCAGGGCAAAATTTTCATACCAATTTCAGTGAGGCACTTCTCATTCTCATCGCTTTCAGTTTCTACATAGTCTGACGATGGAATGGTTTGTGGTTCTAATGCAAAAGTAACCTTCCTGAGGGGAATAGACCAATCCATTGGCGCTTCTCCCTTGCAATCACCTAATTTGAGATGAACATAGTTTATAAGGGTTATACACTGAACAATGTGCAAACCTGTCAGCATCTTCCATCATAGTACAGGGCAGGAAATGCAAACTATATCAAGATAATATACTAAATTATTGGAACTAACAAGTCACATTACATATCTCTACTTTGACAGACGTACACAGTGATAGACCAAGGTTGCAAATATTTCTATACTGGAACTTGAATTGAAGTGAGAAGGAAGAATAAAGATATGAATGCCCAGCCTTGTTCCTACATCTAATTCAAATGAGAGAAGAAATGGAATTTTGCTCGTGTAACCTGAAAACTCAGGTCCTTCATCTTAAATCACCTTCCCAACACCAATGAAGATTTCAGGACAAAAATGTTTCGCGTTGAGGTTCAAAAAAAGTGAAAGAGAGGCTTAATGAAGTTAAATTTCAGTTTGCAGCTTGACATGGTAGTACAACAAACAGGCCTCAAATGGTAGAAACCAAATGTCATGCAAGAAGGCAGAAGCAGAAGGAATTAGCCATCAGCAAGAATAGATCAAATACTTGGCAGTGGAGCTATTAGTTGACGATCAAGTAATAATGATGCACATCATTCATACCTTCACTAATCCGGAGGATGTCTTCATACTTTTCACTGTGTTCATCATGTGAAGTCACATCATTGTCATGTATAGTGTTCTCTTGGGATTCTGTGCTTTTCTTTAGCCCTTCCTGGTTTGGAGAAAGAGATATGTAAAGAAAAATCTTACATTCTGTATCCTCAGGACAGAGCTTTACAACCAATGAAATACTAAAATGTAGCAATTTGTAATGTAAGGAAATGCTGCAGTCAATTTTTACATAACAAGGAGTCACAAAAATACAAGTAACCAGTTTATCTACTTTAGTGACCATCGTTATATATAAAGATATATATATTGTATAGGAAACCAGGAGAACTTCTCTGCTCCTACATCCATCTGAAGGAACAGAGGGGCCCCCAATTTAATGTCTCACAGATAAGCTGCGACTGGCATTTTTTTTTAAAAAAGGGGCGAATGTGTAAAAGGATAAATACATAGTCAGTGACAAGTAATGCTATATTTAGTGTCAAAATGTTAAATAAATTCACAACAACCAGCAGGTAACCTAGGTGAAGTATTACTTGTGCGTAATCTAGACTTGACTTTAATTAAACAAGACAAAAAGCAATTGACGAAAATGGATTCACACTACCATCGCCTCCCCGTGTGTTTTTGTTTTGCATGTTTACATTTTGCTCATTGCCTACTTCCTTCATTCCTTAAATTGATGCTTTCAAGATTAAGTGTCTCTGAAATAGATGGCCACAGGGAATGCTGCAACCAGTGCTAAAATTAAACTGTTACAATGAGCAAGATCTATAAAAAAAGGGGAAAATGGCGTGATTTAAGCATTTATTACAAAGCATGGCACACCCAACAAAATAAAAATTTCAACTGCAAACAAACCCATGTCCATAAAACAACTTTCATATCCCCAGGGTGGTGCAAAAGCACTTGTAGTCAATTACTTTTGAGGTTCAGTCGCCTATTATGTAGGAAGTCACTGGAAAGATAAAAATGATTTAAACATTGCTCAAGTGCATAACAGTATAAAAATCAGGAGAAGAACTCAGCAGAAGGAAGAATAAAAACGAGCTTGCATCTGGAGTATTGAAATCACGGCCAGACAGCCAGAAAAAAAAAGTGTGAAAGAGCACATTGGAGCACCAGAGAAAAATTGACATGGAGAAGTTTGCACTTGCAAGCTGAAGGGCAACATCTTCTGTAAGGCTGGAAACAGTTGTACAATTCTCATTTATACAAGTGCCAGGCAAATACCATCTTCAACAAACAAGAATCCAACCATCTCTCTTTGACATTCAATGACATCATCATCACAATAACCCCCATTATCAACATCCTGGGTGCTACCATTGACCAGAAACTGAACTGCGGGTACGAGAGTAGGCTGAAAATTCTGGCAAGAGTAACTCACCTCCTGATTCCTTAAAGCCTGTCCACCATCCACAAAGCACAAGTCTGATGGAATATTCTCCATTTGCCTGAATGAGTTCAACCTGGACAAGTTCAACTCCAAAATCTATTCACTGTACAGGGCAAAATAGTCAGTGCAATTGGCATCCCATCAATCCCTTTCAACATCCACTCCATCCCATCATCAACGCAGTGGCAGCAAAGTGTATAATCTACAAGATACACTGCAGCAACCCACCAAGGCTCCTTCAACAGCACTTTCCAAAATCCTGGAACTCTCTCCCCACCAGCACTGTGCATGTATCTACACCACACAGACAACAGTAAAGGTGGCAGCACGTCACCACCTAAAGGGCAATCAGGAATGGACAATAAATACTAGCCTAGCTAGGGATGCCCACTTCCCATGGAGGAATAAGAAAAATCTCCATAAAATTTCACCATGAAAGAGATTTAAAATGTCAGTACAATTACTTGATTTGAACCATGGAAACAGATCATCTCCAACTCCTAGGATTAATAATTTGGCTCAATTTAGAATTTAAGTTATTGTTTTGAACTACATGACAATTATCTATTCAAGTGAATTGATTGATGTATTAAAATTCTTTATCCATGAACATGTTGATGTACTCAGCAAATTATTAAAAATCACAGTTTAAAAAGTCACCCAAGAAGCATAATCATAGGATTGGTCCTCCAAATAGAGGGTATGGTTTTCAATTACAGGCCCTGGGGATTAACTTACTGTGGTCATTCCATGGGCACCTGGAGGTCGCTCAGAATTCATTTCTCCCACTGGCATGCTCACATGGCCCCGACCTTCCTGATCCTTCTTCCTATGCATGTTACCTTAGATGCTTCCTGTAACAGGCCATACTAAGCATGCTTGATATCATATCCATTACAGTGTGCAAATGTTGAACTACTTTCTATGGCTAACCCTCACCAAGCAACATGCAAATGGCCCTCTGATTGAGATCTGCTGCATTCATAATAGAAAAGGTTTACTGCTTATCTCTAAAATCCTTTTTTGTAGAGCTGCTTATAGCAAGTGAGTTTAAGCTTTGCCGAGTGTTTAAAAATCCAAAGCCAGGTGAATCAACTGAAAATTCAAAAATATTTATGCAAAGTCAGTACCCTTCTTTGCCCATCCATTCAAGTTAGCAACAAGGCTGAGAAAGTGTATGCAAATACTCATGACAAGCCAACACAAAATGCTGAGCTACCCATTTAAAGGAAGGCCAAGAATAGAAATAAGTTGATGAATCTCTTTAGGACCTTTCCAAAACATCTATCCTATATCTAATAAAGAGCCATGGTTGCCAATTGTTAAAATGTTCATAACTCATGAAGGATATGCCAAAAACTGATATCAAAAGTGAAGAGACACCAATAATATTTAAGTGGAAAACTAATTAAATTGTCTTGAAAATCACTTGATGACATTTGTAGAAGTGGAAAGTATCCCTTTTTACCCCAGAATGCTTGAGTCCTGTGCAGGATCTGGATGTCTTCTTTTCCACCCAGGGATTGTTCCCGTCAGTCTTACCCCGAAGCATTGCAAGTTCCTGTTCCCGCTCCTAAAGGCATAAAAGCACAACAGCCAGTCAGTCAATCCACCTATCATACAGGATTTGATCAGAAACTCTTCCTTCGCTACTGACAGCTAGCAAACCAATACTTCTGGAAGTTAAAAATCAAGGCATATTGAAAAGTAGATTTCAGTCAGGCAAATAGATTGTGTTTCTTCAGGTTTACTCCCAAACAAAGCCAAAAAACCTTTGCTATCACGGGAACTGACTTGGTCCTGAAACCAAATAAGTTAGCTGGCATGAAGACAAAAATTTCACACTGAAATACTATCCAAATCATCTCATTCTAGTGGGGCAAAAAGATCAACAATGAAGGCTATTGCCGGCTCCTAAAGGACTTCTTTCATCATTATGCACCAAGGCAATAATTTGAATTAAAATGAATACATCTAAAAGTGGGCTCTGCCACACGACTAGAAATTCATATTAGAAGCCAAAAGTAGCCATCACCACCAGAGAACAAGATTAGCAGAAACTACCTTACTTTCTAGGAAACTTACAGTTGCCATACAGCCTTAAAAAGTATTGGAAATCCTCTGAACAAAACGTTCCCACAGCAACACATCCTGCTATGCAATTCAATATGTCAAGTTGAAGATCAAGACTCTGGCCACAGGTGCATTTGTGACACTGCATAATCAAGGGGATTGGACTTTGCACAGCAGTTGTCATAATTGGTTCCCAGTGCAATGGGATGGCTATGGTTCACTACATCCTCCATAATATCAGGACTAAACTGTCAATCTGGCACTTTTTTGCAGAGTTAGATGACTGAACTTTTGGTTTCTTGGTCCAAGCAGTTTCTTGCAGTACATGAATATTCAGACCACTCCATCAGTTGTTACTGTTTACGTTGCCTCAAACCAAGAACACAAAATCAATTTCATTAAAAGTCTATAACAATTGGCTCACTATTTACATGATCCAAAACGACAACATTGCCTGTAATTTTACCCTGATGGCCACAGCATGTCTAACATACAGTATTGTTCTTTTAATTTAGCAAAGATTTGAATTGCGCTCTGCATTTTGTTAATGTAGCATTTGGATGCTACTTAAGAATTTCACACCAATTCTCATTAGTCACCCACACTGATTTAACACAATCTGAACACTTAAAGGGAAAGCATACAGATGTATTGTACAGTGCAAAGGAAATCCTACAAACAAAATAAGCACTGATTGCTGAATGGAAAGGGGACCTTGAATAACAGTGTTCTACAGTCAGGTATAGAGCTAAGATTAAACAGCTTTCTTATGGTAGCTTTTACTACTTAGCTTAAAACAGTACCTGATTATTTCAGCACTGACGTTTCTTTTGCTCAGCTCCCGACAGACGTCAGGAAGCTGGGAGGCAAAGTTTCAGCCTCCAACCCTTCCACACGTCAGCAGCTGCATTTTCAAGCTTCTACAGTTTCCTACCATCGGACAGCTCAGCAAGTTTAAAAAAAACAAGTTAACAGATCACATGTCTGCTGGCAAGCACCAACTCATTTAACCTTTTCAGGACTGTGGAGTTTTTCTCAACTTGGGTCTGTTTATGCAGAGATCACCACATATGCACAATTTCCACTTGCAACATTTGTCTTCACAGAGGACAGGATAATAACAAACCCTTCATCCAACATCCATAACAATGCAACAGGGAAAAACAACAAATGCTTCAAAGCATAAAACTTGTGTTGTTTCAAAAGTTTCTAATTTGCCAGGCTGTTCACAATGAGGGGTGAAAGAAAATTAAGCAAGGGCATAGCTGCCAGGAGGTGCAAAGAGTGCATCCTACCCTAATTATTTTAAATTTATTCAAAAGATGTGAGCTTTGCTGCCTAGGCGAGCACTTATTGCCCATCCCTAATTGCCCCAGAGAAGGTGATGGCAAACTGTCTTGAACGGCTGCAGTCCATGTTGTACAGGTACATCTGCACTGCTATTACGGAAGGAGTTTGCTCAATGTGGACTCGAAATCCACCATATATACTCACTAACACAAGTGTAATGTTACTCAAACGTGGAAGCTTCAAGAGTGTCATTTCTCATTGAAGTTTGTATATGATGGTCCAATTGATGTACTTGACGGTTTGTACAATAAATTAGCATCTAATTTTACATTGTAAATTAACATTATTTGCAACACGTGATTATTTAACGCTTTCATCAAAAAAGATGTTTGATAGTGAGGTTTGCCATAGGCTTTATGACTGTCTTTTGGTTTTAAGAATGATATAATTCGGGGCTGTAACTTAAAAATTAGGGTAAATGAAAGCAGTCATGTGACATTCTGCTCAATGGTAAGTCTACGTGGTTTAATTGTTAGAGATCAGAAGAAGAAGATTGTTTTGCAAGGGAGATGCAAGGTATTTACACTTGTTGACACTGTCTCCTTCCCAAAAAGGTGATATTGATATCATGTTGCAAACAATTGTGCTGGAAGCTATTGCTTTACTTCCAAGAATTTGGGATCAGAAATAACTAACATTTCTACTTGGATACATTAAATGTGTTGGGAAGAGGGTAAGGAAGCCATTGGATGCACCATGGCTAGCACAGCTGCCTCAGTGCCAGGGACCTGGGTTCGATTCTCGACTTGGGTCACTATCTGTGTGGAGTTTGCACATTCTCCCCGTGTCTGCGTGGGTTTCCTCTGGGTGCTCCGGTTTCCTCCCACAGCCCAAAGGACGTGCTGGTTAGGTGCATTGATCCGAACAGGTGCTGGAGTGTGGCGACTCGGGGAATTTCACAGTAACTTCATTACCGTGTTAATAATACCGTGATTAATAAATAAACGTTTTACTTTATTTGGAGATCAGGTTACAGGCTTCCCTATTAACCCATAAAAATCAGACTGAAAGAGTTTCTGCAGTTTGGTCTTGGTAGTCTGCAGCCAACTGAGAGGTAGAGAACATAGAAAATGATACAATTACCCAAGCCTGCACCTCCAAAATTGTTCAGTCCATTTTTCATCATACAGAACGCAGGTGGGAACTCATGCTTGGTTTGAAAACAGAACCCATAAGGAATTGAGAGACTAGAAGGTTTGCCTAGCTTGAAGTTAAAGCTGGAAATCTACAGTATAACCCTTTACCAAGAATGGCAGTTCTGGGATTAGAAGCTACCCTGTTGGGAAAGAAGAAAGGAAGTAATCCACTAGAAGCAACTGAACTGTTTACTATGAGACTTGTAATTTTGGGGATGTAACAAAAAACTATATTTCTGTAGTTTAATCTGACTACATAATGTGTTCAGTCAATATTTTAGTCATTTGATACAGTAAAATGCTATAAAGTGTAAAATTTTGATGTGTCATTCTTTCAGTTATTTAACTGAAATTATCCATCTCTGCAAAGGCCATTAACAATGCCCTTTCTTCTGACATGGCTTATCCATTCAAAAGAATCCTTGAAATCTACAGTGAGGGAAAGGCCATTCGGTCCATCACATCCATGCAAGTCCTTACCATTGTAGGTTAGTGCATTGCTAGTGCTTTTCAAACATTGTTCAAAGGTTATGTGGGTTTCTAACTGTATTATTCTTTCAGGCAGCAAGTCTCCAACACCATTTTGTTGAAAAGATTTCTCCCTGAATCTGCTCTAAACCTCCAACCTCATACCAAATTTATGCCCCTGGTTATGGGCCTCAGAACAAAAGTAATAGGGTCTTCCTTCCAATTCACTATTCAGACCCTATCATTTTATACACTTGTTAGATCTCTCCTCAGCTTCTTCTTTTTAATAGAAATGAATCCTAGCCTATCTAATCTTTCCTCATAACTAAAATTCTCCAGCTCAGACAGCAGCCTCACAAATGGGGCAGCACGGTGGCAGTGGTTTGCACCGCTACCTCACAGCGACAGGGACCCAAGTTCGATTCCCAGCTTTGGTCACTGTGTGGAGTCTGCACGTTCTCCGTGTCTGCATAATTTCCTCCCACAGTCCAAAAGATGCGGTGGTTAGCTGCATTGGCCAATTGGTCATGCTAGATTCTCCTTCAGTTTACTGGAACAGGCGCCGGTGTGGCAACTAGGGGATTTCACAGTAACCTCACTGCACTGTTAACGTAAACTTGTGACACTAATAAATAAACTTTGTAAATTTCCTTTATGCCCTTTCTAGTTCAATCATATCTTCCGATAGTGCAGTGATCAGAACTGCATAAAGTATTCCAGCTGTGGGAAAACTATCTTATACACTTTCAATTGTCTCAGCCAGTAAAGACAAGTATCCTGTATACCACCTTGATCTTATCCACCTACCTTCAGGGGTCTGTGGACAGGCAAGGTTTCTCTGGTCCTCTACAGTATCCTATCATTTATTGTGCACTCCTTTGCCATCCTTCAAATGCATCACTTCTCCAGATTGAACTCTATTTGCCACTGTTCTGCCCAACTGACCAGAGATACCTTGTTCTGAGCTCTGTGGTATCCCACTGGAAACAGCTTTCCAGTCATAAAAATATCCACGGACCATCATCCATTGCTTCCTGCCTCCGAGCCAATTTTGGAACCAACTTGCCACTTTGCTTTGGATTTTATGGGCTTTTACTTTTGTGACCAGTCTGCCACTTGGGACCATATCAAAAAGCCATTCCTTGGTAACCTTATCCTTTCCAACCAACCCCATCCTCAAATTCCAGAATGCATCACCCACTCCATGCTCGCTGATCCGTGCAGTCAGGATTCCATTTCACCCACAGCATTTGGACCACTCTGGTCAAAGTCACCAACATTCCACACAATTCCTCTTGGCAATATTACCCAACTTTGCCTTTGAGACAACACTTAAATCCGTTACTGTTACTCATGTGGCTCTTGCCAAAAACTCAGTCAACCCCTCATTTCATCCAAGCTCCAAATTCCTTTGTTTGATCCCAATCTTACCTTTAATGTCACTTAGATTATCACCAAGGGCACCTATGTACATAAAATTTCTAAAACTCCACTGTCGCTTGCTAAACTGAAACCCTTTGATCTTTTCTCACTTCCAGATCAAGCTTTTCCCAATGCCCTGTTCTTTTAACTTCATCAAAACGCTCATCCTGAACCATTTCTTACCTCACTAAAAAGATCCCAATGCAAAGTGTCATCCAACTATCATCCCTACTCTTGCTGACCTACATTAGATCAGAATTCTTCAACACAAAAAATTCCCCATCCTAATTCTGCAACATGCCTTCTTTCTTCCTAAACTTAACCATTGATAGTGCATCCTTCAGTCACTCAGCCACTTTATGTCTTCACAATCTGCTTTACTTTATTTCTCATCACCTTCAAAATCCTTGCTAAAATAAATATATTTGACCATGCCTTCAAACACTTTCCTTTCCCCCAACTCCAGCTACATTCCTGCATGAATCAGACCCCAAAGCGTGAAAAAGTGTGCTGGAACTAATGTTATATTTAAAATGGTGATCTGTTCGCCTCTATGTCCTAAATCAATGAATGTGGACTGCAGTTTACCTTTTTCATCCGGATGACATTAGATGTACTGGGAGTAGATTCCTGAAGCAACATTTCCTGAATGGCCTTTGTACTTGGAGTTATTGCAGCGATCTTAGAGCAGCATGCTATTCCTTCCTGGTTCTGTTTCTCATGATTCATCTCTTCAAATCTCTCTCGAACTGACTGCACAGCAACACCTAGTTTTTTTTAAAAAAAGAGTCAATTGTGGTATTAATAACCATCAACAAGACAAACTTGTTAAAAATCAGCAACCTCAGAAAATTTCTCTGCAATGAAAAGGTCTAGCCACATCCCAGTCCAGAACAGTTAGCAACTTCTGTTAAGTGAACATCCAAAATCAGTACTGCACAAGTAACTTTGGATGCCTTAGCACACAAGCTCAAAGCACTTTACACCAAAAAAGTCTTTTTCCAATTGTAATTCCTGACAAGGTTGCCTTGAGGCTCAGGAGGTAGTATCCCTGAGCCACAAACCCGAGGTTCGAATCCCACCATGCCATAAAACTCAAGTGACCATGGAGGGTGCACTCATAACAGGTTATCAACCTGTAAATCCTTCCAAAATACTGATGGCACGTGCTAAGTAGGAGAATAGTTGCCTGGTTAGCCAGAATCTGCAGAAGGCAACTGCAAGCCACTACAGTGGCTTGTAACGTATCGCCACAGGCCAACACGTGGAAGTCCGCAGTTCTCAATGCCCTCTTAGGGAATAGTACCTGAAGAAAGCGAGTCACTAATATGTCTGTACATGTAGCAGTTTGTTTAATTTCTACTGTTGACAGAAAGAAACTGGCCAGGACTTCAAATTCCTTGCCCTCATGCAGAAAGAGATAGATACTTTAAGAGTCCATCCAAAGCAGCAGATTCTCATCTGACCACTACTGTGACAATAAGAGATTCAGTAATCCAGTCAAGAATCTGCCTAGGTTGTTTTCTCAGACCACAATCATGACTGATGAATCAGAATACTACCAACTGGGATAAGTTTCCATTACTGGTTGGCCATGAGTGCTTTGATCTGGGAAGTTGTCATTTTGTTGTTTGTTAAAATGTTTTACAGTGGAGAATACCTGCCAACCAGGAGATGAGGTAGCATACATGTTTTGAATTAATTTTTTAAAATGTCAAATCTCACGTGCATTTGTCCACATGAACAATGGCACCAATTGCAGTTGTTGCACAAGAGCAATGATTCAAGGCTCCCATAATTCTCAGAATAGGAACTGTCCTCTCAGATATCTCATTGAATTTGCAGATGATGGCATTCCCAAGTGCCTACTGCCATTGCTCTTTTCGATGGTAGAGGTCACGGGTGCTGTTGAATGTATACCCATAGCAGAGACAAAGAAATTTAAGGTGGTGTATGGGGCATTAAATCAAGTAGGCTGCTTGATTCTTAAATGATAATCGCCAGCACTTTTGTGGTATGGATTTCAGTGATGGTCATGCCATTGAATGTTATGGGGATATGGTTATTATCTATTGAAAATGATCATTCCCAGTATTTGTGTTGTGAATATTACCATGTCACTTTTCAAGTTTGAATTTTGTCCAGGTCTAGTTCATATGGACATTACAAGTCATGAACAAAACTGATCACCACCACTGGTTACCGGAGGAAACAGCTGAAAGTTGGTGAGTAAAAGGTATTGCCCCGAGGAATTCCTGCAGCCATGTCCTGAGGCAGAGATGCTAGGTATGACTCCAACCAATGGTGGGTTTCTGCACCTCCAATTTCCACTAACTTCAATTTTACCGGGGCGCCCTGATGGCAAACTCAATTAAAATGCCAGCTGATGTCAAGAGCAGTCATCTATCTCACCTCTGGAATTCAACTTTTTTGTCCACGTTTGGGAAAAAGACTGTACTGGGGTTTGAAGCAGAGCGGGTCTTGACTAATCCCAAATGGAAGTAATTTGTAATGGCTAGCAACACTCACAGCTCCTTTCATTACCTTGATTTAAGAGTAGGCGGATGTGGTGATAATTGGCTGGACGGCATTTGTCATGCTTTGTGGACGGGACATAACCTAGATAAGTTTTCCAGTGTTGAAGCTTATTGGATCAAATTGGTTAGATGTGGGGCTCATTCTGGAGCACAAGTTTTCAGCACCATAATCGAGGTCCATAGTCTTTGCTGGGATCAGTGCAGTCAGCTGTTTCTTGATATATGTGGAGCGAATCAAGACTTGCACCGTTTTTATTCATTCACGGGATGTAGGTGTTCCTAGCGAGACCAGCCTACCTCCAATTAGAAACATAGAAAAGTTAGTGCAGTAAGAGGACATTCAGCCCATTGTGTTCACGGCAGCCAAGAGGAAAAGAAACTAGTCATTCACTAATTCCACTGTCCAGCACCTGGTCTGTAGTCTTCCAGGTTACAGCATTTCAGATGCAGATACCAGTGAATTCCATACACCCACCAACCTCTGGGTGAAAAAGGTTTTCCTTATGTCCCCTCTAATCCTTCTGCCAATCTCCTTAAATCTATGCGCTCTGGTAATTGACCCGTCAGCTAGGAGACACTCGTCTTTCCTATCTAGGCTCCTCAATTAGGTCACTCAGCCTCTTCAGAACAAGGAAAACAACCTTAGCCTATCAACCTCATCTTGTAGCTGCAGTTCTCAAGCCCTCAATGTGTGGTGAGCCACCTTTTTAAACAGCTGCAGTCCATGTAGTGCAGATACACCCAGTGTGCTGTGGAGTCCAGGATTTTTGACCCAGCGACAGTGAAGGAATGGCAATATATTTCCAAGTAAGGACAGTGTGTGGCCAGGTGGTGGTATTCCCATGCACCTGCAGTCCGCGATCTTCTGGGTTTGGAAGGTGCTTCTAAAGCGCCGGAGTATATTCCGGTAGTGTATCTTGTAGATGGAGCACACTGTTGAGATGTTGGTCACTACGTGATGCAGAAAAGTGATCATCCATATCGCGCATCTAGCTCAATAAGTTTGCAAATCATTCAGGTTTGCTGTTTTCACTCACAGCCTGGGTTCTGTCATCACCAAGGATGGAGGTGGTCATGGAGCTCCCTGTTCCCATTTTGTTCAATTGCCCATCATCATTTAGGATTGGATGTGGCAGGACTGCAGAGCTTTGACCCAATTCTCAGCGCGGGAAATAGAATAACTTATTTATAGCGTGCACGCTGTCCTGTCATAGCTTCACCAGGTTGGCACTTTTTGATATATGCGAGGTCAACTCCTAGTATGCTCAGCTACATTCTTTATTGAATCAGAGCTGGATCCTGTACCTTAATAGTAGAGCAAGGGATCTGTCATTAGATTACAAATTGTGGTTGAATACAATTCTCTTGCTGCAGATAGCCCACAGTGCTTCATGTCATAGGCGCTCAGTTTTGCACTGCTGAATTTGTCTTTTCATTTAACATGGCAGTAGTGCCATACAATGAACTGTCCCACCTCTGCCAGTCAGAGATAGATTCTTCTCATGTAGATCGATAGGTCAGGACAAGATCAAGTAGGTTTTTCCATCGTGTTGCTTCTCTCACCACTTGTCACAGACACATTTTGATAGTTATGCCCTTCAGGCCATGGCCAACTTGGTCAGTAATCCTGCTGAGACACATACGACAGACAAAGATCCAACCAACAGTACATTTTTGCTACCTTCAGTGTGTCCTCCAAGTAGTGTTCGGCATGGAGGAGCATTGATTCATTACGCAAGGGATGACAGCAGGTGTTAATCAGAGGCAGATTTCTTTTAATTTGACTTTATGCTTTATGACAGAGCCACTCCCTCGTAACTGTATACTACTGTACAGCTTTTTGGGGGTCTGTCCTGCCTGTGGGACGGTATATAACCTAGGGATAGTGCTGGAGGCATCTGGACATTGGCCACAAATTATGAATTGGCAAGTACAGCTATGCCAGGCTGTTGTTTGACTAATCAGGCAACCACTTCAGAACAAGAAACGCATATCTGTCCACACCAACCTCCCCTTCTTTCCCCTCATCCCAAGTCACTTCAGGTGAGAGGAGGAATGATGTGTTTATTTGCTCTGGGAGTGGGGAAGCACAGGCAGGAGGTAAATTAGACCAACTTTGTCAGGACGCATACAATTCAAAAACTTGCTGTCAGTGCTCATCTTCCAAAGTAAATCAAGTTGTGCTCAAGGCACATTTAGCAACACGTTGACCCAGACCTCATTCTGCATTCATACCAAGGCCACTGGTTTGCACCAATTCATGACATTATATTTTTATAAATAAAGTTCCTGGGATTTCCAGCGGTTCTGGGGTCATTGATAAGTCCAGCCAATTTTCAGCAAAAAGCAAGTTAACTTGGCCATCATGTCAAACCAAGCCAGTTAACAGTCCACATTGCCAAGCCAACAGATCATTGGAATCAGCCACAGTAATAAGTCTATATAAACATCAGGTGGGAATCTTAAACCTAATTGAGATGCTAAACTTAAGACAATAGTATTGCACAAGTGGATGATGATACACTTCTCATAACAGTCACTGCTTGTCTCATGCAAACATTAACATGTGTCTCGGACTTACCTTCTTCCTCACTATCTCCTTCTCTTTGCCTTCTCATGTTCCCCCTTGTGATTTGTCCTTTGTGTTTCCCTCAATGTTTCTAAAAATATGCTCTGCCTCTATCTTTAATGTTTATATGATTATTTCTGCATATGATTAGGTCTAGCATCACAGTTGGGTAAATTGTAATAAATGTTAAAAATTGAAAATTTAGATTTTTAAACCTGAAAAATACTGGAATGGAAATTAATAGATGGCAAGGACATATCTGAACTGGTGCATGTCGACATCTCAAGAGTTCATTCCCAGATAAGCAATGACGTCAAGATATACGCTGTGGTTTAATTGACACATCTTCCCAGAATTCACCCAGTTGTTTATTCTGTCTATATTATAACAATTCATGTCTCAGTGAACTGACTGAACAACATTTCCATTGCTGTAACAATCATAATTGTTACAGCCCATTGTGTCTGCACCAGCTCATTGAGAATCAGTGCCATTCCCTGCCTTCGCTCCATAACCTTGCACATTATTCCTTTTCACATTACAATCTAATTTGCTTTTGAATGTTTAGATTGATTCTGACTCCACACCACACTGCGTTCTAGACCATAATCACACATTGCATGAAAACATTATTCCTCATATCACATTTATTATAGCTTCGGTAAACTCCAGACCAATTCGTGTGCTCAAAACATTACCAGTTACATGAATCACCTGCCTGAAGAACCAGACTGCAGTTTCACCCATTTTCAACCTACCTTACTGCTGCTCCTACACAATGAGGTTTCCCCCGAGAAATAAAGGGTAAGCAACAGACAGGTAGGCAATGTTTCTGCAATTGCTTTCAAAATAAGAAATGTATCCTATTGTCTACTACAACAGTTTAAATTATTTTAGTAACACTACATAGTGGTTTGCAATTTGTGGGGTTCGGAACAATTTATACTTAGAATTGCTTCCACTGTTTGTGGCTATATTAATAACCATAAAAGCATTGTGCTAGAATGACTTCTAGTGAAATTGCCTTCAAAATTATTTGGTAATTGATACAATGAAAATTACAATTATAAATTAGAAATAATTGCACCCAACTCAGATAAGTCCTTTTCATCTATTAATTTCTATGCTCAGCTTTTCAAAGTTTAAAACTTGCTAAATTTTAAAGCTCAACACTTATTATTTACTTAACTGAAGATGCAGGAGCTAATCATGCATACAAAAGTAATCCTTGTAAACACTAATGATCCAAGTCTTCATTGCAAAGTTCATTCAAAATAGTGTACAAAAATTTTAAGAAACAAATTTGAAAATAATAAGACAAAAAGAAAAGGTACAATGGAGAAAATAGGAGAGAGGAGATGAAGGGAAAGAGTTATGACAAAGATCCTATCATGTGTACAAGGCAAGAAGACACTCAACAGTACAACAGGAAGTTAAGTTAATTATAAAAGTTGGACATACATCATGAGCAGCACTGTGGCACAGTGGTTAGCACTGCCTCACAGCGCCAGGGACCTGGGTTCAATTCCAGCCTCAAGTCACTAGAGTTTGCACATTCTCCCCGAGTCAGTGGGTGTTTCCTCCGGGTGCTCTGGTTTTCTCCCACATCAAGATGTGGTTAGGCTGATTGACCATGGTAAATTGACCCTCGTCAGGGATTGGCAGGGTGAATACATGGGGTTGCGGAGATAGGGACTGGGTGGGATTGTTGTCGGGTGCAGGCTCGATGGGTCGACTGGCCTCCTACTACTGTAGGGATTCTATCACCACCGGAAATCTTTTTTTTCAACAGAATAAAACTGGTACAACTGCTAGCCTCGAAGATGCATCTTCACATTCACATGCCAAAACTAAAGTGCAATAGTTTTAGGAAGTAACCTAGTCACAGAGAACTTTTGATATAGTTAATTATAGGTACATAGGATTCAAAGACAAATTACACTTACTTGAGATCTTTGTAGTTTTCTCTTTTGTGTAACTGAAGATGGCTCTCTCTTCAGTCTCCTTTCTGGCCTGTTTCAACAGTTAAATTGTTCATTAGATCGAACTTAGATAATGCCAATAGGAAATTCAAGTGGCAGGGAAGTCAGCTGCTGAGCACAGATTAGATCAAGTTATAAAAACAAAATAGAACTACAATTTTCCTCCAGTTAGCCTCATCACATTTTTGCCAAAAGAATGTTTTACACAAAATCATTACTAGGAAAGAATTTAACTTAGTTGATCCTAATGAGATCAGCCCTTACTTCCTAGTCTATAGGATGATTAATTTTCTTTAGATACAGCACCCCAACATCTTACAAGTGGTTAACAATCATAATGGTATCTCGAGAAAGGGCAAACTAGTTAAATAGATACTGATTTTGACCTGATCTTAATCCCATAACATTTTTTAGTAGATACTAGCCAATTGGGAGTTAGAGCTTTAAGTTAATTTTATCCTCCTTGTTCAGCCTCCCAAAAGACATTAGTACCCCCACCATTTACAGATCAAGGATTGATCCTGTGATCTTGGTGGTGTACATAGCCACAGCTCACACTACCATATTGAAGTGTTGCTGCTGGAATTTGGTATTATGGGCCAAAATAAATTCCTCTGATTTGACTTTACTGCAGAAGGAGAATGTGGGTTGTGGATTTCGGAATGAATGAAGATCAATTCACTGGTGACCTGCTGGTGAGTAATAGCAAACAGATTAGAGCATGAAAAAAATACTCTTCAACAGCAGTGGTTTGCAACTTTAATTGAGCTCAATAAACAATGAACTTTCCAACTGGTGCCTCGAGATACAACTGTACCATGTGGATAGAGCAGTGAAGCTATTCTGTTAGTAGAGGAAAAATCTAGATGCCTGGATTATTAATCCAGAGATCACAAATTAAAACCCCTCAATATAGCCAAAAAAACCCTTGTTCACCAATCTTTGAGTATGAAATGTGCCGCCTCTGCCTGATGTGGTCTTTACATGGCTCCATTCACATCACTAATGTTGGACATTTAATCACTCTGAAAGTGACCTAGGAAATTACTTTCAGCTGCAAATAGAAGCGACGCAATAAAAGGCCAAGATGGGCAATACATGTCAGTCTTACCAACGCTGTTTCGTTTTTAAAAATTCTGGTGATTAAATTAAAACATTGCAATGTGGAGGGGGTGGGGGTTGGTGTGTAAGGATTAAGATTAGAAAAATTAATAAAAATATTCATATTTTCTATCAAGATTCAATTTATTGTATACAGTTACATTATCAATATGCCCAGTTACGGTCCCATCTTTATAGCAGAACAGACTGCCAAATTTGAACACAGGTAGTGAAAAGAGGATGTGCTGATCTCAATAAGTACCCAACTGTATGAATCTAGAGTATGGAAACAATTTTGATGGAACAAAGCGAACATTGAGTTTTCAGCAGTGTGACATTTGGCTGGAAGGGGCAGAGTGTAAAGATGTTTAGATGCTTTATACTCTGGAAGTAGTAATAACATTCCCACACAGCTGTATATAAAAATCTAGCTGTAGCTTCATGATTGGATGGTCTTCACATTTATCACTGCAGCACATCTTCCTGTTCCCATGCATTTGTTGACTGACATGAGTGAGTAAAAATGATGGAGCAAATTGAGCACGAGTTGAAGTTAAACATGCAATAGGAGCAACAACTGATTTTTGCAAATCTGGTTTTGTCTTTAACAGAACAAAAAGAACTAAACTAGGAACCATTAAAATCAAATAGTTCACACCCAGCATTATAATTTGGAGAGTTGGTTTAGCTCTGGTTCATGTTGCAGAGTGACACCCAATAGCGTGGGTTCAATTTCCCGTACCAGCTGAAGTTATTCATGAAGGCCTGACTTCTCAACCTTGCCTTAGAATAAGTCACCAGTCAGCACTCCCCCCCCCCCCTATAAGAGAAGCAGCCTAAGGTCAACTGGGCCAATGGTGACTTAACTTTTTTACTGACCTATTAAAACAAGACCAGACTATATCACTTAGTCCTTTGCTTATGGTGTACTAGCATTCAATGCTTATACATCACAAGACCATGCCATTAAGAAAAAAGAATGTATTATGACTATATCCTTACGGTTCTGTTTAGAGAAGGAGGAGTGGAAGAGAAGGTGAATACATCCCAGATATCAAAAGGCACTTTAAATGAGTTCATATATTCTCTCCCCACGGTTCAGATAATAAAATGACCACATTATTTTCAGGACTCAAATCATGGGCAGATTTAGGTACCTTCTTAATTGCAGGTCTAGTTAGATCATCCTTCCAGGAGTTGGTTGCTTCTTCTGGAAAGACTTGTTCATGTTTTATTCCCAAAGATACTGGTTCATCACAAGAAAATCCTGAGAGTTAAAACAATAGTTATTGGAAGCACTCTCATTAGTTATTGGCTATCAGCTCACCACTTACATCATGTAAACAAGCCATCTCCAAAGCATCAAAATAATTTTCTTTGCAAGATTGTGTATGTTAACCTCAGAATTTTAGCTTTTGCCTATAACAAACTGCCAGGCTATTTTAAATTGTAGATAGATGTTGAATGCCTCACTAATAGATTGCTGCTAAGCATTTAAGTTTACATTTACATAGTTTTGTTCACATATACTTAATTGAGACTGTCATGTTGTTATGAAGCAGAAGTAGGATGCCCCTCTGAGAACTAACACCTAACCACTCAAAGGGGAGTACTTCACCTCACAGTCTGTAAGAGTGAGTGTGAAGTGGTACGATCTGCTCTTCAGTAACTTTGTGGTTAAATCAAAACAACTCCCTGACACACTCTCTAAAGTGAACAAATAACAATTTATTTATCTAACTAACAGTGAACAAGTCAACTAAGCTATTAACAAACCAAATAAAACATGATTTTAATGGAATGCTGTTCAGATAAATACAAATCCCACTTATTAACAAAAAAAAAGAATTTTAATCACTCTCTAAATTTCAACCAGGTTGTCTCTCTTCTGGAATATTCTGGGCCTTCTCTGCTATCTAGATGAGGCTTTGAGCTAAAAGCTATGAACTATGGCAGGTGCTAACCTCCTCTGTTGCACTGCCCCCTTCTTTTTGTACCTGTGATGACATATCAATATCCCCCACAATAGAATTGGTCCTAGGTTGCCAAAACCATCGGATTTAAATTTAATAGATTATTGGGATCTAGATGCCCAATTCAAATTGATAGGCTGAATTCAAATACCTGAAAGCCTGTTGCCTTGGTAATCCTGCTGCTCGGCCGTACATTACAAATTTTCAATTTGGATGTTTCATTTTGGGCACTCTTTATGCACTTGCAGTTTTTTAAAACTTTCTAAGCACAGAAAAAGCACCACCTTTTTAAAGGCACCATGCAATGCTTTTTCCCTATCTACAATTACTCTACTCAACTTCACAACAATGTACAATGGAACAGCATGACAATTGCCAAGAAGCAACGGTCAGAGGCAAGTGCGCGTCGACAATTAAACAGTGATTAGGTGGCTCCTGCAACGGATTCAGTATGGCGCCACATTCCTAATTTCTAAACAATCAGTCCATCTGAGTTTTGGCTGCTGCAGGGCACAACAGACAACTAGATTTCCCACCACCATGATTAGGTAAGTGAAGTAACAGAGGGCTACCAGTGCCTACAGAGCTGTACATATAACTGGCTGCACTGAGGAGAAAATTGTAAATGAATATCATTCTAGGACAGCAGGGTGGCACAGTGGTTAGCACTGCTGCCTCTCAGTGTCAGAGACCTGGGTTCAATTCCGGCCTCAGGTGACCCTCCCCATGTCGGCATGGGTTTCCCCTGGATGCTCTGGTTTCTGCCCGCAGTCCAAAGATGTGCGGGTCAGTTTGATTGGCCACAGTAAATTTCCCCTTGGTGTCAGGGGATTAGCAGGGTAAATGTGTGGGGATATGGGGATAGAGCTGGGTGGGATCGTCGTCAGTGCAGCCTTGATGGGCTGAATGGCCTCCTTCTGCAATGCAAGGAGTCTATGATTTAAAATACTATAATATACTATAAAATATTATAAACTTGGAAAGAAAGTTTTAAAAAAACAGCATGGCAGAAGTCATACCATCTGAATCCCAAGCTTTCCGCTGTTCGGCCAGTCTATGAAGCCTTGATTTCACCGATGGAACCACAGGAGTATCTGGTTTGATCTCATACTCTAGGGCTCGAAACTTCTTGGAGGAAGTTAAAGCAGATTCTACAGGATTAACATTTTCTCTTTCTTCATCCAAGAAAGAACACTTCTGTCTCTTTAGCGAATCTACTGGCAGTTCTGGAAATCAGGGAATTCCGTTAACTATTCACACACAACAACAGATATTCACTTCATAGGCAGCACCCCTTTCAAAACAGATACTTTTTTCTTGTCCCCCAACACACACAAGGTCCCCCCCCCCACACACACATGCCCACCATTATAAATTCTCCTGTCTCCAGCTGCAATGGACCCACATTTGTCAGCAGGGGGCGGCACGGTAGCACAGCGGTTAGCACTGCTGCTTCACAGCTCCAGGGACCTGGGTTCGATTCCCGGCTTGGGTCACTGTCTGTGGAGTTTGCACATTCTCCTTGTGTCTGCGTGGGTTTCCTCTGGGTGCTCCGGTTTCCTCCCACAGTCCAAAGATGTGCGGGTTAGGTTGATTGGCTATGCTAAAAATTGCCCCTTAGAGCCCTGAGATGCGTAGGTTAGAGGGATTAGTGGGTAAAATATGCAGGGATATGGGGGTAGGGCCTGGTTGGGATTGTGGTCGGTGCAGACTCGATGGGCCGAATAGCCTCCTTCTGTACTGTAGGGTTTCTATGATCATTGGTGCGTGATCGTTGATAACCATCAGCAAAATTAGAGATTAGACTGTTGAAGGGATTGGATTTGTCTTGCCAAGTTTACACTCGGAAATCAGGGACTTCTGCGCTATTTGATTAGAAATGTTAATGAAAAGACTAGACCATGTCCTATTATTTGACTAAACGTAGGAGAATAAGGGAACATAGAAGCTCAAAACTAGGGTAGATGTCGAGAGGTTTTCCTACTTGACTGTCGAGGATGGCAGACTTTTGGAATAAGGTGCCAGCTCATGCAATGCTAGCATTCAAAAGGGAGCATGAAGAGGTTTCTGAAGGAAGTTGATGTCCTTGTGTACAAAATATACTTTACCACTACACATCCCTGAAACATCTTTTTCACCACATTTGAGGGTTGGGAAAAAATTTCCAAGTTCTACTTCCTTTGAAATGAACTAGGTCATTTAGTTGCAATGTGACTCAGTGTTAACGAAAACACTTGTCAATTTGAATCCATCTTTTCATATGTACATGCACAAAATGGGACTTGACAAATAGCAAAAGGATGCAAGTTTTGGATTTCAAGGGTATTTGACAGTGGTTCTGGAGCAATGGGCATTTCCACAGGCCGGTAAATCCTAATGTATGAAGGACGAATTTAGAATAATGATAGCGATAATAATGGAATCTAGAACAGAACACAAACTACTGCATTCAACACAATCACTTCAGAGGCCCAGAGGAATTTCACAAACATTTTGATGCAGTTCAAACAACTGTTGCAGCTATCTCAGAAGAGGGGATAAAAAAACACCAGGCTACCAGTTGTGGACAGACATTTCACATTCCAAACAAACTTCAATGCAAGATTCTCTCCATCCACTTTTTATAGCTCAGTAGCATTGAGTGGGAGCATTTTCAGGGAAGAACTGCTTGCAATTTAACCTTCCAACTCACCACTGCTGTTTTCATCATTGTTCACAGGGTGCTGCTGTCTCAGGCGTTTCAAAGGGCCTCGCAACATTGTTTCTACAATGTGAGACATTTTTTCTTATTTTCTTCTTTGGAGCACAATTCGCTGTCTGCGACCTAAGAAAGAAGGCAGACCGAATAAATAATCACGCACCGTATATCTTTACATTCAAGTGACTCTAGAGTAGCTTGCGGATTGCTTTCCCAAAAGGGGAGGGAAAGAGGATACTGCTGTGACAATGAGGTCCAAAGCAGCAGATAAGTCAGAAGTGCATTCTAAATGAGCACTACAGTTACCTTCCTAAAATTTGTATCGAAATGCAAGAGTGCAGGGTTTAAAGAGATGGTGATCAACAAATGCTAAGCACAATTGGAATTCCTCCTGACAATTCGCCACTGACAGTCAATAGATCCATGATACAGGCAGATAAATAACGGAATAACAAAATGACATATGTTCCCATGACATCCTCTGATTAATTATGAGCAATGTTATACCATTAAAGCAAAATTACTCCCACACAAGCAGGGTAGGACAGTGCACTTCTAAAGATCAGTTTAATGGTACAGATATATGGGCAAATGAGAGTGGAGGTCACTTTTATTTTTTGGGTCTCAGAAGATGTGAGGACAGAGCTCGAAGGTGAATTTGAGGCAACAAAATTTTACATCGCTGGAAAAATTCTCCCATTGGCAGGAGCCAGAGATGAATGTAGAATTGGGGGAAAATTAGCAGTAAAAGAATTTGGAAAGAAGCCTGCAAGAGTCTTGCCAGAACCAGTGAAACTTTCCAGTTACAGCACTTGGGTCAGGGTTAAATGCATGCCAGATACACATCACCACATTAGCAGAATACATTACATTATTTTATAATTGCAAGTTATTGCCATAGCATATGTATAAAAACACTATCTAGATTGTACATAACATGCCACATACCGAACAAACCAAACAAAATCAGGCATCAGAGAATGCTGCATGCTTCTGACCTGGAGCCTGATATCTACAAGCATTTTCTAATCTGTATAGTCCTGTACCTCACAAATAGATTCATTGTTTTGCAAAGCACAGCTTCAGCTCAATTAGATTTTGTGGTCTCAAAGCTGAACAAGTTCCAACTTGGCAGCAGGATAATACATTGGGTATCACATGGTACACAATTCCAATCTTCATAGGACATTTGAATTTATTTTGTTTAAAGTTAACTGCCTGCATTGCTGACAGAACGAAATCCTGAACTTATGACTTGCTTTAATTCTCAGGAGTGGTAGCATACAGTTCTTTTGTCCAGAAGCAATGCCAGGATGTATTACAATGTTTTAACATGCTCTGTTCAGCTTCCAGGGAATTTCTAATGAACACTATGTAACTTGAGTTTGTTGCATTGCAGTTTGCTGCATTGCATTTTGTACAAAATCTTTCTGTAGGAACTAGGATTTAGAACTAGGAATAGGGGACTTGGGGTGGGCTGGCTGGCTGGATACAGAATTGGCTTGGTTATAGATGACAGAGTAGCGATGGAAGGGTGTTTTTCAGAATGGAGAAATGTGGCTAGTGGCATTTTGCAGGGATCAGTGCTATTATATATGTGTGTGTGATCTGGAGGAAAATGTGGGTGGTCAGATTAGTAAGTAACACGAAGATTGGTGGAGTTGCTGATAGTGCCAGAGATTGTCAGAGGATACAACAGGATATTGATAGATTGGAGATTTGGGCACAGAAATGGCAGATGGTGTTTAATCAGGACAAATGCGAGATGATTCATTTTGGAGCATCAAATTTAGGTGTAAATTATACTGTAAATGGTAGAACCCTTAGGAACATCAACATACAGAGGGATCCGGGCGTGCAGGTGCACAGCTCCCTAAAAGTGGCAACACAGGTGGCCAAGGTGATTAAGAAGGCATATGGCATGCTTGCCTTCATCAGCTGGGGCATTCAGTACAAGAGTTGGGAAATCATGTTGCAGCTATATAAAATCTTGGTTCGGCTGCATTTGGAGTATTGCGTGCAGTTCTAGTCACACTAACAGAAGCTTTGGAGAGAGTGCAAAGGTGGTTCATCAGGATGTTGCCAGATCTCAAAGGTGTTGACTATGAGGAGAGGTTGAATAAACTAGGATTGTTTTCACTGGAAAGATGGAAGCCGAGGGGAGACCTGTTAGAGGTCTAGAAAATTATGAGGCATTGACAGGGTAGATAGTCAGAGGCTTTTTCCGAGGGTGGAAATGCCAATTACAAGGGCACAGGTTCCAGGTGAGAAGGGGAAGTTTAAGGGAGATGTGCAGGGTAAGTTTTTCATGATAGTGGTTGGTGCCTAGAATGCAGTGCCAGGGAAGGTGGTGGAAGCAGGCGCATTAGCAACATTTAAGAGGCATCTGGATGGGTACATGAATAGGGAGGGAATAGAAGGATATGAACTGAGTACGGGCAGAGGGTTTTTTTCAAGTTTAGTAGTGCATCATGATTGGCACAGGCTTGGAGGGCCGAAGGACCAATTCCTGTGCTTTTCTTTGTTCTTTGTCCACTTTGGCAGGTAAAATAGAAAAGCAGATTTAAATGGACAGAGACTGTACATCACATGGCTAGCACTGCTGCCTCACAGCACCAGGGACACGGGTTCGGATCCGGCCTCGGCTCACTGTCTGTGTGGAGTTTGCACATTCTGCCCGTGTCCGCTTGGGTTTCCACCGGGTGCTCCAGTTTCCTCCCACAGTCCAAAGGTGTGCAGGTTAGATTGATTGGCCATGCTAAATTGACCCTTAGTGTCAGGCAGACTAGCAGGGTAAATACATGGGATTACAGGGATAGATCAAGAACATAAGAAATAGGAGCAGAAGCAGGCCATCTAGCCCCTTGAGCCTGCCCCGCCATTCAATAAGATCATGGCTGATCTGAAGTGGATCAGTTCCACTTACCCGCCTGATCCCTATAACCCCCAATTCCCTTACCGATCAGGAATCCATCTATCCGTGATTTAAACATATTCAACGAGGTAGCCTCCACCACTTCAGTGGGCAGAATTCCAGAGATTCACCACCCTCTGAGAGAAGAAGTTCCTCCTCAACTCTGTCCTAAACTGACCCCCCTTTATTTTGAGGCTGTGCCCTCTAGTTCTAGCTTCTTTTCTAAGTGGAAAGAATCTCTCCACCTCTACCCTATCCAGCCCCTTTATTATCTTATAGGTCTCTATAAGATCCCCCCTCAGCCTTCTAAATTCCAACGAGTACAAACCCAATCTGCTCAGTCTCTCCTCATAATCAACACCCCTCATCTCTGGTATCAACCTGGTGAACCTTCTCTGCACTCCCTGCAAGGCCAATATATCCTTCCGCAAATAAGGGGACCAATACTGCACACAGTATTCCAGCTGCGGCCTCACCAATGCCCTGTACAGATGCAGCAAGACATCTCTGCTTTTATATTCTATCCCCCTTGCGATATAGGCCAACATCCCATTTGCCTTCTTGATCACCTGTTGCACCTGCAGACTGGGTTTTTGCATCTCATGCACAAGGACCCCCAGGTCCCTTTGCACAGTAGTATGTTGCAATTTTTTTCCATTTAGATAATAATCCAATTTGCTATTATTTCCTCCAAAGTGAATAACCTCGCATTTGTCAACGTTATACTCCATCTTCCAGATCCTCGCCCACTCACTCAGCCTGTCCAAATCTCTCTGCAGACCTTCTGCACCCTCCACACGATTCACTTTTCCACTTATCTTTGTGTTGCCTGCAAACTTTGTTACCCTACACTCAGTCCCCTCCTCCAGATCGTCTATATAAATGGTAAATAGTTGAGGCCCCAGTACCGATCCCTGCGGCACGCCACTAGTTACCATCTGCCAACCAGAAAAGCACCCATTTATTCCGACTCTCTGCTTCCTGTCAGATAGCCAATCCCCAATCCATGCTAACATCCTACCCTCAACTCCGTAAATCTTCTTCAGCAACCTTTTGTGAGATCCTGGGTGGAACTGTGGTCAGTGCAGACTTGATGGGCCAAATGACCCCCTTCTGCATGGTAGAGATTCTATGGCTGATTCCTGTGATGAAGTGGCTGTCTTATGATGAAAAGGTTAAACCTATACTTGAGTTCAGAAGAATGAGATCCTCAAACACAAGATTCTCAAGAGGCTTGACAGGGGAGGTGCTGAGAGGATGTTTCCTATCGTGTGTGAATCTAGAACTGGAGAATAATTTCAACTTCCCTTCATAACATAAAAAATAGGAGTAGGCCATCCAACCCTTTGAGCCTGCTCTGCGATTCAACGAGATAATCACGGCTGATCATTCTTCAACACCAGTTTCCTGCACAATCCATGTATCCCTCTAACATTTAGCAATTTATCTCAGTCTTGAACATACTCAGCAACTGAGCCTCTACCATCATCTAGGGCAAAGAATCCCAAAGATTTACCACCCTCCAAGTGAAGAAATTCCTCATCTCAGTCCTAAATAGCCTGCCCCTTATTCTGAGATTGTGTCCTCTGGCTCCCCAGCCAAGGGAAACATCCTTCCTGAAAATATCTAAGTTGTATGTTTGAATGAGATCACCTCTCATTCTTCTAAACGCCAGAGAATAAAGGCCAAGTCTATTTATTCTTCAGAGGACAATTCCTCCTTTCTAGGAATTAATTTAGTGAATCTTTCTTTCACTTCATCTACAGTAAGTGTATTTTTCCTTGGATAAGGAGACTAAAACTGCACTATGCTTCAAGTGCAATCACACCAAGGCTCTGTATAACTGCAGTAGGACATCTTTATGCATATACTAAAATCCTCTTGTAAAAAGGTCAACATACCATTTACCTTCCTAATTGTTGGCTGTATCCAACTTTGTGATTTATGTACAAGGAGCCCCAAATCCCTCTGCAGATTGATATTTAAAGTTCTGCTTTTCCATTCTATCTAAGTAGACAATTTCACATTTCCCAACATTATATACTTATTTGCCAATCACTTAACAGTCACTGCTCCTGTGCAGTTTGTGCCCTCCACAGTTAAGTATCAGAAATCTTGGACACATTAAGTTACTGATATAGAGTGCAAATAGCTGAGGCTCCAGGACTCCACGAGTTATACCCCAACATCTCAAAGGTGACCCATTCATTTTTGTTTTCTCTTTATTAACTAATCCGCAATCCTGAAAGAGGCAACTGATCTGGTTTCATGTGATGGGGAAAGAGAAAACGACAGAGTGTCCAGGTTCCCCAATTACTTCTCAATATCCTTGCTGAAAGCACGTCAAAAATCAGACTACAGGATCAAGCACAGCCGTAGTGGCTCCACATCCAGGTTCAAATATAATCTCTCTATTCAGAAGAGAGGGAATTAGAGCATATTTGGCTGGTGGAAGTGAGTAGGCCCAAATAATTATAATCCATTTAGAAATATTAATTTCACTTAAACAGCTTGACTTAAAAGCATACACAAAATTCATTTTCTTAAACAAACTGAAGACTGTGATTGCAGGACACAAGTTATGCACAGCAGATACTATCAAAACGACAGTTGAAAAGCTTTTAATATTAAACTGTCCTTGAGTCCAATAAGTAATAAGCACATTCCATGACCCAGCAGGAATTTCTAAACTAGGGTGTAACTTGGCAAACCGCCACTGGGCAAATTCCATCCAGCTGAGAAATTCTTAGGCTTAACTTCAGGCAAAGATCCATTTAGAGATTCCAACAAAGGAGGGAGGACAACATGTACTTTATTTTTCCTCCTTAACCAGGCGTTTGGTCACCTGCCTTCATATCATTAGTACAGAATCGGAGTTTGTTTCACAGAGCTCCAGTTAAAAAAGTGTTTTATGACAAATTGTGGTGGCAAAATGGTGCACAGACTGTCCTATTACATAGCTCACTTTAAAACTCTGATTTTTACAAAGTTTCCCAGACTTTTTGGAATGGCAACTCTGAAAACACTTCATCTTAAAAACTGACAATTTCCAAGTGGATTGATGAAAACAAACAAACAATCTGACCACCCAGCTTGGGGAACATTAAGTTAAGGGGAGAGAAAGCCCTGGGCACACCCAAGGCTAACCCTAACCCTGGCGCACCCGAGGGCCGGGTACTCGCTGCGCCCCCCCCAAAGCTTCAATAAGCAGGCAGGTCAGCAGCTCCACTCGGACAAGCCCCTCACTCACCGCCAGCCGTACCGCCTCCACCAGATCCGGTCCTCGTTCTTCCCCCGCGACCGCTGTAACTGCTGCTCCTACCGTTTGAACTCGGCGCCTTTTTCCGCGCATGCGAATCCAGCAACGGTCACCACCTCCCCCCCCCCAACAAAAACCAGCACACTGCGCGTGGCAGACAAGGAGCGTGTCCGCGAGGCAAGATGGCCCACTGGCAAATGTAAGATGCTCACCCTGGCTCTGGACCCCTCCCGGTGGGAAAGTGCTATGATGCTTTCTATAATCGCACTGAGACACACACAAAATTAAAATACAGCTGATGCTGGAAATCTGAAATGAAAACTGAAAATGCTGGAAATCCTAAATGCTGGAACACCATCCACCAGGTACACGGTACATACTCTTGCAGCTCGGCCAACGTTGTCTACCTGATACGCTGCAGGAAAGGATGTCCTGAGGCATGGTACATTGGGGAAACCATGCAGACGCTACGACAACGGATGAATGAACACCGCTCGACAATCACCAGGCAAGACTGTTCTCTTCCTGTTGGGGAGCACTTCAGCGGTCACGGGCATTCGGCCTCTGATCTTCGGGTAAGCGTTCTCCAAGGCGGCCTTCACAACACACAACAACGCAGAGTCGCTAAGCAGAAACTGATAGCCAAGTTCCGCACACATGAGGATGGCCTCAACCGGAATCTTGGGTTCATGTCACACTACATGTAACCCCCACAACTTGCCTGGACTTTCAAAATCTCACTAGCTGTCCTGTTTGGAGACAATACACATCTCTTTAACCTGTGCTTAATGCTCTTTCCACTCCCATTGTCTGTACCTTTAAGACTTGATTAGCTGTAAAGAATCGCATTCCAATCATTATTCTGTAAATTGAGTTTGTGTCTCTCTATGCCCTGTTTGTGAGCAGATCTCCCACTCCACCTGACGAAGGAGCAGCACGCTCCGAAAGCTAGTGGCGTTTACTACCAAATAAACCTGTTGGACTTTAACCTGGTGTTGTTAGACTTCTTACAATCCTAAGCAGGCCAGACAGCATCTCTGGAGAGAAACACAGTTACGGTTTCCAGGTGACTGATGAAGTTTATGTGGGGTCATGAATCATGAACAGCTGCAGTCTGACTTGCTGAGTATTTCCAGTAGTTTCTGTTTTGATACCTGAAATGTTAACTCTGTTTCTTCCCACAGATAATTTGATTTGCTTTATTATTGTCACATGTATTAGTACACAGTGAAAAGTATTGTTTCTTGTGCACTATACAAAGCATACCATTCTTAGAGAAGGAAAGGAGATGGTGCAGAATGTAGTGTTAAAGTCATAGCTAGAGTGGAGAGAAAGATCAACTTAATATAAGGTAGGTCCATTCAAAAGTCTGATGGCAGCAGGGAAGAAGCTGTTCTTGAGTCGGGTGGTACATGACCTCAGACTTTTGTATCTTTTTCCCGACAGAAAAAGGTGGAAGAGAGTATGTTCGGGTTGCGTCAGGTCCTTGATTATGCTGAGTGCTTTTCTGAGGCAGCAGGAAGTGTAGACAGAGTCAATGGATGGGAGGTTCGTTTGCATGATGGACTGGGCTTTGTTCACGACCCTTAGTAGTTTCTTGCAGTCTTAGACAGAGCAGGAGCCATACCTATCTATGATACAACCAGAAAGAATGCTTTCTCTGATGCATCTGTAAAAGTTGGTGAGAGTCCGAGTGGACATGCCAAATTTCCTTAGCCTCCTAAGAAAGTAGAGGCGTGATGGGCTTTCTTAACTACAGCGTTGGCATGGAGGGACCAGGACATGTTGTTGGTGATTTGGACATCTAGATACTTGAAGCTCTCGACCATTTCCACTTCATCCCCATTGATGTAGACAGGGGCATGCCCTCCACTACACTTCCTGCAGTCGATGACAATCTCCTTAGTTTTACTGACATTGAGGGAGAGATAACTGTCATTGCACCCGTTCACCAGATTGCCTATCTCTTTCCTGTACACTGTCTCATCATTGTGTGAGATCCGACCCACTACAATGGTATCATCAGCAAACCTGAAAATTGAGTTGGAGGGGAATTTGACCACACAGTCATAGGTGTATAAGGAGTTTAGAAAGGGGCTGAGGACATGGCCTTGTGGGACACTGGTGTTGAGGATAAACGTGGAGGAGGTGTTGTTGCTATCCTTACTAATTTGCAGTCTGTGGGTTAGGAAGTCTAGGATCCAGTCGCAGAGGGAGGAGCTGAGCCCTAGGCCACAGAAGTCGAAGATAACTTTTCTAGGAATAATGGTGTTGAAGGCTGAGCTGTAGGCAATGAATAGGAGTCTGACATAAGTGTCTTTGGTATCCAGGTGTTCCAGGTGTGAGTGTAGGGCCAAGGAGATGGTGTCTGTGGTGGACCTGTTGTGGCGATGTGCAAAGTGTAATGGATCCAGGCAATCTGAGAAGATGGAATTGATTTGTGCCATGACTAACCTTTCGAAGCACTACATAATGATGGATGTCAGAGCCACTGAGCGATAAACTGCCTGAGATTATGAGTATTTCCAGTTTTTCTATTTTCATTTTATGATTCGCCACAAAACTTTACTGTTGTGACGCCTATGAAGACAATGGGGAATTATTGATAGATCTACCCATGGGTTTCATGGAGCACGAACTGCCTTGTTGGATGAGTAGAGGTTCACCCAATGGGAAGTAGCCAGGATGCTTACTAAGGTGCGTCTGTAAAAGTTAGTGAGAGTCGTAGCAGACATGCCAAATTTCCTTAGCCTCCTGAGAAAGTAGAGGCGTGGTGGGCATTCTCAGCTATAGCATTGGCATGGAGGGACCAGGACATGTTATTGGCGATTTGGATATCTAGATACTTGAAGCTCTTGACCATTTCCAGTTCATCTCCGTTGATGTAGACAGGGGGTTTTTAAGCATGTAACTTTACCCAGACTGGTTGTACATCCTGAGGTGAAGACTACCTAACTATAACCCGTGAGAGGGGCCTTTCTTTGGTACACAATAAAGGGCATTGGTGATGGGAAGCTGGCATTTGGCTGACTTACTACATTGGCGATGAGGAGAAAAAATCTTTTTTTGTCCATCTCGCTCTCTCATGAACCTCTGTACATCAAGAATTCCTCTGGTAACAAAAAGCCATTATGCCTCTTTTTGGAAAACCCGAGCCCTATGACAACAGTGGGAAAGACTGGGCCCAATACACTGAGTGCATGCATTACGCCTTCCTGCTAACAACATTGAAGGAGGCAAAAAGTGATATTGCTAATAGCATGGGGGCCCCGACTTTCAGTGTAATAAAAAGTCTGTCCTGTCTGGATGCTCCTGCCTCAAAAATCTTTAATGAACTGGTACAACTGGTAAAAAACCACTACGACCCGAAGCCCCTGATAATTCTCCAATGATATCACTTCAACATGGCTGGGAGAACCCGTGGGAAATCTCTCACTGAGTTCTTGACTAAGTTATGCAAACTAGCTGAACATTGCAAATTTGGAACAAAAACAGAAAATGCTGGAAAATCTCAGCAGGTTTGACAGCATCTGTGGAAAGAGAATAGAACCAACGTTTTGAGTCAGGATGACCCTTTGTCACTGTGAATATGGATCGCCTCTGAATAAAACCTTGTGGGACAGATTGGTATGTGATATAAAAGAAGCTGTTGGCAGAATCCAATTTGGAGTTTAAAAAGCTGCTGAGATAGCCTTGTCATTTGCGAATGCAAAAAAAAGGGCTCAGGAGCTACCAGGGGCATCAGGTAGAAATGTATTCCAACTAGGGGAGGGACCTCAGGCAACCAGTCCTCAATGGAGAGTGTTTGTGTCAATCGGGTATTAAAGGGCTTCATTCAATATAGGCACCCCTATGTCACAACTAGGGAGTTAAGGAATGGCAGTCCCCGACTCCAAGAGTATTAAAAAACATACTCCAAAGTTGTGTAGTTGCCAGTTGCCAGTTGATGGATTACTGCAAGCATTGTCATAGGACACATGTTTCAGGAATAGGTAAAGCTGCAACTCAATCGTATTGTAATAATGAAAGTTGCCCCAATAGTGGTGAAATTACTAGTAAATGGCCGTCCCTTGAAGGATGAGGTGGACACAGGAGCCGCAGTCTCCATTATCAGAGAACAGATCTATAAGCACCTCCAATCAGGCATGCAATTCCTCAGCCACCTACATGGGGAAACCTTTACAAATAAGAGGCACCACAGTGACCCCAGTGACGTATAGACAGCAATCAGCTTCTCTCCCACTGATTGTTTTAGGGGGCACAGACCAAGACTTATGGGAGAGATTGGCTCTAGTAGATTTGGCTCAACCAGTTGGAGATCTTCAGGCTAGGATTGGGGGGACTGTGTGAGGTTATCACGAGATACACAGGAGTTTTTCAAAAGGGTCTGGGGAAAATAGAAGGAGCCAAGCTAAAGATCTATGTTGACCCCAATACTGCACCAAGGTAATTCAGTGCCAGGCCAGTCCCTTACTCCATGCTGGAGAAGGTGTAAACTGAACTTGGGTGCATTGAAAGCTTGTGTATAATAAAACCTGTGCAATGTGCAGAATGGGCCATGCCTGTAGTCCCTGTTCTTAAGCCTGAAAAATCAGTTCGTCTTTCCGGGGACCACAAATGGACGGTCAATCACGTCTCCAAAATCAATAGATACCCTGTGCCCTGGATCAAAAATCTGCTCATCAAGCTAAAAGGTGGCAAGATGTTCTCCAAGCTGGACATGAGCCACGCCTATCTCCAGCTTGAATTGGACGAGTCCCCTTGGAAATATATGACAACACATATAAGGGACTTTACAACGATACCTATTTGCCTTTCGAGGTCTTGTCAGCATGTGCCATCTTTTAAAGTGTTATGGGGAATATCTTTCAAGGGCTACCCAAGGTAACAATATGCTTAGGTAACATCTTAGCGGGGCTTCTGAGCAGGAACACCTGGCCAACCTAGAAGAAGACTTGCGGCGATTTTCCAGAGTGGGAGTTTGTTTGAAGAGGTTATTTAGGCCATTGAGTTGATGTCAAGGGGTTATATCCAATAGAGCATAAAGTAAAGGCCATAAAGGAGGCATGGACCCCAAGGAATACCATGGAGTTAAAATCCTTCCTCGGGTTAGTTTATTATTTCAGAAAATTTATCCCAAATTTAGCTACCGTGCTGGCCCCATTGAACATCCTACTGCGAAAATAGCACAGATGGTCTTGGGAAGCTCCACAGATGGAGGCTATTTCTGAGGTTAAATGTCAGTTACTGTCATCCAACTTACTGGCCTATTTTAACCCTAAGAAAGAATATATTTTAACCTGTGATTCTTCCCCATACAGAGTTGGTGTAGTGCTGTAATGGAAAGAAGTGCTGGAAAAGCCCATTGCGTGTGCCTTTCGGACGCAGAGCGAAGATATTCTCAAATGAGAAGGAGGGATTAGTAGTTGTAAGTGGTGTGAAGAAGTCTCATCAATGTATTTATGGTCGATGGTTTTTATATTTACCAACCTTAAACCCTTACTAGGCCTCTTCAAAGAGGACAAAACAATTCCTCCCATTGCCTCCGCTCAGAGAAGGTCGTGCTGTTATCAAAAACCAGGACTTCCGGTATTCCGTGTATGCTGAAGCTTTGTAATTTCTCAATCGTAATTTGAGTTGTCGTGGATCCCATGCAATGCACCTTCAACCACTTGGAGTGTGTGTTCACCATGATGCTGAAGGTGGAAGTTTTTTGATTTTCCTGGCACAGGTTACATTGCTTTACCAAGTCTGCGATGTCAGAATCAAGACCAGGCCACGAAGTGTAACTCCTGGTCAGCATCTTCACTTTTGATACTCATGGATGGCCATAATGTAGTTCCATTAACATTGGACATTATCCTGGGGGTGGAACAATTACTCAGGACCCTCAAAGAATGATCCCATCCTCAACACTAAGTTCAGTGCTCGGCCTTCTAACGGGTGGACTACAAATAAATTCAGGAACCCCATCCCAGCATCCGAATAGCTAATGCAGATGCACTGAAGCTTTATTGTAATTTCTCAGCTATGGCTTGAGTTGTTGTGGATCCCATACGGTGCACCTCCAACCACTTGGCCTGAAAGCCTGGCTCATTTACCAGCAGTAAAAGAGATTGTGATGACCCTGAAAATTTTGGAGACCTTGCCAGTGTCAGCAAGGCAGAATAAAGGCTGGCCCCAAAGAGACCCAACCTTATCCAAAATTAGGCACATGATCTTGCATGGTGGACTCCAAGGACGACTGAAGAAATGAAATCCTATCTCAATAAGAAACCTGAACTTACTGTTGAGGACGGGATCAGGAAAATCAAAAAACTTCCACCTTCAGCATCATGGTGAACACACACTCCAAGTGGTTGAAGGTGCATTGCATGGGATCCACGACAACTCAAATTACGATTGAGAAATTACAAAGCTTCAGCATACACGGAATACCGGAAGTCCTGGTTTTTGATAACAGCACGACCTTCTTTAGCGGTGATTTCCAGAACTTCGTGCTCTCCAAAGCTATCCAACACATCTGGACTGCACCTTGTCACTCGTCGTCAAATGGACTGGCAGAACGGGTGGTTCAAACCTTCAAAAATGGTATGAAGAAACAATCGCAGCATTCATGGAGACTAAACTGGTATGATTTTTGTTCAATTACAGGACCACAATGCACACCACAACAGCTGTTGCTCCAGCAGAACTGTTACTGGAATGACGGCTTCGTACCAGATTGAGCTTGTTATTCCAAAACTTGATGAGGAAAATGGAGTCCTAACAGGAAAACCAAAAAAGAAACTAATTCCAGGAGGACAGAAAGAACATTTGTAACGGGTGGTCTGGTTCATGCAAGGAACTTTGAGGATGGTCCTAGATGGGTCCCTGGGATCGTTATGTAGAAAACAGGACCAATATCTTACAAGGTCAAATTTCAGGGTTAAACCCTAAAGAAGACCACCCCAGGGCCAGGGAGTCCTTGTCCAAGCCACCCCCACCACTGGCCATGGAGATAGCTGCTGCCAGTGCCAGCCCTCAGCTTGAAGCTGACGCCACGGTGCCTCCGGGTAGTGAAGGTACAGATTCTGAGATGGAGGCTGAAGAGGTGGCCTTTGGGCTGAAGTGGAACCTGAGGAGAAACCGGATTCAGTAAAATTGCAACCCTCCCTCTTAAAGAGCAGGTCCCCTGTTCGGTTTACACCACCTAAATCAGTGCCACCTTCAACAGACCTCTGCCCAAGTGCCAAACAACAGAAATGACATCCTTGCAATGAGGGTGCTGTGAGAGACAAGGATCTAAGGGGGGAGCAAGATTATGATGACCATGAAGGCCACGGGTGATCATCAATAGATCTACTCATGCGCTTCATGGATTACGAGCTGCCTTATTGAGCGAGCAGATGCTCGCCTAATGGGAAGCAGCTGGTCAGACCAGTGTTGTGGGCCCCAAGGTGAAGACAACCTGACTGTGAGCCTTTTCCTTTGGTCCACAATAAAGGATGTTGGTGATGGAAAACTGGCATTTGGCTTAATTACTAAAATTACAAATGGGATTGAGCTCAATGCCATTGATGGTGCTTCATCTTTGGAAGGAATGAACTTTATGGCCTTTTCTTCTTCTTCCCTGTTTCATATGTTAATTTGTTAGAACAGAGCTTCGTATTTGGGGCTTTGGAGTTCGATCCTTTAAAAAAAACACTTCTCCGTCTCTCTTCCTTTAATACCTACCTGAAAGTCCAGCTCCTTAACCAAGATTTCAGTCACCCATTCTAATGTGTTCTAATTTTCTAATTTGGATCATAGGTTTTGTCTTTGAACTATTTTAAATGCACGCCCACATTTTCATGTAGGCCCTGGAAAATTATGCACTGCCGCACCTCATGAAATGCACACTCTATCTATCTTTGATTTTGCCTGGGAGTTTTGTCTGTTTACACAGGTTTGCAATTCATTTTCTGGACCACAATGGTGTGCATGAAGACTTTGGGTATAGGAGGCAGTTCGAAAACCTGTCTCAGTTTTCCAACACAGCAGCTCAGCTCCCAACATCATTTAAAGGTCCCCGAACCTCAACTTCCTACTTAATCTCCTTCACCCCCATGCCACCCCCGCTCCCTTATCCCCACCTATCCCCACGACATCCCATGCCCCCTCAGTTCACTCATGACACCTCCATGTCCCCATGCTTCTACCGAATCCACATATCCAGTGTGTACTCTGTACAGTTCTCAGGACCCATGAAATATCTTCTGTTTTTATTTCACGCAATGACTCACCGCAAAATTACTGCAAGTGGGTTTGAGCTCATGATATTGTCAATTGTGCTTCAATTTTGGAAGGACTGATGTTAATGGGTTGAATGGCTTTTTTTTTTCTTTCCTGATTTTTCAAAATTCTTATCTGCTATAGCTGAGATTTGCATGTAGGGCTCTGGCATTTTATCTTAAAATGCTTTCACCTCATTGCAATAGCAATGTGAGTTACTTTAAAATCATTGGGAACAATTAAACAACTAACAATCTAATAAAACCCTGCATTTTTGCATAAAAATGTAATCCTTTAAGTGCTTATTAGGTTTGGAAACAAACAAGAAACCACATCTAAGCCATATTCTTGCAGCCTCTTAAAAGTTTTAATCATTCCTAGATTACCTGCTGATCTGAAGCCATTATTAGATTTTGAAACCCACCCAAGCATTCATAATAGTTATAGCTGTCATAACAAAAGCTGCCAGTTGCAATGCCGAAACTGACAGGACAAAATGCTGTCTAATTTCCATTTCAAAGCAGTTCCTGGTTAGCAATGGAAGGGAACAAGTGCAGTCTTTTTTTCAAACTTTCAAAAGCAGGGTTTTTTAAGTCAGAACGGTCAGTCAATTTAAAACATGCCAGCAGATGCAGAGAAGATTTTCTTTTACATTTTTAATGCTCTTGACAATTGGAAAAGTACTGTAATGCATGACAACAATCCACAATGCTGGTCAATGTAAGGGTCAACTTACCTTTGCAAGACAGACCCCAATGATGAATCACTGCAATAAAAACACATCTACATTACAATACAACATTTAACAGGTGTCAAAACATTTGGCAGTTAGCTTTTAAAATGTTTCTGACTCCTCAGCAGGCTTCCCCCAGTGGGCAAGTACTCTCCAAGGAGGTACATTTTTAGGGCTTAAAAACCATACAAACACAAAGAGTATGTGGGAGGAAATGCAATTTTCCTGTGGCCTGCATAATGGGGATTCCAATCTTGGAAGAGATGCATGTGCGTTTTGCACCCCACCAAAAGCTCACACAAAATTATGTGTGGTTGAGAAATTACAGAAATACTGTACTTCCAGTAAACCGAACTAACTCCAGTGTTTGGTGAGCCAATTCACATCTCCATTGGGAGATGAAAATCCAGTGCCCCGAGCTGCAAATTGTTGCTGCATTTAATCCATTTCATAAGTGAACTCAGAGTATGTTATTACATGGGAATGAATGCCTCTTTTCCCGCACTGAAACTCCTCATCTTTAATAATGCAAAAAAATCACAAGAAAAATCTAAATAGAAAATAAAACACTAGAGTTGTAATAATCTGTTTGCCAAAGTCAGTTTAGCCAATGGTAAGTGCCAGAATTTCATGGCACGTTTACCAGTCATTGAGAAAAAATAAACATAGTTTCCATCCATCATTGATGGATAGATCGCCCAAGTCACTTCCCAATCAGCACTAAGCACTCACTCAAGGAAGTGGTCAATCCAGACTTTCCTTGTCCTGGAACCCTTAGCGAGGACCATGTGCTCAGCTCAAGATCGTATACCTCATCTCACTCCCTGTAGCGGCCTTTGGTAATACCCAGCCCCAGTCGACTAGGAAAGGGTCTTTACTATCAATGCTGGGTCTGCAAATGGAACACAATGGTTTTGCTGACATAACTAACTCAAAAGCCCAAGAAACAATGGGATTCTGAGTTTGTATGGTTTTGACCAGAGAAACAAAGGAAATTCAGAGCAAATTATAGCCAAATTCTGCTGCAGTCCCAGTGTAATCTTGGAGCCAGTTTATAAATAAAATACACTCCAATCAAAATGTATTCGTCCCCGTCCCCCCCCCCCCCCCCCCCCCACCCCCCCCACACCTCCCACCACCACCACTGGGACCCAAATGTCTATCCTTCCACTGTTGCAAGTGTTGGTTCTTGATCAGGTATGGATGCCAACTAAGATTTGGCTGTGTTGGCCATACCAATAACCACCATTATTCAGGCCTACTCATGAACAATAGTCACCTGAGGGAGGTACCAAAGGATAAGCACAATACCTGAGGGAGTTGGGTGTTTTCAAGGAAATGCAAGATTGAGGGAAGAAAAGAACCCCTGCATGTGATAAATATAAAAGAAAGTCATTTCCTGTCTCCATGTTAAATTCTCAGCCCTACCCACAATGCCATTTCTTATCCAATTGGAAAGCTAAACGACTTGTTCCTAATCTTACCCAACATCATTCTTCAGCTAGGCTGGCTTCAAGCTCCTCTCTATTTACAATGAAACACCACACTACTAAAGCCAAAAGGAAAAATTTGAGGCAAATCATCAGGTTGTCATTGTATGAGGGCTAATTTGGGTTGAAACACCTATAGGTTCAAGGAAGGAGGGAAGACCAAGGGATGCAAGGAGTTCCATGGGTTGAGATTATAGGAACAGTAAAGTTGGAGCAGGAGACAGTACAAGGCTTGATTTTCTCACAGGAAGAATGTAGATAGGAGGATGAATGCTGAATATATCAATGGTGAATTTAAGTAAAAGAAGTATAATGGATGCTTAGTTGATTGAAAATAGCCAAGATTACTTTCTTGTCTGTTTTTTTTCCTCAATCAATTTACTCACTGCCTAATTGTGTTTTGCATGGTGAGAACTGGGAAATGGAGTGATAATCTTTGATAGTAAAGTGGCACTGGTTTAAGAATTGCACAGTCACATATAATTCTGCAGGGCTGTATTATAATTCGCTGCTCATTTACTGAGCAAAGGAGGAATCTGGAATCAGTTTTTCCTTAACAAAATCCAGAGAACATAGTCACAGACTCCCTAATCCTTCTCCCCACTCAGGTGGAAGCCAGTTCTTATATATGCTTAAGAATAACGCCCTAACCTTTCCCCAAATGGTGGCAACTGCTCGCACTTACAACTGGAGCGTACACTTTACTGTGACAGGACTGCAACATTAACCACTGTATATGGCCTGCATCCAGAGATATAATGATGGCACAGTCAGTGTTGTGTGACTATCATTTTGTCATCACAATTAGTGATGTTGGGAAGTTTCAGCTAAGCAGACTGGTGCAGAGTTCAGCAAAGAGATGGCATTCATCAGCTAGATTACTATACAATGGGACTCTTCTTTCTGTTGTCAGGACTCAATGTGAATCGAGAGTACAAGAAAGATCTTAGTTGTGTGCCAGAGAGACTGCAGATCAGGAGACATTACAAGAATATACCAGGTAGCATGTCCTTGAAAACAACTGCCATCCAAAGCAGGATGTTTGTAGTTATCTCTCTTTAGAAATGAATGACAGGAAATTGTAATGAACTCTCTCACCTTGAAATTTACTTTCCTCCATTCACTCTCTCAATCCCATTGCTTTCCCTTTCCATTCATCTTCTGAAGGCAGCAATCCCTATTGAGGTTTACTTTCCTGAAGGCAGCAATCCCCAAACTGGGTTATGATTCAGTTGGCATTTTGTCCAAGTGACCATTTTTTTTACAGCTAATCTTAGGCCATGAGTATTATCAGGTTCTTCAGAGCGAAGGGATATCACAACCAAGCCTGTTTCTGTCTGGTATAGAATTCACAGCGCAGAACCAGATCTTTCCATGCAACTGGTGTTTGTGCTCCACTCAAATCTCTTCCCAACTTACCTAACCCTATCAGTTTCATTTTTAAACCATAACCTCAGCATGCAGTCTGACAACTTCTCGCAGGCCCATGTTGCTGCCAATGCTTCCTTCTTAACTGCAGCATACCTTTATTCCTGTTGAGGTGTAATAAACTGGTCGACATTAATCATCTTTTTGTATTTGGAATAAAACTGCATTTGGACAAAGTGCCAACTGAATCGTAACCCAGTTTGGGGATTGCTGCCTTCAGCCAAGTCTCCGTTCACTGCAGTGGGACTAGAAAGTCCCAGCTGCAGCGAGGTCAGAGAATTCTGGCCCACGAGTTTCTTGGAAAAGTAAAATCAAAGAATGGGCAAACAGGAGCTATCATGAGGCAGTGAAAAAAGCTTAGTGTATGTAGAAGCAACTGATGGAATATTGAAATCCTGTCGACAAAGCATTTGCTTCTACTATGGTCAGCAGTTCTGGGTCACAATGTGCTAATATTTCAGGAGAAATTAGAAGATTTTTGATCTTCTTAAAAGTCCGCATTCCAGCACCACTGTCGACCTTATCTCAACAGCTGCCTCAGTGACTCATTGCAAATTTATGCCTTCAGTCAGATAATCACTGTTTCAGTTAATATTAGGATAATTAAAGTCTCCCATTTTCACTACTGTCTAGTTTTTGCACCTCTCTAATATTCTTGCAGGTTTGTTCTTCTACGAATTTCCCATTTTTAGTGACCTATAGAATACATACAGTAGTGGAATGGAACATCTATTGTTCCATAACTTTTTCTTTGGGTGGCATGGTGGCACATGGCCTCACAGTGTCAGAGACCCAGGTTCAATTCTCCCAGCAACCATCTCTGGGATTTTTATCCCTTGGGTTGGATTTCAATATTCCATCAGTTGCTTCTGCATACACTAAACTTTTTTCACTACCTCATGATAGCTCCTGTTTGCCCATTCCTTGATTTTACTTTTCCAAGAAACTCGTGGGCCAGAATTCTCTGACCTCGCTGCAGCTGGGACTTTCTAGTCCCACTGCAGTGAACGGAGACTTGGCTGAAGGCAGCAATCCCCAAACTGGGTTACGATTCAGTTGGCATTTTGTCCAAGTGAACATTTTTTTTACAGCTAATCTTAGGCCATGAGTATTATCAGGTTCTTCAGAGTGAAGGGACATCACAACCAAGCCTGTTTCTGTCTGATATAAAATTCACAGCGCAGAACCAGATCTTTCCATGAATTCTCCATTCTCGCTGACAGCGGTAGTGGGACCTGCAAGACCGGAAAATTCCGGCCTTGGTCTCCCTCAGCTCCTTTTACCATTGACGTGGACTTCAAGCAATGTTCTGTGTTTCCCATTATCAGATGACCAAAATGACAACACTTTTGGCTCTTAGTGATGTCTATCATGCTTCTTCTGGATTTCATTCTCCCTCGGGAATTCTCATTATTTACTCCCTCTTTCCAAGGTATTATAAGCATTGGACTATCGGTCCACGTTTCACAGGTTTCAATCAAGTCTTCTGATCATCTGGTTACCTGCAGTCCAGGTTCCAAAGCCATCTAGAAGTATTGACAAAACAGCAGTCAGGCACATGTTTTCTTGCATACAGGTTTATTCTCTTTGTTGTTGGAGTTGAATTCATCATGCTGAAAGCACCTCTTAGTATTTCATTTCATCTGATAATTTTAGTGTCACATTTAGCATCTTCTGTAATGGTACACAAATTTGTCCACATTGGTTTTGTCAAAATTTAGACAACTGAGTGGCTTGCTAGACCATTTCAGAGTCAACTGCACTGCTGTGGGTCTGGAGTCATAGAATCATATAATCCCTACAGTGCAGAGGGAGGCCATTCGCCCATCGAGCCTGCACCAACAACAATCCCACCCAGGCCCTATCCCTGTAACCCCATTTATTTACCTCGCTAATCCCCCTGATACTAAGGGTCAATTTAGCATGGCCGATCTGCCTAACCCACACATCTTTGGACTGTGGGAGGAAACCGGAGCACCTGAAGGAAACCCACGCAGACACAGGGAGAACATGCAGATTCTGCACAATCAGTGACCCAAGGCTAGAATTGAACCCGGGTCCCTGGCGCTGTGAGGCCGCAGTGGTAATGACTGTGCTACCATGCCACCCTGCCATCACATGTAGGCCAGACCAGGAAAGGATGGCAGTGTCCTTCCTTCAAAGGATATTAGGAGCGGTTTTCCCCCCAGAAATCTAAGGATATTAGGGGAGATGTTCCTGGCCATTTATTGGATATACTGAGTGGGATGGATTTGTGGCACTCTGTGCATCACAGAGTGCTGCCAAGGGATTCACGTCGGTAAGGGGAATGGGGCCTAATCCTGCCTAAGAGGCTGGCATCGGCACGCTGAGCAGGCCTCTGTGCATGCGCCAATCTATCAGTGGGGACATCGGCACATGCGCACTGGTCCCCCACATCACCGGCCTCCTGATCGCTAGCCCCCGATTACTTCCCCCCCCCCCGAACAGCAGCTTCCAACCCCCCATACCCGATCACCGATCTCCTCGACCCTTCCCTCCCCCGCAGGCCAGGCCTGATCACCCTCCTCCATCCCAACCCCACTGATCCCTAATGCAGAGTGCGCAGCGGGTCCCCCCCCACCAACCGCCCCCCCCCCCAAACCTCCCCCCCCCCGCCCCCAGTAGGCCCTGCCCCCTTGGCACTTCCCTCTGCCCAGTGGGGAGTGCCAGGGTGCCCAATGGGCAGTGCCAGGGTGCCACGCTGGCACTGTCCAAAGGGCAGCCACCCCCCCCCCCCCCCCCATATCCCTGACCTCCCAGGGGGTGGCAGGGGGGACTCAATGACCTCTGTCCCCACCAGCAAAGCCATCACGCGTGGTCCCTGTTGATGGGGACCAGCTTTTATCCCCGCTGATGGATCCTCTCCTGGACGGTATCGTCTGGGCTTGCTAATGATATGGAAATGACGATTTCCATGTTGTAAGCTTATTTCTGGCATGAGGCTGATTACGCTTGGCAAAAAGGACCCGGGAAAGTCACGATTGGCTGGACGCCGGTAGCGACTTCTGCTACAGGCCTCCTGCCGAAAATCACGTCCAAAATTTTTACAACAATCAACAAGGCTTTGTGGTACCTTTGATTTCCAGATGTCTATTAATTGAATTTAAATTCCACCAGCTGCCGTAATGGGATTTGAACCCAGGCCCCAAGACCATTTGCCTCTAGGTTACCAGTCCAGTGACATTATTACTATGCCACTGCCTTCCCTAATTGACATCTTTAGCATGAGTGAGACCAGATGGATCAGAAATGGAAATGGAACGGTAGCAGGGGAAGAACATGCAACAGTTATTAAAGGAAGTGAGGAGCCATAAGTACGATGATGGAGTCTTGATGCAAAAGCAGATTGCTGACTCAGTGATTGGCTGGCCTGCTTCCGACAGAATCTCGATGATGGTGTAATACGGAAAGCATTTCAATCTCAATGTGAGCCAGGTCACCATTCCAGTGCAAGATCATTCTGATAAAGACTTTAAAAAGTTCTATCCCTGCGTCAAATGAATTCTGAAATACACCAGGTTAAGTGAAGTGACAATTATCATTGGTGACAGGAATGTAAAAGTGGGGCAAGAGAAAGATTACCCTGTCACAGGATAACTTGGTTTATCCAAGGTGTTAAATTGTTTGAATTTTGTCCAACAAACCATTTAGTAATAGTGAAAACTCTTTCAGCAACTTAAAAGAAGACTGCATACATGGAAGCAAATAGATTATATTATAGTGAACTAAAGATTTAGAAATTATGTACAACATATAAGGACCTAGCCAGTTGTTGAAATTGAATCAGGCCGCAATGTAGTAATGAAATCTTTAGTTGTAAAACGCAAGAAACAAAAATCAAAATTCAAGGAGCATATTAATTAAGATATACTAAAGACCACAGAATACAAAGATACATTTAGAATTAAGGTTTACAATATGTTTCAGATGCTAAACATTGAAAATGTATCAGATTGTTGTCATGCTATCCTTATGTGTCATTTGCTACTAGACCAGTAGATGGCAATATCACACCAGATCATTTTCACTGTGACATAGAGGCCATTTCATCAGTAAAGGATAAAACTATGTTGTACCACTACAAATCTTTATACAAACCCTTAGATGTGTCTTAAGTTCCCTCAAACTGACAACACAACTGCTTGTTTTTGGCCAATATCAACCTAGTCTAAACCACATGCTAGTCTCTATCTCACAGAATACAAACCCATAATAAAACTAACTTCTGTATTGATAAGCTGTTTTCACTTATTTCTCACCAGATATTCTAACCTTTTTACTGAATTATCTTTCCCTTTTTGGAGCGGTCAATTACCAGGGGGTGTGATGGGGGGGGGGGGGGGGGCACAGATTTAAAGCGATTGGTAGAAGGATTAGAGGGGACATGAGAAATCACTGCTTCACCCAGAGGGTGGTGGATGTTTGGGATTTGCTGCCTGGATTGGGGTTGGAGGCAACAACCCTCTCCTCATTTAAAACGTACCTAGATCTTCATCTGAAGTGCTGTAACCTGCAAGATCGGGTGCTGGAAAGTGGGATTCAAATGGGCAGTTAATTCTTTTGTATTTTTCTTTTTCGGCCAGTGCAGACACAATGAGCTGAATGGCCTCTTTCTGTGCTGTAACTTTTCTATGGTTTTATATCCAATGCACACCTGTGGCATCTATACTATCTTCTTCATCATAGCCTTTCTATGTTAACTATCATATGATACCCTTTACCTACCTGTGAGCCTATTACATTAGTAGCGGAGGTGATAGCGCCGTAGTATTGTCACTAGACTAGTCATCCAGAAACCCACGACAAGATCTGAGGACCTGGGTTTGCATCCCAGCACAGCAGATGGTGAAATTAGAATTCAATAAAAGAAATCTGGAATTAAAAGGCAAATGATGACCATGAAATAATTGTCTAATTGTCATAAAAACCCATCTGGTTCACTAATGTCCTTCAGGGAATGGAAGAAAGTCTGGCCTCCATGAGACTCCACATCCACAACAGTGTAGTTGTCTCTCAAATGCCCTCTGAAACGGAAAGGATGGACATTAAATTATGGCCCAGCCAGTGATACCCACATCCTGTAAATGAATTTTAAAAATAATCACTATCCCACATTTCATCAATGAATTCTACCAGCACCATCACTCTTCAAAAACAAATCCAGCTCCAACTGCTTCCCTCCACCACTGGCAGTCATGACCTCATAGAAATCACAGAAAGTAACAGCACAGGAGGCCATTCAGCCCATCTTGATTGTCTGTGTTGGAGCTACCCAGCCGAATCTTCTGCCATCTAAGCCTCCAAATCTTGAATTCCCTCTCTGCCTCATTCTGTTCTTTTAAAACCCATCTCTTTTACCAAGATTTTGATTGCCTTTCCTGATATCACTCTTTTGCCTGGTAACACTCTTGCAAAGTGCGCTGGAATATTTTCTATATTAAATGTATGATGTAAATTAAGGTTGCTGCTGTGTTATTATACCAAGAGTCCGACGAATTGATCAACCAGTGCTACTCCCTAATGCAAGATTAGACCACGTGTGAGATTCGCCCTGGGGTGATGCATCCTCTGCTTTCTCATCCTGCACTAGTGTGATGTGCCTGAATTTTCCAGTTGCCCCATCCACGATGTCCGAGCCCAGATAGGAGACTTATGGGGAAATCATGGGTGTAATGTTCTCTCTCACTAAGAGCAATGCCACAGGAGATTGGCTAGCATGATATATGAGTTATCTGGTACCTGTTCACAGTTCAGCTGTGTTTTTCATCTTTTGGTGTAGTCACCTCTTTCTTTATCCGTGCTCTTAATGTTTTAATTTCAGTTTGTAATGTATCATATCCGTGGCTACACTTATTCCCAGTGATCCTGGTATTTACGCCAAAACTGAGTCCACCGGGCACCTCTACTCCTGATCCTGGTGTTAGACGGTGATTCTCTGATTTGCATTCGAATGGTAGGTGACAGTTCCGCTCTTGATATCATAGAATCATAGAATCCCTACAGTGCAGAAGAAGACCATTCGGCCCATTGAGTCTGCACCAACTCTCTCACAGAGCATCCCACCCCCATAACCACACATATTTACCACACTAATCCACCTAACTGACACATCTTGGGACACTAAGAGGCAATTTAGCATGGTCAATCTACATTTTCTGCACATAATTGGACTGTGGGAGAAAACCAGAGCACCCAGAAGTGCATAGACACGGGGAGAATGTGCAAAACTTCACACAGTCACCCAAGCCTGAAATTGAACACAGGTCCCTGGTGATATGTATTGAGGGAATGTGTCATGCTGGGAGGCTAAACAATCCAGCCAAAACTGCAGGGCCCTGGGATTCCTCCACCTTGAGACATTGTATTATCTTTGGGAGAAAAAACCCTAAATATTTCTTTCCACAACAAATTGGTTCTTTTCTGCCATCCTGGCCTGAATCCTCAAGATCGGCTGACTTAACAGCCTGGGGCACCAGCAACTGTGCCTGTCACCAATATTCCACCAGCGCTTGCACATGGGAATTCCTGATATGCTAAAGTTGTACAAACATATAAACATACAAAATAGAAGCTGAAGTCGGCCATTCGGTCCCTGGAGCCTGCTCCACCATTCAATAAGATCGTGGCTGATCACATTCACCTTGTCAAGACCATTCAGGATCTTATACACTTCAATCAAGTCACCCCTTACTTTTCTAAACTCGAGTAGAAACAAGCCCAGTCTGTCTAACCTTTCCTCATAAGACAACCCGATCATTCCTAGTATCAATCTAGTAAACTCCTCTGAACCGCCTCCAATGCATTTACATCCTTCCTTAAATAAGGAGACCTAAACGGCACACAGCTCAAGATATGGTTTCACCAATGCCCTGTATAACTGCAGCATAACATCCTTACCGTTGTGTTTGATTCTACTGTTAATAAAGGATAGTTTTCCATTAGCCTTCTTAATTATTTGCTGTAGCTGAATACTGAGCTTTGGTGACTCATGCACAAGAGCGCCTAGATCTCTCTGCATCTTGGAATTCTGCGACCGTTTTCTGTTTAAATAAACTCTGCCTTTTTATTCTTCCTGCCAAAGTGAACAACTTCACATTTTCACACATGAATCTCCATCTGCCAGATTTTTGCCCATTTTGCCGATATCCAACCTCCTTATGTTCACTTCACAACATACTTCCCTATCTATCTTTGAGTTATCAGCAAATGTTACTGTGCCTTTGCTCCCTTCATCTAAGTCATTGATATAAATTGTAAAAAGTTGAGTCCTCAGCACAGACTCCTGTAGGACTCCATTCATGATATCCTGCCAATCAGAAATAGACCCATTTATGCATTCTTTCTGTTTTCTGCCAGCTAGCCAATCTTCTGTCCATGTTAATCTGTTACCTCCTATACCATGAGCTTTTACTTTTAAAGATATGAGATTTTCCCTAAAGTGAAGACTTGTTGAACAATTCCCTCTCTTCCACCAACAAGTTGAATCATTTAAGCTGTTCCTTCATGTATTTGAAGTTCGTCCATTTTACAATTTTGTCTCTGGCTCCTGATTCTTCTGAATTCTAGATCAGGCCAAATTTCTAAAAGGAGGAAATATTTTTAACTTATGTTTTTGGTTTCTATTTACAGACTCCTACTTTTTCCCCTAACTGTTATGCACCCTGGCAAATTTTGCAGACACCTGTGTCTTCCCCGACTACAGCAATGTCAGTGGTACACAGGTAAGACATTCCCTTTGGGGTCTATGCTCAGAATCCTTCAAAGTTGCCATGGATTTGATTTTCTGTATGTTGTTTGGGTCAATTAACCAGATCGCTATTCCCTCTTAGCTGTTGGCTACTCAACTCCCCTTTCTAGTATTATAAATGGGTCTCTCTCTTTAAGTTCTCTCCTTCAAATCAATCTTCTCCTTAAAAAATTGTAATTCTTGACACTGCCATTCTTGCAAATTCCTATTCATCTCCAAGTGTTGTCATGTTTCCTGGTACTCCATGTTTGAATCCCTCCAACCTAGTTTCTATTTTTTAAATTTAGATCTGTAGCAGTTGTTGTTTCTCTTCCCACATCTAATGGTGCATAAAGCAGACTTTCATCTGTTCCCATACAAATGTTTTTCCTGGAACAAATTGCAAACCTGTCACCAGAGGCTTATAGCTTGAGGGGTGCCTCTCCGCATCAAGCATGGCTGACTAGGAGTCTCTCCTGCTTTTATAACCTGTCATTGGCGTGTGTTGGAAGGATTAGCAAGTTGTCTCAACCTGTTTGGCCATGTTATGAACACACCTTCCTTGGCCATCAAGTGCTGGTTGGGATTCAAATCTGGAGCTTCTCGGTCAGTGGCAGGAATGCAGACCCACTGCATCACAAGATCTCCTACCCCAACCAAAGATTCTGACCCTGCCTCATTAACCAAACAGGTATAATCAAAGTCACAATTGACATCGACTGTGACAAAGGGAAATTTTCCCTGTTCATCCTTCTTGACCTCTCTGCAGCCTTTGACATGGTTGACCACAATATCCTCCTCCAGCACCTCTTCAATGTCGTCCAGGGTGAGGCTGCTTTCACCTGGTTCCATTCTTATCAATCTAATCATAGCCAGAAATCATTTGCAAAGGCTTCTCTTCCTGCTCCTATATTGGTAGTTCTGGTGTCCTCCAAGGATCTTTCCTTGAATCCTTCTTGTTTCTCATCTACATACGGCCACTAGGCAACTTCATCCCAAAATAGCATCAATGTTCATATATATCCTGTTGATACCAAGCTCTATCTCGCCATTATCCACCTCCTCCACTTTTGTTAAATTATCTGACTTATCTATTTATCTGATTTTATCTATTTTAATAAATTATCTGACATCTAACACTGGCTGAGTAGAAGTTACCCCTGACCCCCGATTAAGTATTGGAAAGATAGCTATTGACCCCATCCCTCTCCCAGATAACTATCTGAGGCTGAACCAGTTAATTTGCAAATTTGGTATCATATTTAAATCTGAGTTGAGCTTCCAACAACTTATCCATTTCATCACTATGACTGCCTATTTCCATCATGCAATTTTGCCTCTGCCTCAGCTTATCTGCTGCAGAAGCCCTCATTACAGCTACTGTTGCCTCCAGACTTGACTGTTCCAATGCAACCCTGGCCAACCTCTCTCCATAAACTTGAGGTCATCCAGAACTCTGCTGTCCATGTCTTTACTCGCATCAGTTTGGTTTACCCATCATCCCCCCATGCCCCCTAACCTACACTGGGATCAGGTCATACAATGCCTTGAATTTAAAATTCTCATTCTTGTTTTCAAATCCTTACATGGCCTTGCCTCTCCCTGTCTCTGTAATCTCCTCGAGCCCCATAGCAATCTGGCATCTCTACACTCCTTCAATTCTGGCCTCTTGAACATCTGCAATTTTAATCGCTCCATGACTGGTGGTCATGCTTTCTGCTGTCATAATCTTGGAACGCCCTCTCTATGCCTCTCTGATTCTCCACCTCTTTCTCTTCATTTAATACACTCTTTAAAACCTATGGTGAACATGTTTTGGTTATCTGCCCTAACATTAGCAATGTGGCTTGGTGTCGAATTTTGCTTTGTAACATTTCTGTGAAGAACCTTGGGATATTTTATGATTAAAAATGCTATAAAAATGACAAGTTGTTTGCACTTCTTGTGCTTTCCCTGATGTTAATGCAGCAGTCAAGTGTGAATTCATCAATTCAACCCACTCGGGCAATTCCCAATTTTTATTCAGATAACCCCTTGTGTTCCTTCAACTCTGGTCTCTTGTCCCAACTTCTTTCATTCCATCATTGGCGGCCATGCCTTCAGCTGTCCAGATGTTCTGAAATTCCCACTCTAAATCTCTCTGCCTCCTTGAATCTGTCTCCTTTTTTAAGTCCTTCACTAAATCCCACCCCTTTGGTCTGCTTTTGGTCAAAGATTTAAATATTTCCCTCTTTGGCTTAGTGTCAGTTTGTGACTGATTACCTCCCTACTCCCCATCAGCCCCCCACCCCCACCCTCATTGTAATATTTGATTAATTAAATCCCATTAACATATTCCTGTTCTAATATATACTACAATCGCTCTCGTCCTAATCTGACAGTCCATCTGATCAGGTGGCATGCAGTCTTGGTGCCAACTTTATGATTTTGATGTTAAACAAATGTAGTCATTTTTCTGTCTCCCGCAGTCTCCTATTTCATTAGACTCCCTGGTGTTCTTGACCATATAGGTTGAATCTCACCAGTCATTTGTGAGTGGGCTGGGAACAGGGGGAAGGGTGGGAAAATGGTGCAGGAAAGCCTGGGGATGGTGGTTTTCCATGTCTTCCTGCCGCCATGCCATTTTGCCTGCAGCAGAAATGATGGTCAGGTCTTCTTGCTTTAGAACCCAATTGAGCCACTTGATTGGCCAATTAAGAAGTCTCTGGGCCTCTGTTGGCATACTGCCAGCGGTGAGGGGACTGCTATCATGTGGGATGGCCGCTGGTCGAACCGTGGCAGTCTCCTCGGAGGCTCAGGGAGGGGAAGGCCCTCATTTTCTGGGCACCCTTTGGCTCACAGAGGGGTTGCCCGACAGCAATGGCTGCCCCAACAGCAAAGGCGTGTCTATCCTTGGTGATCTCCTCTCTCTCATCAGCACTTACCTGACCAACCCTGGTGTGCCCAGACTCCAGTGACCTGATTTTGAGTGCGCACAGCTATCGATGAGCCCTCATCCTCCAGCTGCAATCCTAGTAATGGCCATAGTTAGTGGGGTGGGACGGCTCAGGCTGCTAAGGACAGCAGCTCTTGGGGGTGGGCTGCTAGCTTTAATAGGAATGATCATTGACAGCCACTGGAAACGTGCGACTCCAGGTCCCAGGGTCAATCCCCATTTTCGGCCCCAGCGGCAGGACCTCTGTCACTTCTGCAGAATTCCAACAATAATTTCACAATGTGGCCTGAGATTAGAATTCCACAGAGATCCAGTTCACTTCAGACAGTGTCAGCTGTGAATCAGCTGGAAGCACTCTTGTCTCTGAGCCGTTCGCTGGCAGCAGGATCTTCTGGTCCTGCCACTCCCATTGACGCTACCTCACGCTAGCGGGAAACCCATGGATGGGGAGGGCACTGCTGGCGGGACTGGAGAATCCTGCTGGCATGTACAACTGGAGAATTCCAGCCATGGTGTTTCTCACGTTACAATAGTGATTAAACTTCAAAGGTACTTCCTTGACGATGAAGTATTTTGGGATGTCCATTTTTTAATTAATTCATGGGATATGGGCGATGCTCTTTCAGAGAGTTGTTGCAGTACCAATGGGCTGAATGGCTTCCTTCTGCACTGTAAGAACTCTATGTTCTATCCCTTATTGCCCTTGCCTTGTCACACCATTTCAGGGGCCCATCAAATTAACCACAACATTGTGAGGCTGGAATCATATGTAGGTCTGACAATGATGGCAAATTTCCTTCCCTAGAGGACATTAGTGAACTGGATGGGTTTTTTCTTTCAAAGGATAATTGTCGCACAGTCACCATTACTGAAAATAGCTTTTCAATTCCAGATTATTAATGTAATTTAATTCTACCATTGGGATTTGAACTTTTGTCCTCAGAGTATTTGCCTGAGTCTCTGGATTACTAGTGGCATTACCTCGAACCCACCATCTCCCCTGGATTGTGAAGGGTGCTGTATAAATATAATTTCAAATTGTATAAAATTTCATCACTGTGGGCTACCATTTTGAGCATTTGAAGTAAAGGTTGTGAAATATGAATCTGACTGAGTGAAACATTTTAATTCCATTCATGGATATAACAAAACATTGTTTAAAATCTAACAGCTGTCTTCCCATCAACTGCACAAGAGAAAAGTTTACAGTCCAACTTTGACCTCACAACCACGTTGAGCAAAGTACCAAACCTTCAATCCCTATTGCATTATAACCTCTCAAATCTGGAGTGCTTGAACCAAGGCTTTTCCAGATTTTGGAATTTTCCAAATTATAGATAAATGTTCGAATACCTAACCACAAGTGTGTGAGCTGGATATAAAAATGTTAGTTGAGACATAAAACGGTGACTAAACATTATATCGCACCAATACAAAATTGTTCTATTTTATTCAAATTCTCTGACCTTGCCGCATCAGGGATTCTCCGATCCCACTGCAGTGAATAGCGATTTGGCTGAGTGCCAAATTCTCTGTTCTTGCTGGCAGTGGCAGTGGAATATGCGAGACCAGAGAATTCTGGCCATGTTTCCAAAGTATTGTACTGTACCAAAACAAGGCCCATGATGCCCAGGAAACAAGTGATTCCAGTTGACCCTGAATTAGCACCACATGCCCAAGCTGGGGGAATTAGCATAATGATCATTTACAAAATGTTCAAAGTCAAAAGAAGAAACAATATTTCCTTTCCTGGAAAGATTGGCAATGTAAGACCAATGTGAAAGGTTTTGATTTTTAGTTTTAATTCTTACCAATTTAGCAGCCGACTTTTCTTCCCCCGTCATCCATCTTGTCTCTCTCCTGCAGTCATCCCACAGCCAAAGGCTGTTACTCTTATCTTCAGCAGAAGCAGAATCATTAGACTAACTATAAAGGCCATTACATTCACTATTTTGCAACTCGTTACAGTGCCATGACTGGTGAGTCCGTGAGTTGCCACAGGGTGGCTCAGAAAGATTGCTCTGGACAACTGGTGTTGAAACTTACAGGATACTGCGAGGCCTGGATAGAGTGGACATGGAGAGGATGCTTCCATTGGTAGGAAAAACTAAAACCAGAGGGCACAACTTCAGGCTAAAGGGATGATCCTTTAAAACAGAGATGAGGAGGAATTTCTTCAGCCAGAGAATGGTGAATCTGTGTAATTCTTCGTCGCAGAAGGCTGTGGAGGCCAGGTCATTGAGTGTCTTTAAGACAGAGATAGATAGGTTCTTGATTATTAAGAGGATCAGGAGTTATGAGGAAAAAGCAGGAGAATGGGGGTGAGAAAAATATCAGCCATGATTGAATGGCGGAGCAGACTCGATGGGCCGAGTGGCCTAATTCTGCTCCTAGGTCTTATGGTGTTTCCATATTTTTGATTTCCAGACTGGAGAGGTTACAGTATGTAATTTTTAAATTATTTTTCTAACTTTCTGCAGTGAGAGATGGGGGAAGAAACAATACAAGTCCGGCAGAGTCCTCCTACTCCATAACGTATGCCACTGCTTTTTGGGTCTATCAGTTGGAGATAATATCAGCCTTGGGAAGTCAAAGTGGGGCGGCCTACTCAACGATGCTCATAACAGTGGCACTGCTAAAATACCTTATTGACTCTAAAGTGATATGGGCTATCCCAAGATCATGAAAGGTGCTATTTAACCACACATTTTTTCATTTCCGAGTTGAGAAATGTCATGTTAAGTGGACAGAATGAATAGGTTCAAGTGACAAAGGGCTGCATTCTCATGTTCGCAACCAGGTAATGGTCAAAACCAAGGCCTGAATCAGTGGAAGATTTATAGAGGGGTGGTTGGGACTGTTCAGCACCCTGCTCTCTCCTCCACTGATCCACCCGTAAAATTCACAGCCACTGTTAAAGCCCATCACCACCTCAATTTTCCTGCCGAATGTTATTGTTGAGGGGAGACGGTTGGCAGGAAAATCAGGTGGAGAACACTATTCCCACCTCACTGTTGGCATTTACCTGCAGCAGTGGGGATTATGTGTCTACTGGGTGTCAGAGCACAGAACTGGGAACCCAGGTCTGGGCAGAAGTACAGTTCAGGTGGGCTCAGGCAAAGAAAGATCCAGCCTAATTGTTTGTAATGCTGAGGAGAGATATGGCGAGAAATGGGGACTGAGAGTTTGTCTAGCAAAGTGAAACAAGTTTGTTGGAATTAATAAACTTTTCCTGTTCTTGAAGCTTTTTAATTCATAACACAGTCCCTAATAGTCAGACTTAATTTGATATTTTTCAAAAAATTACAGTATATTGTTATGACAACAAAAATCATAATGAATAGATATTTCCTTTTGAACTCGCTTTCAGGCCTTGGACCCAGCACCTGCTATAATATAGCTGCATGAACATTGGCCATCCTCTTATATCCCAACCATCCTTTTTGTACGGGCATAGGCAGTGAACGACAGCAAACTATTCACACAAACATATGAGTTAGGAGCAGAAGTGGGCCACTCGGCTCCTTGAGCCTGCTCCACTATTCAATAAGATCATATCTGATCTGATTGTAACCTCAACCCACAATCCTGTCAACGCTCGATAACATTTCACCCCCTTTCTTAATTAAGAATCTATCTGGTGCTGCCTTGAAAATATTCAAAGACTCTGCCTTTTGAGGAAGAGAGTTCCAGAGACTCACGATCCTCTGAGAGAAAAGATTTGTCCTCCTCTCTGTCTTAAATGTGTGACTCATTTTTTAAAAATCAGCTGCAGGATGTATCACAGGCAATCCTAATTTCCTCTTTTTTGATGGCGAGTTAATCATTAGACACTGGTCAGCAGTGATTCCGTATCTCAGTATCAGTCCAGGAAAACAGAGGCCTATACTCGTACTCAAGCTGATCTCCACATTGGCAGTCAGTTAAATTAGTGAAGAATGATCTAACTTTTCACTCTCCATGGCTCAGTATCACACTGTACACTACTCTCAGCCATCAAGGCCTTTACCAGAACTACCTTTGAGTGTCTTCAATGTGAAAAACATAGAAGAAAGGATCATTCCATTTATTTAATGAGAACTATCTTTGACTGAATTAGATAGATTCATTTCAGAAAATAAATTTGAGATACAGTGTGTGAGTAATTTGAAACATAATATGGTAACTGTAGCAGGCGTGGGGGAAACAGGTTACTTTGGGATCTGTGACTCCCAGTGGGATTTTCTTTACCTCATATCTGGGCCTATTGTAAACTAATTGATAGAGATTGATGCTAGAATTAGGCAACAGCTTCAATATCATTGTATATCATTGACTATCAGGATAGTAAGAAGATGGACTTTGGGCTTTGCTTTTATCTAGCTAGCAATTTCAATAATTACAGACTTCTTTACTTTATACGAGATATGTATGCACTTACTGGTATTTTGCAGTCAAATATTTGTTGCTGTGCTGATCTTCAGTAAGAGGCAGTGAATGATTTGCAGAACACTGCCCCATGTGAGGCAATGATGTCATGAATGGGGAGTGTTATCCAGGGTGCAACAGTCTATTCATGACATCACTGGAGTGCAACAATGCAATCATTACATTATAATGCTTTGTTTAAAGAGAAAATGAATGGTGCTAAATTATCCCAGAATCCGAAGTGTTAGTTAGGGATTGGGGAGAGAGATGACAGGATGATTGAAAAAAGCTGTTTAAAACTCTGAAGTAGATGAAGATAGAGTTTCCAGTGATAGAAGGGTTTAGGACATAGATATAAAGTTAAACATAAGAGGTTCTGGTTAAAAAGAAGAAACCTTTTAATCAGAGTGTTGTGAGATCAGTTTTGGTGATCGAGACGCTGCCTCAGAATTTCCTTCAGGTGATTTACACCACTGTTTTTTAAAACTTTTATTCCTTTCTCAAAGTTACAAAGCCAATGCGCGTAGTGGACTGGGCAAGCCCTGATCTATCTCCTTGTTTGCTCTTAAAAAACAATTCAAATTCAAATTGAATCCAGTTTATGGTCCCCACAAAATAGACAAACTCGATCCAAGCTGACAAGAACAGGGCATTACATCTGATCCTATGCTTGATCTTAGTCAAAAGGCCAAGAAGCAAAAAAAGTGTTATTTTGATCATAGGTCCCCAGATGTAGGCAGGTTTCTTGGGTACATTTATTTGCATACCCATTAACATAAGCGTTGCTGCAAAGCTGGTTCAAATAGTTAAACTAACAAGAAGCATTTGTGCAGCCTTTCTAAGTGCACTGCTCCAACCATGCTATACAGCAGGCCGCGGGAGGACAAGAAGGTAAGGCAGAAACATTGCTTGGCTCGTTAATATCTCTAAAAGAGGCCTTCATTGTATGCCTTACCATTCTTTTAGTTACACTTGGACAGGATTCAGAAAATTCAAATACCATCGAGGGCAGGGCACACATTCACTCCTTCAAACCCTCCTAAGAAAACTCTGCTACCCATATAACTGGCAACAAGTCCTGTTCACCCATCACCCTTGCTGAACTACATTGACTCCCAGTTAAACAATATCCCAATTCTTAAGTTCAACACCCTCGATGGCCTCCTCCAGCCCCATAATACTCCAAAGTCTCTGCACTTCCCAATTCTGGCCTCTTGTGCATCCCAGAATTGAATTTCTCCATCACTAGTGGCTGTACTTCCAGCTGCCTGGTTCCCAAGCTCTGGAATTCTTTCCTTAAACTTCTTTGCATTCCTAACTTACTGGTTTCCTTGAAGGAGCTCCTTAAAATGTACTTCTTTGACCAAGCTTTTGGTTACCTTCTCTAATATCTTTCGATGTGACTCAATGTTAAATTTTATTGGGAACAGTCCTGTGAGGTGCCCTGGGATATTTTTACTATGTTAAATTACAAGTCACTGTTACTGATGGCTTTGAAGGCAGGAGCAACAGACTCCTGGGTGTGGTGTACCAACAACTCACTTAGAACGACCCCTCATGCTACCTGGAGGAAGGTGGCATTAGTTCTGGTAATTCCCACCTTCCTCATCTCTTACCCCGTGTTACAAGAAGTTGTAACTTCTGAGCTGGGAAGGCCAATAAGATACTGCACACCTCTCCCTTTTTGTTTTCTTATCGTTCCTGGATACCAACACATTCTTCAACCTTTTAAAACACTTCCTCAACTAACCCTTCATTATATCCTCTAGTTAAGATTCTTAGTACTATCCTGGTAGGGAGCTATCCCATCTGTTGCTTCACCTCTCTCATGCCACTTTCCATACACATCTCAACAGCAGGCTTTCCTGTTTCTACTTAACTTCTTGCAGGAGAAATGGTTACCCAGTGCCCACCAGAGAGCAGGCCACCTTTCTAACTATCTGCTTTGGAGGACAAGATTGCAGTCTGTGGGGAGGGTTTCAATGATGATGGCAAACATAGCAATGTCCTGGTGATGCCAAATTACTGATTGAGCCCCTATACTATTAGCCTGGCATCCATCCAAAGCACCGGCAGCCAAATTCTTCATTTCCTACAGAACCACCACAGCAATGAGCATTGCAGGAGGGAGAGGATGATAATGATGACGATGGTGAAGAGGAAAATGAGGATTGAGCCAACCAGGAAGGGTCTCGGCTGCTGGATTTTGCCAATCCCTCAGGACTACAGCACATGCCAAGCTTCCAGCTTGCACACAACCCACCCCTATGCCAACCTCCAGAGTGCCATGTTAATGGGAGATGAGGCCAGGCTGCTTAGGGTGATCTTCCAAAGAGACAGCCAGCAGTAGCTCTGCACTGGGACCAAACTGCCATGGTTCCATGGGCAGCATTCTCAGCTCTAGTCGGAAAATTGTGGGTTCAAGTCCCATTCTAGAGACTCGAGTACATAATCTCGTCTGACACTTAAGTGCAGAATAGAGGGAGGTGCCACTGTCGGCATTGCCATCTGTCAGATGAGCAGTTCAACTGAGGCCCCTTTCTGGCTTCTCAGATTCCACATCTGTGATTCCATGGCACTATTCACAGATGTACATGGGAATGCTCTCCAATGTCCTGACTATTATTTATCACTCAGCCGACATTATTACGCTATATTATCTGGTCATGATCTCATGGCTGTTTGTGGTAGCTTGCTGAGTACCAGTTGGCTGCAGAGCTTCCCATGTTACAATGGTTATTACACTTCAAACATTTCATTAGCTAACAGGCAATGTGGTATCCTGAGATTGAGGTGTCCTGAGATTGTGAAAGGAGTTATTCAAGGGTGGAGTTCCATAACCCATCGTGGTGGGGGAGGGGCCATGAAACATGATGAGCCATTCAAACTCCATTGACTTCAGGTATGAATCAACCCCCACTCCCCGCACACCTCCCCATTGCTGATCACCCCCATTGCCGATCACTCCCTTTTGCCAATCACCCCCCCCATTGTCTATCAGCTCCATTTGCCGATCACCCCCATTGCTGATCACTCCCAGCCGCTGATCTCCCCCCACTTTGCCGATCACCCCCCCACACAGCTCCCCACCTTGCCTTCCCCCCCTGCACATCTTCCCCCTTGCCACCTCTGCCATAGCCTCACTCCCACTCAGGCCCCACATCCTTGGCATTGCCCTAGCACAGTTATGGTGCCCACTGGGCAGCACCAGGGTGCCCAGCGGGTAACACCAGGGTGCCTTGTGGACACTGCCAGCCTGGCACTGCTCCATGGGCATTGCCCAGCCAGCCATGCCCTTCACCACCCAGGGGCTTCAATGGCCTTTGATCCCCCGGCAAGTCCATCACTTCATCCCTGTTGGATGGGGACCAGCAATGATTCTCGTCGGCAAGACCTCTCACCGACGAGGGGGGAAACATCTGGGGCATGCTAAGGAAGCGTAGTGGAGGGCATGCCCCTGTCTACATCAATGGGGGACAAAGTAAAAATGGTCAGGAGCTTCAAATTTTTAGGTGTTAAGATCACCAACAACCTGTATTGTTCCCTCCATGCGGACACAATAGTTAAGAATGCCCACCAATGCCTCTACTTTCTCAGGAGACTAAGGAGGTTTGGCATGTCTGCTGCAACTCTCACCAACTTCTACAGATGCACCATAGAAAACATTCTTTCTGGTTGTATCACAGCTTGGTATGGCTCCTGCTCTGTCCAAGACCACAAGAAACTACAAAGGGTCATGAATGAAGCCCAGTCGATCATGCAAACCAGCCTCCCATTCATTGACACTGTCTAAACTTCCTGCTGCTTCGGAAAAGCAGCCAGCTTAATCAAGGATCCCATGCACCCCGGACATACTCTCTTCCAACTTCTTCCGTTGGGAAAATTATACAAAAGTCTGAGATCATGTACCAACCAACTCAAGAACAGCTTCTGCCCTGCTGCCATCAGACTCTTGAATGGATCTATCTTACATTAAATTGATCTTTCTCTACACCCTAGCTATGACTGTAACACTACATTCTCCACTCTCTCCTTTCCTTATCTATGTACGGTATGCCTTGTCTATATAGTGTGAAAGACACAGTACTTTTCACTGTAGTACTAATACATGTGACAATAATAAATCAAATTTAATAATAAATCAAATCAAAGCATGTCATTAGTATTTAAATCAGTTTCTTGTCCTTTTGGATTCGCTCCCGGACAAAGCAAGCCTCGCTATCTTCTCGGCCCGCTGTGCTGGTTGATCAGCGCAGCTGGCCAGATAGATCGTATCCATTATCTGTGAGTATGACTATGTCAGGCTGTTACTGATTCTGTGAGTATGAATATGTCAGGACATTGCTTGACCAGTTTGTGGAACAGCTCTCTCAATTTTGGCACAAATCTCCAGATGTTCGTAAGGAGGGTTGTGCAGGGTTCATAGAAATCATAGAAACCCTACAGTGCAGAAGGCGGCCATTCGGCCCATCGAGTCTGCACCGACCACAATCCCACCCAGGCCCTACCCCCACATATTTTACCCGCTAATCCCTCTAACCTACGCATCCCAGGACTCTAAGGGGCAATTTTTTTTTTTTAACCTGGCCAATCAACCTAACCCGCACATCTTTGGACTGTGGGAGGAAACCGGAGCACCCGGAGGAAACCCACGCAGACACGAGGAGAATGTGCAAACTCCACACAGACAGTGACCCGAGCCGGGAATCGAACCCGGGACCCTGGAGCTGTGAAGCAGCAGTGCTAACCACTGTGCTACCGTGCCGCCCCGTGCCGG